>NC_063335.1:10251925-10279219 GCF_021869965.1 Rhincodon typus
GGTTGGGGGAAGAGGGGGATTGGGGGATTGGTGGTTGGGGGAAGAGGGGGATTGGTGGTTGGGGGAAGAGGGGGATTGGTGGTTGGTGGAGGGAAGGGGGGGGGTCCCTCTTTGCTCCGGGGAAGGTGTTTGGATTTCCGGGCTGTCTTTCTTGGAGCGAGTGGTCAGCTCTGCGAGCCCTAACATCCACCATGGCAACCACATCCGGGCGTGAGACCCCACTGGCCTCCTCCTCCTCCTCCCGCCACCCGGGCCGGGCCGGGCCAGGCGTTCGGCCGCTGCTCCTCTCAGGGTCAGGGCGACAAGGCCCTGGCCGCCAGCCCCCGCTGTGGTAGGTGGGAAGAGAGGGCTCCATCACTGTCCCTTCACTAGGCCGCTCCTAGCTAGTCCCCAGGTTTTCCGCCCCCTCCCCATCCCCGGGCCTCTGGTGAACAATACCACCTCTTCACCCCCACCCCCCCAACCGCCCCTCGCCATGTTTGGAAAGCAGCCGAACGAGCAACCTGCTTCACCCCTCCCTGCCGACCATCACTCACCCAGCGCTCCGGAGGCACCGATCAAAAGCAAAAGCAGGCAACCAAGCGCCGCGCTATGAGAGGCTCCGGCTCTAGCCATGGCTGCAAAGCCTCTCCGTCCTCCCGCTAACACAGCCGCGACTTTCCAGACAGAGTAAGCCCCGCCGCCGCCACTGCGACAGCTGTATGACACAGGCCCTCCCATTGGCTGCTTCAGCGACACCACCCCCCATACTGCCCGCCATCATGAGACGGGACCGGTGAGTGGCTCCTGGCCTGCTTCCGTGCGACGTGGACCGTCATTGGTCGAGCCTAACCCAATCGCAATGTGCTCCCTCGCGCCCGCCCTCCGACCGGCCGTCCGTCTGGGCGCTCTCCTATTGGAGGAGCCGGGGGATTATGCCATTTCATTGGATGACAGTGGGAAAGTGCCGAAAAGGTTCCTTTTGATTGGTTACTGCTGCCCATCCGGCGATGAAACTTGCTGATAGGTTGTCGGTTCAGCACCGAACCTCATTCATTGGCCGCCGTCTGTGCACTTCGGAACAAAATGAGACATAGCCTGTGATAGGAGGATCTGTCACAATTGCCCTGGCCTCTATGCTAGGCATTTTGTAATTGGCCAACCCCCAGTCCCCACCTCCTTTTGTCTGCAATGTCATTCTGAAGGAGCCAATGGAATATCCATCCCTGGTTTCTCTATCCTCCCATCCTCAACTCCTTTTGCCTTGCACCAATATTCCTTTTGTCCTTCCCTTCCCTCCCTCTCTACTTGCTTTAAAGCCCATTACAAATGTTTTCCAACTTCTTCCCAGTTCTCAGGAGTGGAACCAAAACAAAACACAGCGGGTGCTGAAATCAGAGCATCCTGAGAACAAGGTGTTGAGGAAAGAAAGTGGGAGGGTAGTACTATCAAGGTAAAATTTGTATTGCTGGAGATACATGTCCCAGAGGGGGCCAAGGACCAAATCTATCTGACTGGAACTAAGGAAGAAAACAAAGTGTATAATTTAATTTCCTCTCAGCAAGCCATCAACTGGATGGAGGTATGTAGAGGAACAAAATTACAACTAAATTACAGCAATGTGCAACAAATGATTAGAGTACTACTTTTAAAAAAACCTGCTGAGGAAAGGCTGATCTCTCTCCTGTTTCTGAAATACATTTGTTGTGCAGTCAGTGTGAAATCGGACTGTCGTTTTGAAGAGAAACTGGAAGACGTTTAAATACCAATACAGTCAAATACATACTGTTCACTGCTTTGTTGACCGTTTAAGAGTAAACTCGTCTGATTTAAAATTTAATCAAAGTTTGGTCAAAAACATTTGGTCATCGTTAACTGGTGTATTCCCAATGACAATGCCTCTACCAAGAACAGTCCACCTGTCACCCAAGACACAGTATAAATGTTTGCATTACATTATTTGTTCTTTAAGACAATTCAAAAGAATACCAACAAACAGCTTAGACAAATTTTCTTTTTCAAGAACTCAAATTCAGTTCTACCAAAGGACTAATTTTAGCTATTATGGGGCTCATTAACAGTCTAAATAAAAATTGAAATTGTAGTTACGTAAATGGTAGAGAGGGCCAAGAGTTTCTTGAGTTTTTTTTGAAAGTTTCACGTTAAGATTGAAATGGGATTAGAACACCATCTACCTCTCAACCTATTGATCTGTATTCACAACATATACTAATTGTTTTATCCAGTTCTCAATATAGCCAATTGTATGCTTTCTATGTATTTGATTATATTAGCATTGAAAAGCCTTCCAAATTCTCTTCAAAATAACAGTCAAGTTTCACACTTACTGCACAATAAACATATTTTAGAAACAGGAGAGCAATGAGCTAGGTGGCTTTTACTCAACAGGTTTTTTGTTTCTCCACTGAAAACTAAACAATATCTAAGCAAAATCTTAATAATCAAAATAATTACTTGGAGGAGAACCAACTCCAATGGGGTAAGGATGGATCTGACCCAAATAAATTACCAGGTGAAAGCCTGATCACCAGTTGAGGATACAACTGTGCAGTAGACACCACATGCTCCTTCTTCAGACACAACTACAGACAAGAGGTAGACATTCAGATCTAACAACCCCTTTCACAGCTCACTGCCTCACCCTCTTCATTGCTACATTGGCCATTCCCAGGAACAGACCCAGAGGAAGTCCTCCAACTTCCCCAGTCAGCTGAGTGACAAAAGTGCAGGAATGTGGGCTGAATGCAAGCTCAGCTGATGTGCAGCCTGAGGGAATGAAGAAAGGACTGTACGCAGCCTTGCAGACCCCGTGTAAACAGGGAACAGGACTCTTCAAGGTCACAGAAACCACAGGCAATCTGTGAACTCCCTCAATCTTGAATTGTATAGGACTGCCGCATACAATATCTCCAACCTACATCATTGATGATAAAGGGAAGAACTCCCAGCAGGATCTTCTTTCGCTTTCAAACAGAGATTACACCACAGTGTGTCCAGTGGTTGATTAGGGCAGTCTATCTTTATATTTTTTAAGTGCAATCAATTATACTAAATTAAACCCTATAAGTGCACTAAGTTATCAATTAAACTGCATGTTTTATCAATATAATTAACATACCATTAAGACTGAGGTCCCTGAACTGGGAGAGAACGCAATGCCTGTGGCTTTAAAAGTCGCTGCAGCATTAAACCTCTCCAACATTAGCACATTCCAGACTCCACAGGGGCCAGATGTGGCATCTCACAGGCAGCAGCTCATCACTGCATTAAAGAGTCGATGAATGCAGTTTTTAAAAAGGCCAGAGAGTTTGTGCAGTTCAGAACAGATCCAGAGAGCCAGACCATATGATCCATTGGTTTTGGGACCATCGTGGGCTTCCCACAGATTCTGGGGATTGCTGACTGCATGCATGTGGTGATCAGTTTTCTCCAGGACCAGCCTGCACGGTTCTCAACTGAAAAGGGAAGGGGTATGCAATCATCAGAAACATATCTTCCACATGTTGTGCTCGGTTTCTGGGGAGTTCTCATCATTCATGTGTCCCTTGTTACTCCCAGGTGCCAGAGCTATTCAAGATCCCTGAAACATAGGTAACAGGGTCTATCCCTTCAATGGTAGATAACAGTAGTTAGAAACCCTTAACTCCAGGCAAGGGTTGGCACAATGCTTTCCGTATATTCACAATAGCTACAGTATGGCAAGCAATCAGAATGTTAAAAGTGATGTTCTAAGCTTCAACCACTCTGGCAGTGCTCTTCAGTATATACCTCACAGGCTTACAATCATCTGCTTCGTACTGCATAATCTTTACACAACAGTGGGGAGAAGCCTTACAAATCAGACAGGAACCACGGAAGGTGCAAGGGAAAGATATGATGGTGCACCCTCTGAGGATTTAACACCCTCCATGAGACCGCAAGACCATAAAACGTAGGAGTGAAAAGAGGCAATTCAGCTCATCAAGTCTACTCCACCATTCGATGAGATCATGTTAATCCTCAACTCCACTTCCCTGCTTTTACCCCAAACCCCTGATTCCTTTACTGATTAAAAATATATCTCAGTTGTGAATGTGCGTAATGATCCAGCCTCAATAACCCTCTGCAGCAAAGATTTGTAGAAAAGTGTCAAAGTGCATAGCCTTATATTTCCCTGCATTATATTTCATCTACCAACATTTTGCCCACTTGTTTGATCTGTCCATATCTCTCTGTAGACTTTGTGTCATCATCACTGCTTGTCTTCCCACACATTTTTGTATGTTCTGCAAACTTGGCTACAGGACATTCTTCATTGTATTTTCTTCATCTGAGTCATTGATAAGTAATTGTGGGCCCCAGCACTGTTCCCTATAGCACATCAGTAGTTACAGGTTGCCATCCTGAAAATGCCTCCTTATCCCAACTCTTTGTTGTCTATTCGCTAGCCAATCCTCTAACCTTTCTAATAACCTACTTTCAACACCGTGGGTTCTTATCTTTTTAAGTAGCCTAATGTGTGTTACCTTATCAAAAGCCTTCTGAAAATCCAAATATATTACATTCACTGTTTCCCCTTTTCTATCCTGTTTGTTATCTCCCCATAGAATTCTAGTAAATTTGTCAGGCATGATTTCTCCTTCATTAAGCTACGCTGACTCTGTTTGATCATATTATGTATTTCTAAATGCTCTTCTATTTTGCACTTTATAATAAAGTTGAACATTTTCCTAATAACAGACATTAAGTTAATTGGCCTATACTTATCTTTTTTTTAATCTCCTTCCCTCTTGAAGTAAGGTATTACATTGTCAGTTTTCCAATCCTCTGGGAACTTTCCAGAATCAAAGGATTTCTAGAAGATTACTATCAGTGCATCCATTATTTTGGTAGCTACTTTTTTTAATATCCTAGGAAACCTCCCATCAAGTCCAGGGGACTTATCAGTCTTTAGCCCCATTAGTTTTCTGAGCAGTTTTTTTTTCTCTAGTTGTAGTTATTGTATTATTTCCTCTTCTCCCTTTGGCACTTGAAAATTTAGTATCTTTGGAAGGCTATTGGTGTCTTCTACTGTGAAAACAAATGCATAATATGTATTCAGCTCCTCTGCCACTTCCTGGTTTCCCACTATTATTTCCAAGCCTCATTCTGAAAGGGCCCTGTGTTCACTTTGGCTTCTCTCTTTTTTATATATTTAAAGTTGCTGTTGCTGTCCCTTTTGGTGTTACTGGCAAGTTTACCCTCAAAGTTTATTTTCTCCCTTTTTTTTGGCTGTTTCTTACTGGTTTTAAAAATTTTCGCAAACTTCTGGCTTACTTTGTCACATTATATTTCCTTCTCTTTCAACCTCCCTGGTTAACCATGATTGTCTAAGTCCCTTCTTAGAATCCTTCTTCCTCACTAAAATATATCTTTGCTGTGAGCCATGAACTATTTTCTTAGACATCTGTCACTGTTCCTCAACCATCTTTGCTAAACCCGTTTCTCAGTCCACTACAGTCAGCTTTGCCCTCATTCCTTTATTATTACCCTCACTTAGGCTTAGCTCAGTTTACCAACCTAAGTTCCTAAGGTTTTGGAGTAGATTTATAGCTCGGGTTGTGGATGTTGTAATTGGTTGGCTCGCCGAGCTGGTTCGTTGTTTCATTACCCTGCTGGGTAACATCCTCACTGCAGCCTCCGATGAAGCACCATTGTGTTTTCCCGCCTGGTTTTTAAACTCTGGATCCATTGAGTTGGATTACCTCACTTCCGGTTTCCCTTCACAGAGAAGGTATATGGGGTCTAGCTCTATGTGTTTATTGATGGCTTTCTTAATAGAGCACCAGGCTTCTAGGAAATCCTGTAATTGCCTCTGCTTCAGCTGTCCCAGGATCCTGGTGTTGTCCCAGTCGAATTGGTGGTTTTCCTTATCCATGTGGTGCAGCAACCACCTTACGAAGTTGCGTGAGAGCATTATTTAGAAGGGCAACAACACACTGCAGCAGCACAGAACTAACCCAAGAAGAAGAAGAATACCTCTTCCAGGTAATCAGATACAATGGATACCCGAAAAACTGGGTCAGAAGATGCCTATTGCACGAACGACATCAGGAACATACTACACGCCCCGACACACTTACCACGCTACCTTACATCAGGAACACATTGGAACTAACCACAAGACTCCTACGACCACTGGGCATAAGAGTGGCACACAAACCCACATCAACCCTATGCCAACTGCTCACCCGAACCAAAGACCCACTTCCCACTATGGACAGGACCAATGTCATAGACAAGATTCCCTGCAGAGACTGTGACAAACACTACATCGGACAAACAGGAAGGAAATTAACCACAAGGGTACACAAACATCAACTGGCAACAAAAAGACATGACCAATACTCACTCATCTCCATCCACACAGATAAGGAAAACCACCAATTTGACTGGGACAACACCAGGATCCTGGGACAGACAAAGCAGAGACAAGCACGGGAATTCTTAGAAGCCTGGTTCTCCACTTGGGAAGCCATCAACAAACACATACAGCTAGACCCCATATACACTCCATTGCGAAGGAAAACCGGAATTGAGGTGATCCAGCTCAACAGACTCCAGAGTTTAAACAACAGGTGGGAAAACACAATGGCGCTTCATCGGAGGCTGCACTGATGATGTTACCCAGCAGGGTAAAGAAACGTCTGCGGAACAACGAGCCAGCTCGGCGAGCCAACTAACCACAACTAAGTTCCTAAGTTCTAAAACTGAATGCTAAGTTCTACCATGTTACAATGGCTGTTTTATAGGGGATCTTTTGATCTGACATAAGTTATTAAACCTGGCTCAATACACATCACCGGATCCAGAACAGCCTGATCCCTGGTAGGATCTACAACATATTGTTCTAGGAAACAGTCCTGAATGTCTCTTCCTCATGGTTTTGTGTCTGCCAATTTGACTATTCCAATTTAAAGTCCCCCATGATTAATGTACTGCCTTTTCCACATGCCCTTATTATTTTCTGATTTATTCCCCATCCCAACGTATAGCTACTCCTTGGGGGCCTTTAGACCACAGCTACCAATGTCTTCCTTACCATTTTATTTCTTACCTTCATGTGGATTCTACATTTTCTGACCTGAGATTATTTCTTGTTATTGTACTTATTCTATCCTGAAGCAACAATGCTATCCTAGCACACTTTCCTTCTTGCCTGGCCTATTGAAATGTCACATGTCCCTGAATACATAGTTCCTAGCTTCAAGTGGAAATGGCAACAGAATAAATGCTGAGAGGGAACAGCAGGGTGTGCTGCATGGAGGAGGCATTAGAAATCTAGTAATCTGTTGAAGGATGTATTGCCAATCTGCTGTCCCTTTGAACAGTAGTTTTTTCATCTATTAGGACAGCACTCTGAGGCCCATGTGGCAGCAAGGTACAGAGCGTGACTTCAGTCTGAGCTTCCGTAGCTGCACCCATGTTGATTGGCTTCTATTTGTGCAGCAATGAAAGCACTGACATTTTCTGTCAGATGCTGCATCATAGCCAGTTTACAAGCAAACTAATGAAATTGACAACCACTTCCACATTGGAAAGGGGACAGGCTACACAAAATGCACAAACCCCTGCACTAAGATGGTGCTTATCTCCTCCATTCTTCCTCAACAGTGGCCACTAGCAGGACCTGTCAGTCCACCATCGTGCCTATCCATCTGCCTTCTTCCGTTGTCTTCATTCAGGCTCTCTGCAGAACTCACAAACAACTTTGCCATCGGCTGTGGGACACTTCGACCCAGAGACTCATCATAGGTGGGTCCCACCTCTATGCTATCCGCTAAAACATGAACAATTTCAATACCTGAGGTGTGTGTCACAGTGAGTGCCAAAACCTTTACTTCAGACAGGGTAGATACAGGAAACATGTTCCCGACGGTGGGGTAGCCATGAACTAGGGGTCACAGTCTAAGGATATTTGGTGTGTTGTTGAAGGCAGTACAGTTGATGTAATTTATATGGATTTCAGCAAGGCCTTTGACAAGGTCCCTCATGGGAGACTGACAATGAAGGAGAAGCACTTGGGATCTTGGCAAGTTGAATTTCCAAGTGGGGACTAATTCTCACTTTCAAAATTTCCTCCAATAGTTTCCAAACCACAGAATCACTGACCCCTAGTTTCCTTGTGTATTTATCTGTGAATCCTACTGATTTGGGGTGAGGAAACACTGTAACAGCTTTCACCTTCTGTCCTTATGCTCTCTTTATCAATGATACATCCCAGGAAGTGGATAGCTTCCTTGGGAAAACCATACTGTTCATTAAGAATGAGCTCTTCAACCCGTAGGTGTTTTAAAACTATGTGTAACCATGCTCTGGTCGTGTATACCAATCTGCTCACCAGGTATTAATATGTCATCTATGTGACATATGACTCTAAATGGCAGTCAGTTAAAATGATAGCTCTCAAAGGATTGATAGATATGGTGAGCATTCTCGATCATTCATCCAATGAGGCTGCCAGAGCCCACTGTTTCGATCAGGCTTGGCAAACATTCTACTGTTGGACAATTTGGATAGACTTTCCTCAACAGTAAACATTGGGTAGAGTTCCTCAGCCACTGCTTTATTGATTGTGTGGTCAATGCATATTCTAATGGATCCTTGGGTTTGTGTACAGTAACTGAGCCTAAATACCACTCTGTTTGTCACTGGTGAAATGACACACATCTTAGTAATTTCTTTTGGTTGTTTTTGAGCTTGATTCTTTTGAGGGCATGAAATTTTTCAGGGTGTGTATAGACATAATGGTTTGAAACTTTTCTTAGACTGATGGTATGCTCTGCGCTAAGTTTACCCAATTCTGTGAAAAGGTTAGGGTATTTCTTCTCAAAAGCTCTTTTCTCCCTGTTGTTTAGTTCTTCAGCTCAATGAAGGGGGTTGCATGCGAAGTTAGTAGTGCAGTAGGCAGCACATAGCACTTGAAGATGTAGCCACTGCCCTTGACCAATTGTGTGAGGGTCTTGTGATATTTTATTCATGCCCTGACATTGATTTCCTGGGTAATATGGCTCCGTTGTATTTGTAATATTTACCTGGAACACCTGCTGGTCTCCTAGGGATGGATAACATCTCTTCTCATCTCCAGCTTCCTGATTCAAAACCTCCACTGCAGTTTTGGAAATCTTGGGAGCCTGTTGCTTACATGTTTCCCATTTTTCCATCTATCCCAAATCAGAACAAATCCGTAGAATGATTTCCAAAGGAAAAATACAACAAACAGTGGTACACTTTAATACAGTTGTTGAGCTCCTAATGTTGTTGGTCAATATATTCCATAGACTTTGGTTCAATCCCATGTAGCTCAGTTTTCCTGTTAAATATGGATTCTCTGTCCAGGTTCCATATCACATCTCACATCGTAACTCCACCGGATTGTCATATGACCACACAATGAAAACTTTAGCAGCCCCAAGACAGGTGAGTTTTATGAACACGGCAAAAGCAAATGGTGACAACTCGAAGTGAAGAGAAATTTATACATCGCTCTTTAAGTTCATTGGGATCTCTGTAGATCTGTTGAAAAGTCTATTTGGCAAAGCAAAGAAATTGCTTGGAAAATATCATAGCACTGAATTGAAAGTTCTTTGCACAGTATTATGATTCCAGCTGATGGTAATTGTAGTGATTGGATGGAGGTCGGCCGAGTGGACCTCATTGATTATGAGTTCCCTGATTGGTGTTGTTAACCTGGCCAATCAGAGAGCCCTGGTTGACAGATATAAACAGGAGTCTCAGGGGTTTTCCTCATTCTAGGGACTGGCTCTGAGTTAGGTAGTCAGAGTCCAAGTACTGTACATATGTAAACAAAAGGTGACTTGCCTACATGGAGTTACTCCAGTGGTAACAATAGAAAACAGTATACTCTTAAAGAAAATTTGCTGCAACAGTTGTCTTTGAGTTGGGGTAAGCATTTCTGGCATCATGCCTTCTTTTGGGAAGCTTGACTTGTTTGATCCTGCTGTTGAAGACTGGGTCCAGTCTGTGGAAAGAATGCATTTTTTTTTCTGTGCAAATGACATTTGGGGCAGATGAAAAGCAATGAATAATTCTTCTGACTGTTTGCAGACCTGCAGCATTTTTGGCTATTAGGCAGCAGATGCTGAAACTTGTCAAGAGTTGACAGCTTTAATTGAGGAATATCATGACCCCAAGCATCCTCTAATTCTGAGATCTTATTGGCTTTATTCGACAGTTCAAGAACCAGGAGAATCCATATCGGGATTTTTGATGATGTTAAGACGATTGGCAGAGGCATGTGATTTTGGGTTAAATCCTGAATGAGATGCTGTGAGATTGTTTAGTATGTGGGATTAATGATGTAACTATGCAAAAGTGTCCAATAGCTGAAGCCCAACTGGCACTACAATTGGCTTTTTAATAAAAAATGTGCATGGAGCATGTGATATATAGAGTATCCTGATGGAAGTTGACACCCTCACCTGCCTGACTGGACTTGGGGAACACCACTTAAGTGTAGGTAATCACATAGCCTTATGCATGACATACCTTGAGCAGAGACACCCTAGGTTAGTCCACAGCAAAACCTCAAAACAAAACTGAGCCTTGGCCAAATGGCTAAAATGTTCTTCCGGCTCTGGGCTGGCAAGTTATTGCAGTTGTTGTTGATATGCAGACTTTGTGGGGATTTTAAGCAAATTATATACTATTTCTTGCCCCTGGATAAATACACAATCCCTCTCTCAGGATTTGTATGTAAAATTTGCAGGGGGGGGCGCGGCTGTTCCTTCACGAAGCTGGACATGAGCCATGCCTACCTGCAATTGCAACTAGGTAAAGATTCTCTGAAATATGCTACAATTAAAATCCAAGTGTTTATATCAATATACAAGTCTACCATATCAGCCTGTGCCCTTTTCCAGTGGACCATGGAGAACATTTTACAAGGGCTACCCCAGGTCGCCATTTATCTGGATGATGTGCTAATAACTGGGAAGACCAATAAAGAGTGTTTGGTGAACTTGGACATAGTGTTTAAATGTTTCTCCCAGGTGTGCGTATGCCTTAGAAGGAAAAATGTGTGTTCCAGGCGTCTTGGTTTAGAGTCAACAAAACCAGGTTACATCACTTGGAAGATGAAGTGAGGGCAATCAAAGGTGCCCTGACTCCTGGAGCTGTATAGGAGCTTAGGTCTTTCCTTCAGTTAGTGAATTATTACAGAAAAGTCATACATAACCTGTCCTCCATCACTGAAAAAGTGCCAACCATGGAAATGGTCACGTAGTGAAGAAACAGTCTTTAGGGAAGTAAAGATGACGATAGCTGCTTCTAAGGTGTTGGCACATTACAATCCCAGGCAATATTTGGGACTGACTTGCGATGCCTCCCCATATGGTATCTGAGTTGGCTCACCAGTGGCGCAACAGAGGAGTGCCTGAGAGTATATGCTTTCCGGACTTTGGCTGATGCTGAATGCAAATGCACCCAGATAGAGAAGGTAGGTTTGGCAGTCATCTTTGTTAGTAAGTTCCACCAACACCTTTACGGACGTAAATTTGCCATAGTAACGGACTACAAATCCCTGTGAGGACCACTTAAAGAAGATAAAACTGTGTTGCCCATAGCTTCTGGTTGAATTCAGCAGTGGGCCTTTATCCTCAGTGCATGCAATGACAAGTTGGAACACTGTCCAGGAGGCCAAGTGGTTAATGCAGATGCCCTGAGCCCCTCTCACTGGCAGATACTCCACTGGTGGCTCAGCCACTGGAAGAGTCCGTTCTGGTTTAAACTTGCTGGACACCCTTCCGGTCACCACTGACGATATCCGACTGTATACAAAAAGATCCTGCCCTGGCAAAAATAAAACCACTGATGGTAGTGGATGAAACAGAAGGGCCATCGAAACCAGACTGAAGCAGTCCTGGACCTGGAGAGACTCTGTCACTCTAGAGGACAGCATATTACTACGGGGAGCAAGAGTGATTGTCCCAAGTAAAGGTCACCACCAGACACTGGCTGAACTCCACCAGGATCTCCCAGGGATTTCCAAGGTGAAGATGTTGGTGAGAAATTGTCTGGTGGCCAGGGCTGGATGCCAACATAGCTGAATTGGTGGGGCAGTGTCCAGAGTGCCAACAAGGACAAATACTACTGCCGGCAGTGCCCCACCTTTGTGGGAATAGCTGGGTAAAGCTTGGACTTGGTTACACTGCTCCTTTTATGGGTTCAATGTTCTTGGTCATTGTGAATGTCCATTCAAAGTTCATTCGGCAAATTTAGGAATGACGATTGAAAAGCCACAAGCATTGTTTGCGATACGCGGATTCCCAGAACTATTGGACATAGACTGTGGGACATCATTTACCAGCAGGGATTTCTAGTTTTTCCTAAAGTCAAACAGCATTCAGACAGCTCCATACCATTCATCGTCCAATGGTCTGGCTGAAAGAGCAATCCAAATATTGAAGGCAGGCTTAAAGAAACAGCCTACGACTTCACTTGATACCAAACTGCCCCGGTTCCTGTTTGATTATAGGACTATCTCTCATGCAACTACAGGGATAGCTCCAGCAGAGTTGCTGATGGGGAGAAGACTCCACACCATGTTAAACCTGATATTCCTGGACCTGGACAGGAGGGTGAAGCAGCAGCAGCAATGCTAATGCCAGCCACATGCTTCCTCTAAGCAAGACAGTTTACTTTAGGGGACGAAGTTTAGTACCAGAACCATGGGCAGGGCCTGGCATGGGTACAAGGCAAGGTCAGGTCCCATAACAGAGTTCGGATAGGTGAGGTGGTCCTGAACAAACTTGTGGATGACCTGAAAGTTGCTACCATGCAAACGAGGCAGGGGCAAAACATGCCTGGTCCCTCAGAACAGCCAGAAGCCTAACAGATACCATGGGTTCTCCCCCTCCATCTAGCATCAAGAGTCTGAGATGGATGTAGCCTCAATACCATTACTGCTGCAAGGAGAGGAGGAAACTCTCCCCAAGACTCTGTGGGCACAAGAGACGAGCTGTGGTGCAGTACCCACCACCCATGATCGAGACCTGGGCCGAAAATGTCACCGGAGAAGCTACCAGAGAAAGAACAGGCCTACATCCCCAGACTTAGTGGGGAAGGGATGTAGTGATTGGAATCAGGGCAGATAGATCTCATTGACAATGAGATCTTTGATTGGGGTTGTTAACCTGGGCCTATCGGGGACCCCGGCTGACAGACATAAACAGGAGATTCAGAAGGTCTCCTCTGGCCACGAACTGGCTTTGGTCTCACTGGTTGCAGCTCATTTACTGTGCAGATGTAAATAAAGGGTGACTTGGCGATGGGAGACTAGCCTCTGTGCAGTTATTTTAGTACACATCCCTTTGTTCTATCCATCAACTTTTCAAGGAAAGGTGCTGTCATTCAAGACTAAGGTATGCAATGAGAAGTTCATGTGACCACTCTCCCTCACAGTGTAATGACCTGCTGAGCGAAGCTGCACAAAGCACAACACAGCATTTATTTTGTTGGCGCATAATTTATTATCTCACTTGCAAGTTTAAAAATGGCAACCTTTGCACCAACCAACAAATTCAGCTGGAGTCATGCACTATTTCTATTCATACAAGTGGACTTTGTTAGTGTAAATATGATATTTTGTGTTGAGTGATAAATACTCTTTTAGTTTTAAATTAAAATGATTCACGTGTGGATCAAATAATAAAGAAAAGTAATGCAGATATTAACAATCTGAAATATAAATATCGCAGGTAGTATCTGGGAGAGAAACAGAATTAATGCCTCAGGTCCATGATCTGCACTAGACCTGACAAGGTGTTACTGACCTTTCTTTCTCTCAGCACAGATGCTGCCAGATCTGATGTGCATTTCCAAAACTTTTTTTTATGGGTTCAAACATAGCCTCTTATGTCAGCCCTCTAAAAATCTATCAGATTTCTCATGAGCTTTTAATTCCCATTCAGCAAAATCCCTGACAGCATCTGCCTAAAATCTGGTTTGTCATCATGGTTTACATTAATTTAGGAAAAGTTAAGGTAAGTAGAAACCATAGAACTTGCTGAGCCAAAAGAATCGATGTTAGGGCAATTCAAACTAATAACGTAAAAATTAAAGTAATTCATTAAAAAAATGACGATTTATTGCAACCTCTGGGCTTGCACTTAGGGAGTTGCATCTTGTGTAGTTTGTTTTGATCTGAAAATGAATCTAACCATCTATGTCTCTGCTTAATTGATCACTTGCAGTGCCTATCTTGTTGCTTCTTGTTGGCTCTGGAAGATATCACATTATGTCCATACTGCATTGCCTTCCTTCAAAGAGAATGCAGCTCTCGATAGCACATTGTTGTTGTACATCTGCTTCCTTGCCTGTACTTCCCTTCCAAATGAAATAACATCATTGTGCAGCACTCTGGAGCAGATTGAAATGGTTTGGAAAAGACGTCTTGTGGTGGCTTGTGGTCAGACTCTAATTTAAATTTCTCTTCCTAATCATGTTCAGGTTGAAATGCTCAGAAGCAAAGAAACTAGCCAAACATTCATTTCTGAAGAAGGGTCCTGACCCAAAACGTCCGCTTTCCTGCTCCTCTGATGTTGCTTGGCCTGCTGTGTTCATCCAGCTCCACACTGTGTTATCTCAGACTTCAGCATCGGCAGTTCTTACTAACTCTTTCTCAATCTTGGTGTAACATCGTCCAGTTGCATTAACAGACTGGATACAAGTACATTTGGTTGTCCTTGCTGCATGAAGATTGCACCAAGTCCCCATTCCCTGGCATCACAATGCAGAGTGACATGGCTAATATCATAGTAACTCGTAACACACTCAGCTGTTGGCTATGGAAGTATGGAAGTATGGAAGCCAGCAGCACCAGCTCCTCCCCCATCGTGTTTGTATCACAGCTCCTGCAATTTGGGGTCCCTCATTTGACGGTGCTCGTTCGCTGATGAAAGGGCCTGGCGTCAGGAAGGGAATCCCTCTGCTGTTGCTGCAGAACCACCCCCCCACCCCCAACACTTAAAACCCCACTCTGCTTCCCCACTTCTTAACATGACACCCCTGTCTCTGAATCCTCAGTTTGAATGCCTCTTGTGGGTTAATATTGGCATCAGTCACTGCCTCATCTCTAATTGGCCAGTTGTCCAGTATCTCTGACTCTGGGGTCCTTGATCCCAGACAGAAATCCTGTCCCTGTCCTGTTAAATGTTTGACCAGAACAAGATGCATCTGGCCTTCCTGAGAAGAGGTAATGAGGCTGTCTTCTTGAAGGAGTTCCATCCTGCAATTGAGATCTGCAGCAGCTCCAAACAATTCTGTCCATTGATTCTGTTGTGTACAAGAGTTTACAGATAATCAAATTAAGGAACAGCACAGAAGAATAGGAAATTGCAACTGACATTGACAGATTAATGCTGTGTGCCAATAGGTGGCAGACACAGATCAGTGTAGAGAAATATGCAGTGCAATGCAGTTTGGGGACTGTACACTAAAAGGTTAGCATGGAGAAAAACTCGGAAGATGTGGTGATTTTGTCTTAAGAACATTGATTAGGTCATAGTTACCAATTGTAGGCAATCTGTGTGTGCCATTTTAGAAATGAGATTAAAGCCATTGATAGCATATTGTGTAGATGTATAAAGATGTGGGATTCAAAAATTATGGTTATGAGGAGGCACATATGATATTGGAATTATTTCCATTGGTGCAGGGTAGATGTAGGAGGAGATTTAATAAAGGTTTTTATATTTTATCCTGGTATTGATAAATGAAGATAACATGTATTTAAGTAGAATATTTCACAACCACTAGACATTTTCAAATACTTTACAGCCATTGTGTTACAGTTTTCCTTGTTCATTCACTGGATATGGGCCTTCTAAGTCAGCATTTGATATCCATTCTTAATGCCCAAAGCTGGTGGTGAGCTGAATTGTTGAATTGCTACAGACCCTATGCTGCAAGTACAGCCACAGTGCTGTTAAGAAGGGAGTTCCAAGATTTTCACCCAGCAACAATGACGAAATGGTGTCATATTTCCAAGTCAGGATAATGTGTGGCTCAGAAGGGAATTTTGCTGGTGGTGATGTTCCCATGCATCTGCTATCCCATTCAAGGAGGTCACAGTTTGGAAGGTGTTGCCTTAGGTACCTCAGCGAGTAGAGCAGGTGTGCACTTTGTAAATGGTGGACATTGCAGTCCTTAAGCAGGGGTGGTTCTGGCCGTGAATAAGATTGAGTTTTTGTCACTCACATGAAAGGAAATGTAAAGATCAAGGCCACAAATATATTGCTGATGGCAGAATGCAGAAGAGGAAACCATTCATGGCATAGAATTTTTTTAGTATGTATTAATCATTCTTGGATTATGGGTATTGTTTGTTGGGCCAGCATTTAATGCCTTTCCCAAATGCCCTGGAAATGTTGTTGATTGCAATGGGTTATAGAAGGCAGCTCAATGTGGTGTAGGTTGACCTACAGTACCATTAGGAAGGAAGTTCCCAGTGAGCATGAAAGAACAGCAATTGTTCCAAGTCAGGATGGTGAATGGTTTTGAAGCAGTATTTTACAGAAGGTGATATTCCCATGTATCTGGTGAACACTATCTTCTATGTCACAGGTTGGAAGGTGCTGTCTGAGGAGTCTTGCTGAGTAGTTACAGTGCATCTTGTGGATAGTACACATTGCTGTCATAGGGTTACAAAGAAGAGCTATATTAGACTCAAAACATTAACTCAAGTTTCTCTCTCCACAGATGTTGCTGACCTGCTGAGTTGCTCCAGCATTTTTTTGTTTTATTACTGCTGCCGCTGTGCATCAGAGTGAATGTTGAAGGTGTTGGATGGGGTGCCAATCAAACAAGCTAGTTAGTCTTGGAAGGTATTGAACTAGTGTGTTTGTTGGAGCTGCACTCATCCAGGTAAGTGGGAACATTTTCTGGCTTGTGCCTTGTAAATGGCAGTCAGGTACTGGGGATGCAGGAGATGAAATACTTGCTTTTCAAAACATCATTTCTCTCTCCAAAGATGCTGTCATACTTGCTGAGTTTCTACACTTTGTAAATTTATTTTAATGGCTGGTCTGGTTCAGTTTCTGGTCAATGGTAAGCCCAGATGTTGAAAGTGGGATACTCAGCCCATCTTGTTGACTTGTTAAGTCTGGATCTAGCTCATTATTCATTTCAACACGGCACTTACTCATATTAACCAGACATTGCTGAATTCCCAATGAAATTAGAAATCATGACAGATGATTGATATCATCAGTGATGCTAATGCCATTGCAGGGCAAGAAGCAATTGTTGTATCCTCTCTTAGAGATGGTCATTGCCTGGTACTTTGTGCCACAAATGTTACTTGGCAGATCAAATCTGAATATTGTCCAGACCTTGTTGTAATTGGACATGGAAATGAATGGTGCTGAACATTGTATAGTCATCAGCAAACACTCATACTTCTGACTTTATGATGGATGGAAGATCATTGATAAAGCAGCTGAAGTTGGTATGGCATTGGGCACTACCCTGAGGAACATGGGCCTCTTGGGGTTCAGTGATAGTGTCCCTACTGTCCTTCACTGGTTATGTCCAGTGGTTGAAATGACTGACATCCAGCAACCACATTACCAGCACCAATACCTTTTGTGTACTAGGTATGATTCCAATCAGTGAAGAGATTTCCTCTGATTCCCATTAACTCCACTAGCTCCTTGATGCTACATTCAAATGCTGCAATGATATCATGACCTTCACTTCCTTTTTACAGCTCTTTTGTTCACGTCCTGTCCAACTTATCCTCATTGGACAACCTGTACATTCCAGATATCAGATTTAGATTTTTATTGTCATGCACACTCATGTACAGGAGTACGGTGAAAAGTGTATAATGTCGCCACACATGGCACCAGCTTAGGTATCTAGGTACAAAAAAACTTGCTACCCTAACAGAAATGAAAGTTGAAAAGTTAATCAGTACTCCATAGAACAGAAGGAAAATAAAGAAATAAGATAACTATTATCATTTAAAGATCTTCATAGTTTAAACTGGGAAAGTAAAGGAACACGTTAAAAGTTCAACAGGCTTTGAGTCTGCCACTTATCTCGCTCTGCTGTCTGTTCTCGACACCGCCACCACAGATACTATTGCTGCTGAAACTACCACCTCTCCGATCTCCTCCAGCAACTTGGGAACGTGCCCGGGAGTTTCCACTCGCATGCTGAACCAAGCCACTGCCACAAGCCACCCAGACACCAGGTGGGACCCACCACAAGCTGTTGAGAGACCAAGCTGGGACCAGCCATGGGCATTGATCTAGTAAACCTCCTCTGAACCACCTTCAATCCATTTACATAAGAGCAAAACTACATACAGTTTGAGATGGGGTCTCATTGATGTCCTGCTGTAACTGAAGCATTATATCCTAACTTTTATGTACAATTCTTTTTGTAATAAAGGATAACATCCTGTTAACCTTTTTTGGTTACATGTATGTTTCTGAGCCTCATGCCCCAGCACGCTAAAACCCTCTGCATCTTGTAATTCTGCAGTCATTCTCCATTTTAATATTCTTCTTTTTTAATTCCTTCTGCCAAAATGAAGAACTTCACATTTTTCCACATTATAGTCCATCTGCAATATTTTTACCCACTAACTCAACCTATCTATATCCATCTGCAAAGGCTGAGATAGATAACTTGTTGATCAGTTGGGGAATCAAGGTTTGAGAAAACATCGGAAAGTGGACATGAGAAATATTGGATCGTCCATCATTCTATTGAATTGGGCAGGCTCGAGTGGCTAAACAGCCTACTTCTGTTCCTACTTCTTACAGCCTTAAGGTCTTATACTGTCTATTTTCTACTGTACAGCCAATCTTCTATCAATGCAAACGTTACCCCCATACTGAGAATTTTTATTTTCTACAATAACCTATGATGTGCCACCTTATCAAATGCCTTCTAGACATACAAGCTCTCTTTTATCCACAGAGAACATAATTCTTTCAGAGAACTCCAATAAAATGATTAAACATTACCTCCCTTTGAAACCGTGCTGAACATGTTTCCCAAATAACTTGAGTTTTTCCAAGTATGCAGCAAGAACCTCTTTAAGACTTAACACCTATCCCAAGACAGGCAGGAAGCTAACTGGCCTATAGTTTCCTGTTATCTGACTTCCTGCCTTCTTGAAGAAAGGAGCTATAGTTGTTACTTTCCAGCTCGACAGAACCTTTCCTGAATCAAGGAAATTTAGGAAAGGTAATACCAACGCATCCATTGGTTCATTATCCTCCTCTTTTAAGCCTTTAAAACAAAGTCCACTAGACCCAAAAATTCATTAGCCTACAGCTCTATCCGTTTGCTCAATACAGCTTCCCTGGTGCTTGTCATTTCATCAAGCCCCTCTCTACCCTCCACTTCCTGATTTACAGCTACCATTGCAATATTTTTTGAATCTTCTATAATGGGAAAATAGTAGAATATTTGCTCATTTCATCCATCATTTCCATATCATCTATAACTCCCCATTCTCAATCTCTAAAGGAACTACACTTACTTTACTTACTCTTTTCCTTTAAGGAAGAGAATATCTGCCGATACTCCCCAAACGCTCTGAGTATGCCTGTACAAAACATGAATATGCAGTACAGCTGGCAATGATGTCATTCTATCCAGTTCGCTTGTGTTTATTGCACTTATCTGGATGTTGCCTTTTTTTAAAACCGATGGAATGTTTCTCAAAGTGTCCAAACACAAAACTTTCCACATGCACAACGTTAACCTTTCGGGGGTGTCACGAGATGCAGGCTTTTAAGTACAAATCAGCACAATGTGACAAGTCAAGTGATCCCCTTCTGTGCTGTACCTATAAATTCTTCCAAGACTAAGGACCTTGGAGCAGAGGAGGTTCAGAGGTGACCTTAGAGAGGTTTATAAAAACATAAGGGGCATAGATAAGAAGAATAGCAAAACTCTTTTCCCTAGGGCAGGAGAGTTCAAAACCAGAGGGCATATTTTTAAAGTGAGAGGAGAAAGATTTCAAAGGGAGCTGAGGATCAACTTGCTCACTCAGAGGGTGGTTCATTTGTGGAATGAACTGCCACAGGAAGTGGTGGATACAGGTACAGTTACAACATTCAAAAGACATTTGGGCAATTTTACGAATAGGAAAGGTTCAAAGAGATATGAGCCAAGTACAGACAAGTGGGACGGGTTTAATTAGGGAAAATTTGTCAGCTCAGCACAGATGAGTTGGACTGAAGGGACTGTTTCCGTGCTGTATGACTCTATGACTCTACTACCTGAGCATGATAGGGATTTGGTTCAGAGGGGCTGAAGTATGTGTTAAAAACTGGAAGGAGTAAGTTTCCATGGTCAATCAAAAACTGAACATGCAGGAGCAATGTTCCATGACTAATGTAGGTACAAACCTGGTTATCACGTATGAAGTACTGTTGGTGCTGCTGTATCTGGCGCAGTGGTGAAGAATGGGCAGGGTCTGTGCCATGGAAATCACTTGAGCCAACTTTCACTTTATCTGGAGGACAAAAGGGACCAAAATTGGAGAGACACAATATAAAGACTTCTGTATCCAAATCTGCCCTCATCCTGATGCCCACCTTTGTGTGCAACTGCATGATGCCATGCAGACCCTCTGAATGTCACCACCATATGTGACTACATGGTGACGTTTCTATCACTCTCCAGTGTTCTGAAGAACATATCTGACCACATTGCCACAGAGTATGCCAAGTAGTTGGAACATACCATACCACCTGCTCCTTGTGGAGACGTTTATGCTGATGTCAATCAGGCTGTGGTCAGCACATAACATACTCAAGGCCCTGCTATAAAAGCAGATAGATCTTCTCCGATGTTTCCTTGAACAGACTACCAAAGTTATTTGTCAGAATGCTTCATTAGCAGAACTTACAAACAAGCACCAACACATAGTTTGGCTGGCGATGAAAAAGATGTTTCCTGTAAAATCCTTCCAACATACCCAGAGTGTCACCTTCTGCATACATTACCCTCAATATGGCTGTGGTGGGGTATGTAGTGCTGTCCATCTCCTTGTGGAATACATCTAGGTTTGGAGAAACATAATGTGGTTTCTGTGATGTTTATTCCAAGTAAGACTCTGTGCCTAATGGTCTTTTCCCAGGAATGGACAACAACTGCAGTTAGAGGACCATAAACCCAGTGAAGATACGCTTTTGTCTGCCCAAAACCCACTCGGTCTTCCAGTGCAAAGAGTTGCCTTCAACTGGGTGTTGCAGGGTGACACATTCCAAGATCCAGGACTACATGCTGAGGGACACAGTAAAGCTCAGAACAGCCATTGCAAATGTACAATGGGAAAAGGTCATTGTCTAAGACTTCTCAGCATCATCTGCATTCAAGGGCTGGAAACTATTGAACCGTTGAGGTTTGTGTGGCTTATTAACAATGTACAAAACTCTGGGTCTGGATGAGGCCAGGAGTTCTGCCACAAACCAAAGGCATGATGTATGAGTCAGTAATATAGACTTCCATACAAGTGAAAGTTAATAGCGCCTAACCTTGCTCTAAGGTTGAATAAGACAGATATTTAAGCTGAGTACTCCAAGGGAAAGCAAGTGTGGCTGCTAAAGCACTTTCATTTGCATTTTGATGAGCTTCTTTGCAAAATCTATCAGCAACTTGTACCGAATCCCTGGTGATTTTAACCTCTGTTTTTAAGACAGGACACACCGTCTCCTCTGGATTCACTGCACTCTTACTGTAGCCATGTAAAATCCCCAGCACAAAATCAAAACCATCCCCTTTTCCTTCCAATCTTACACAGACACGCTAATCCCATTGTATCAATTGCATACTTGTACTCTTCATGTACGTCTCCCATCCATATTCCAACACTACTTCATTCTGTTCGTTGCTGGAAAACACCATCCTCAATGCACTTATGTCTGCACTTTCAAACTCCCAACTCTCTAGCCCCTGATCCTCCATGAGCCATGCACTTCTAAAGCTACTGATTCGTTGCACTGCACCCTTGACTCCGTGATATTTGATATTTTCATCAAGAATAAAACATGCTCTCTCACTGCAACTGCTTGATTCTGCCCCTCTAAAATAAAACACAACAGCTAAAATAAACCACTTTTAAATGGTCTGATCAACTGGTTTTGCTACTTTTAACAAATTATGCATTTGCACTTCTCGATGCATATACCTTAGATGCTTATTTTGAAAGTAATATGGGACATACGTTTGAATTGCCAAAATGGCATGTGTCTCACATTTATCCAGTACTTGAAATACAAATTACTATAATGTATAAATGTAATATTAATACAAATTATAAAGGTGAGGCAATGGCCTAATGGGATCATCATTAGACTCTTTATCTAAAGACCCAGGTAAAGTTCTGGGGACCCAGACTATTGATTTAAGTTTACTTGAATGATAACCTAGGATTGCACCTGCTAACCAATTTTACCATGTGCTTTTCTGTTGCTTGCATGTGTTCTGTTTCACAAGTCTTCCCGAATGGCTGTTCACGATGTAGCTTTTCCTAAGTCTACGGTCTCAAACTGACTCCTACCAATATCATTATTTGCACCTTATTACATTGTGACTTGTCAAGGCATCTGATGCTGAATGATAGAAACAAAGACTAATGTGAAGAACACACAGGACATCCCTTTATTAGTTTTTTTTCTCTGAATTAAATGAAAAACTTTGAAATTGATGTATTATTAAAACAGTGAAAAACTGCACCAGTCTTCTAAGGATTAAGGCTAAAACAATATTCTCCATATATGAACACCAAAATTTAAATCATAATTGTTTCATCATATAATGCAAAACTGCTAAAAATGCATGTGACGTAATAGCCTTAATATTGCTCATTCATAAATATCTTTTGCTTTAAGGAGTTACTGTTAAATACATACTGCAACGAAGTAGAGTGTAGTGAAAGATTTTAATTGTGTCACTGCAGTCATAGGTTAAGATAATGCTTTTGCTGTGCGTAAACAATTGCAGGAATACTAAGTTTCAATATTCAATTATTGCTGTTTCAGAAACTGAACTACACTGAAGTACTGGGAAGTATTACAGCGTAAGAATGGTATAACTATTTGTTGCATAATTCACCAAATGGTAAAGCTGAACAGATGTCCCAAATGAAATAATTAAAATCTTGTCTACAAATGCAACATACTTTCACTTATAAAATAATGCAATAAGCCCTTTTGTTTAAAACTACATAATAAATCGAGTGCTCTGTTCCGCCTATTGCACAAATTAAAACAACAACAAAAGGCAAAGCAGGCTCCATATATTTACATTAAAGACTCACATATAGTTAGTGTTACAGTATTTCAGGGAAACTGTTCTCTTCAGTGGAGGTCACAATTTTAAGTACTTTTGTGATTAATTTCCTTATTTTTCAGTGAGTGTGCTGGCAAATAATTAATGTTGGTTTCTATCATTCGTCCCTATAGCGTTAGTGTTCTGGCTTTTTGTGCATGATAAAAGTCAGTAATTTTGTTATTTCCTCTACTCAGCACAATCAACTTTCAAGGAAAGTACACAGATCACAATAGTGTTTTGCCCATGAAGAAGTTAAATAGCAGGGTATTTGCATATTTAGAGAAACTGTTTTCTTTCCAAATGTGATTAACTACAACAAAGACTTTTGTTTCCTATGCTTCTTTCTTCTAGAAACATTCAAGTTCAAAACAGCAAATCAAAAATGACAAAAATGTTACTTCCTAACATGATAAAATATGGTATAAAAAATAACTTTAAATCTTGGGTACAACAATAAAGTCAAGGCATACAATCTGAACAGTTTTAAACAGATACACACTACTGTGGAAAGTACTTAAGATAATTGTTTAAATGAATCTTAAGCAAGTTAACTGTAGCTCATAAATGCAAAGGCACCACTATTAGCAGTAGGTGAATATGTCCTACTTTCACATAAAAGATAGGACCACTTTCATATTCAAATACAATAACCATTGAATGGTTCAAGTATCTCTTGTAACAAAACAACTAAATTTTACCTCATCAAATGAAAAACTTCATGCTATTTTACAGGCTTAAGATCAATACACAGGTCAGGGCTATTGCAACATACTTGATAATGTACAGCAATGCAAAAATAAAAACAAAATTTAGTGCAAAACTTCCCCTTCCAAACAGAACTGAAATTTAGTGAGCACCCAGTGAACATGAAACTGCGGCTTGATTTAATTTGAATCAAGAGCAGCGGCCATTGTTGAGTGATTGGTTTGCTTAAAGACAATGATCCATCTGGCATTTTCAAACCATACCATCCTTGTTGCCACTTTTCAATAATGTCCGAGAGCCGACTGCAAAAACAGAAAAATGGACAGTTTGAAATCTGCTTCTCCTGCAGATCCAGTTATACTTGTCGAACAGTGGTAAAATGAGTGCTCATTTTCCATTCAGCAGTCCATTTTCACCTTCTCTAGTGAATTGCTTATTTTTCCTAAAGTTTTTTTGATGCGTAATGCAGTCAGCCGTGCAGAGGGATTTTGGTACCAACACTCCTTCATCAACTTGGCAAGAGCAGACAGAGTCTGAAACAAATGATAGTGAGTAATATTATATAAAACAACATACGTTTTACAGGAAAACTAAGTTGCAAACCACTAGGAAAACACTGAGGCTCATTCAAAATTTGTAGCATAACATGTAGTGTCAGTCTTCACGTGGGAAGTTAAAAAGACTCTCAGTTCTTACTCTTATCTGTTTTATTTTACATCTGAGAGTCACTTTTCTGTATTTGTTGCCCCTTTGGGAGTCTTCAGATTTGCTGCATACCAGCAGCACATTTGCGGTTTGTTCCTTTTCCTGGGAGACTGTGTATACTTGGATGGAGACCTTGGGTCACATGGGGGATGGATGGACAGCATGGAGGATGGGATGTCCACACACCTGGACAGAGTGTTGAGGGTCTACAAGCTCGGGGAAGAGTGGGGATTTTGAGTTTGGGGACGACTGCACTGTTTGGTTGACAGCAGGTTAACAAGACTGAGTTTAGAGGCATGCCAGTCAGGGATGTGAATTCAAGGGAGAAAGGAAATCAATTAAATTGGGGTTGGAAAATTGAGGCGGGGGGAAAGAGATGGACTAGGGTTTGATTGTGTATGGAAGCCAGCAGCATTGTAGTGTACAGGAGTGACACTTAAAGTTGAACAGCTAATCAAAGGGTGAGTTAAACATTGGGAATGTTACTGTGGGTCTCAGTTTGATTGCTTTCTAGTTACTCTCCATTAGGAACAAATAGGACAAAGACTGAATTTCATGATGCGTCCTGAGAACCATGCAATGTGTGATGTAGAAGCAGGATGGCTGAAAAAAGTCAGCAGTAGCCTACAGAAGTGATGTGGAGTAGAACTCCTGTGGTCTACCAAAGGGGAAGATTTTAAAAAAGACTTTCTGCATGAGAAGTAACTAACATGAAACATTAACACTGTTTGACACTGTACAGATACTGCCTGACCTGTTCAGTATTTTCAGCATTTTCTATTATTTAAAAAAAATGCTAATTTCTTTAGTAGGTCCAAGCAGTCCTTTTAAGGTTTGCTGCTGTACTCGAAATAATAGTCAGCCATGCTAGGCACATGCTCCACCTGGGTCATGCAAAAAACCCTAAAATAAATGCAAGCCTATTTGCATTATTACATTGATCTGGGACGGCGAAGGATATCAAAGGTAGCAGAATCAGGGGAAACAAAATTGAGCAATAGGAACATTAAAATATATATAATCATGGGGAGGCAATTTAGAAGCATAGAAAATATAGTGTAGGCCATTTGACCTATCAAGCCTGCTCCACCATTCAATATGATCATAGCTGATCATCCAACTCAGTACCTTGGACATGTCTTTAATAGAATCAAAACAAGGAAAACTTGGGCTTCAGTGAGATTCCATAGATGTGAATGCGGAAGGTAGAAAGGACCATCACTGCAATTCAGGAGGAGATTAGTAGCAGCTTTCCATTATGTAAGATAAGGGCTTGTGCCATTGTGGGCACCACTGTGTTAAACCTTGCCTGCTGGGGCTTCAGAGCCATACTTTAGTCCAGTAATCTCTGTCACATTTGTTGCAGAGGAAGACAGTGGACCAAGAAGTACGAGATTTCTTGGCTTCTGTTTTCTTTGTGCCTGCTTCTTGGCTAGCTGAGCCTAGCTTCAGCCTTTCCAATCCGTTAGCTTCCAGAGGACAAGACTGCCAATGATTATCTTCCAATTGTCAGCTTCAATGTCAACCATCTTCATATCTCAGTTACAGGTGTCAGAGGTAGGAACACTCCTACTGTGCCACAAGAACCCTTGCTCTGGATTTATCCAACATCAGGACATTGGCTCCAGCTGCATCTGATGACAACCAGATGTGGATCACTGAACAGCATTCTCAACATATGCAGCTAACACATCACTGAGTGGTATCAGTCACTCACTGATGTTCAATTCTTGAAGCATTATAATCCAAAGGAGAAATGCCATCCTATTATCAATATCAGCCATACTGTCTACTCAGTGAAAAACCAACAAATCCTCAGCTGGATTGAACAGGGGCTCTCCATCCTTCGCACAAAGAGCGGAGAAGTGAAATGTAAAATACTTTGAGACACAGTACTGCACTCTCAATATGTGGGAAGAGTGGAATATTACTTACTACTTTGAGGCTAACATCATTGCAATGCAAGCTGTCATTAATGACAGAAGACTGCTTAATTTCAGTTATGAGAGAGATTCAACTGAGAAACAGCTGCTTGAAGTAAAGTCCAATGAACCGCGAGGCAGTACACCATTCAGTAATGAGTATGCAGTACTCAGGAGTACTGCCAGAGTACTCAGGATGTCCTTCAGCACAAGGAATATCAGAGGCATGTACAAAGTGATCAAAAAAGCAACAGGTCTATGAGCAGAGAAAATGCCTTCACTGTACCCAAAGACTTGGGAAGTCTTCATGAACCGTAGCAAAGCATTGGAGAGGTGGATAGACTACTACCTTGAGTTGTCTCTAGGGAGAACAGTGTCATTAATGAAGCTTCAGCATTATAGAAAATTTGCTTGTCGTGGCTGAACTGGTTATCGAACCTACAGAGCAAAATTATTCAAGTACAAGAAACAGGTATCTACATAAACTTCCCTGTCTTTGTTGGAGCACGTGGACTATGTCCCAGGGTAGGCATGAATAGTGGAAGTTATGAAGATACAACAGACATATAGTAAGATCACAAACTCTAGAATGAAACAGTATATTAACAAATAACATCACGTA
>NC_063335.1:10284219-10310629 GCF_021869965.1 Rhincodon typus
GAGGGTCTAGGCCCGAAACGTCAGCCTCCCTGCTCCTCTGATGCTGCTTGGTCTGCTGTGTTCATCCAGCTCTACATCTTGTTATCTCAGATTCTCCAGGATCTGCAGTTCCTACTATCTCTACCTGCTTACTGTTAGGTTTCATTCTGGTTAGGGATTCTTTACTGGGCTAGATACCTATAGTGTAGATCAAAGTTTTCATGTTTTGTGCACAGAATACTCAAATCTTAAGAGGTGGATTGCATGGTTATCTCCAGCTGCATAGATATGCTGCAGAAAACTTGCAGTCCCTTGAGGATCTTTCTTCTACTACATTTTTCTTTAAAAATATCATTCTTCCAATATCAGCTAATTGGCAGGCCAGCATTTATTGCTCAACACTAGTTGCATTTCAAAAGGTGGTAGTGAGTTGTTTTCTAGAATCGCTGCAGTCCATTTGGCACAAGCAGCCCTGCAATGCTATTCGGGAGGAAGTTCCAGGGCTGTGACCCAATGACAATAAAGGAACAGCAATATATTTCCCATTCAGGATGATGATTGGTTTGGTGGTGAACCTGCAGGTGGGGGGTTTCCATGTATATGCTGCCCTTGTCCTTCTGGATGGCAGTAGTCGTAGGCTTGGAAGATACTGTCTAAAGAACCGTTGTGAATTTCTGCAATGCATCTTATAGATGGTTCACACTACTGCTACTGAATGCAGGTGGTGAAGGGAGTGATTGTTAACGAAAGTGGTGCCAATTAAGTGGGCTACTTTATGGTGATGGTGTTAAGCTTCAGTGTTGCTGGAGTTGCACTCATCTGGGCAAGTGGGTAGTATTCCATCACACTCCTGTCTTTGTGCCACATAGGTGTTGTCCAGGCTTTGGGGAGTCAGGCAGCGAGATAATCAGTGTAGGAGTCCTAGGCCCTGATCAGATTTTTTAGCCACAATATTTATATGACTAGGCCAATCAAATATCTAGTTAATGGTAACCCCAGGATATACTGTGGGGGCATTTAGCAATAATAATGCTAATGAATGTCATGGGTTTGGTTAGATTTTCTCATGTTGGAGGGGGTAATTGACTGGCACTCATGTTGTAAATATTACTTGCCACCTGTCAGCCCACACCTGGATATTGTCTAGTATTTGCAGCACTTGGAGATACAGACTGTTTCAGTATTTAAGGAGATGCAAAAATGGTGTGAACATTGTGCAATCAGCAACAAACATTCCTACCTCTGACATTATGATGGAGGGGAGGTCAATGATGATACAACAGAAAATATGTGGGCCTGGGACAATACCCTGAGGAACTCCTGCAGAGATGTCTTGGAACTGAGATGTCTGAGTTCCAACAATAACTATCTTCCTTTGTGCTGATTATGACTCCAGGCAGTGGAGAGTTCTCCCACATCATCTTGGCTAATTGTGGAGCACACATCTTCAGGAACATTGCCATAATGTTTGCAGTCTCCACTGTGTTCATCCACGGAGTAAATTTAATTGGATGAAGATTGGCGTCTGTGATGCTGGGGACCTCTGGAAGAGGCCTCTGCTTAAAACCATTATGTCTGAGCTAGCCATTTGTAGTGAGCCACAGCTAATAATGTGTTGTTTTAATTGCTATTTTCACTGTATGCCGGGTTGCCATTATATGTTTGAAAGTGCACTAGTGTTGTGATTTTAACACCTTTTGGTTTATATTGTTAATTATGCTAGCATTATGGCTTAGATTTCAATTACCTCAGCTGCCACACATGCAAATGTGTCTCCAGTTCTCTTCACAGATGCTGTCTGACCTGCTGTGTGTTTACAGCATTTTGTTTTCATTTTTATAAATGAAGTTAGCTACTTAGTGGGTATTCTCACAAGTTAGTGGCAAGGTAGCAAATATTACTCCATGAATATTCATCTAAAGCAACAAGCATCTTCCTCTCCTTTTACTTGATGTCTAACTTGCTTTATTGAAATTTACGTCGGTAATAAAAATCAGTTTGAATTTCACAATATGCATTAAAACCAAGGGTATATATAAACTATTTCTTACCTAATATATTCTCGTGGCGAAGAAGAACAGTATTATAAATTTCAGTCTCTCGAAACCAAGATTTTTCATCTCTAGATGAGAAGATTTTCACCGCAACATTTTCTCCTTGCCACTGGCCTCTCCAAACTTCTCCATAGCGACCCTTTCCTGTTTAAGGTGGAGGAGAAAAAGGAAACTTTTTAAAAAATAGTTCTTTGGCTATATTTTGTGATGCAGAAATTTATACTGTATAGGTAAAGGAAGCATATTTCCTTTCTGAGCTCTTTAGACTGAACCAACAATTCAAGATGAAAATATTTATCAAAAAATTACAGTTTTCCACAGAAATATCATGGACTTGTCAATTTATCTCAAATTTTCTAGTCCTCAGTTGTGCTCAATAATGTTGGAAATAAAGATGAATTCAACAAAAGCATCAAGCAAATTATCAGATTAAGAGATACGGGGAAAACAAACAGCATGTTTAGATACAGTAGGGCAAAAGCAAAATGAAAACAAAGCAATGTAAATCTAAAATAAATAAGCCGGTTGGTAAACATAGTAACTTGCATTCTAGCAGTTTTTCAAACTTGGCACAGTTATCTCATTGTATCTATAACACATATCAATATTGCACTGTGCCTAGACCTATTACACAAGTACTATAATATGTAAACCTGTTGCCACATCTAAGTAAATATTTTGCATTTTACCCCACAAACATTATTTCAGTTTCTAACAGTTTTGGAACATTTTATTCTCTTGATGATATTGTATCTACTCAGTGTCACTAACTGTTCACTTGCCCCGCAAATTTGATTGGGAGATTCAGGTGACTTTTTAACCATTATATTTAACTATTTGTCCTGATTATTTTGAGGAACCAACAATTCACAACTGATAACTTAACAAATGTTTGGCATTTGGCATCTGCTATATCACCTTTAGCTTTGACTACATATTACCATTACAGTTTTCACAATACAATCATTTTTAAAATCTCTGTTGCTGTGATTTCTAAAGATAAGCTGTTCCATGGTTCATGATTTGAAGATACATAGAAAAAAATAATTTGCAGAGTTTTGTTTTCGTGCATTGCAAACTGTTACAAATTATCAACAGTTCAAGCTTGATTATTTTAGTATTTCAGCAAACCTTGCAATTTTGCTTGCTCAGTTCCTCTACCCACAAGATTCTTCATTAGTCGAGCGAGGAAACCTTAATGTAAATATTTGTCTGCTGGGTGTTTTGCTTTACTGTCTGGATTATAACATTTAACTTCTTAAATGGTTAATATGTCAAAGGTTGTTTTAATGTATAAACACATTTGCCTTTCTAATTTGATAATTTTGTGTTTATTCGTATCAGGTAAATTTTTTCTAGATACTTGGCATGTTAAAACAAAATCATACATTTCTACAAACATTTGGCCATTTTATAAGGAAAAGCAAAAGCTTTCAAAACTGGAGTTGTTTCAGGAAATTCCTGTCTACCTGGGTCAATCATTTTTGCAGAATTTCAGTAGAGCTACTGTAAAATTTTACAACTCTAATACCAAAAAACCTAGTCTTTCTATCCTTTAATTACTTTGCACTTTGTTAAAATTGTTCACCCTTTTTTTCTTGACAATTCCCTGCTTCCCAACTCATTTTGAAAACGAGTGAAAGTGACAAATAAGTCCGTCATCAACAAAATATAAAATAACAATATAGTTTGCCAATCCAGCAAACTAACTGAAATGTCCATATTCTTGTTTGCCCAGTGGCATAGTCAAAAAGTCTATTTTAAGTAAACATTGCTCAAATTAAATAGTTTCTTTATCAGTGGGGGAGTAGAGGGTTACAGGAAAATGCAGGAAAGTGGAGCCGAAGAATGTCAGATCAGCCATAATGTTACTGAATGGCAGAGCAGGCTCAAGAGTCTGAATGATCTACTCATGCTCCTATTTCTTCTGGTCTTATGATCTAAGCTGCATCTTGCTTTACTCACCTACACATTCCATCAAAGTGATTTGTCTGGCAACTGTGCGTTGTACTAAGAATGGCAAACCTGATCCACTGCCTGATGTACGAGAGTGATCAAGCAAATCCTAAGAATAAAGAATAAAAAACAATATAGAAGTGACAATCAGTAGTGTCTAGTTACAACAATTCAAAGTCACATTTGAAGTCTGACCTAAATGATATTTTCACAATTGTTCTCTTTGGAGATAGTTTACGTTGAGTCAGGGACTCAGAAGAAATTGGGAAGGCCACCTAAAGAAAGAGATTAATGTAGCACAATGTAAACTGATTTTTAAAACGGCGATATTGTTCACAGACCACCACTGTGCAGTCACCAAGAAATAACTGAATAGAAAGTATGGTTTCCTAAAAACTTATTCCATGCTTGATCCCTCTCTATCCACAGCTCATCTTTGCCAAAACTGAAGTGAGAATTAAATGGTACAACTAATTTCAGTATCTTAATTAGATGATTTTGCAAGAACTTTGAACAACTTTGAAAGTAAGCATGCAAGGTATGAAATATAAAGGTCTTTATGAAAGTTGAGCCAATGCAGATGAGAAAACCAGTGTCAGATTTTATTATCCAATTATTAATTGAAAAGTGTTTAACATCTAGATGTCTCACCTGACAAGATGAAAAGTCAAATCAAAGAGCTTGATACAAAGTGTTGGCCATATTTGAAAACTACACTGCATATAACTGAAAGGTGAAGGACTGTCAATTTCTTGTAAACAGCTTAAAATCATAAATTTTCTAAATAAATCTATTTAACTATATTTTTTAACATAGCTTGAAAAAATTACACAAAAAGTGTTTTCTAAACTCAAGGCACATCTGACAGAAACTATATTAGAAGTTGGCTTTGAGACCTGAAGAGTTCTAGTGATCCTTGTAATAGTTGGCTCATTATCAATTTGAAGTGTTCCAAAATGAGTCTCTTGTAGGCAAATGAAGTCAATGGAAGGCTTGGACGGCAAGATAGCCAATGAGAGTTTGCCTGGCAGCCAACAGCCCCTCAAAATTAAATGAAATTTGGAGAGCAAGCCCTATTCCCATAAAGCGACATACTTGCTCAATTTGTTTATTCCTTCATTGGATGTGGATGTGGCTGTGGCTATTTAGATCAGCATTTATCGTGCATTCTACTTGTCCCAGATAAGGTGGTGGTAACACCCTGTACCAAGCTCTTTCATTTGACTTTTCATCTGGTCACATAGGCGTCTAGGTATTAAACACTTGTGAATTAATAATTGGATGATGTCATCAGACACTAGTTTTTCTGTATTGACTGGGCTTTGATAAAGGCTCTTTTCTGCAGTCACTCTAAGGCTGCGGTGTTCAGAATTTTATGTAATACTCCAGCTGAGGCCAAAACAGTGTTTTATGCAGGTTTAACGCAAGTTCCTTACTTTTCCATGCTATGCCTATCTTAATAAAGGCTGAGATACTGTTTGCCTTTGTAGTGTTCTCAATCTGTCTCGCCATCTTTAATGATTTATGTACATTTACATTTGGGTCCCACTGTTCCCATACACCTTTAGAATTGTACCCTTTATTTTCTATTATTCTCTCTGTTCTTCCTACCAAAACAAATCACTTCTCTGAATTAAATCTAAATTTCTACTTGCCTGTCCATTCCCATTTGAAAATCCTACTTCTTTTTGGAGCTGTATACAATCCTCTATGTTTCACAATATTTACAAGTTTTGTATCACTCCCAAACTTTCGCCATGTACACAAAGATACAGATCATTAATATATAGCAGGAAGAGCTAGCTTCTAAAACCAGTCCCTGCGGAACTCCATTACGAATCTTCCCCCAATCTGGAAACCAGAAAATTTCATATCCATTTGTTACTGTTTCTTTTATTCAATGAACCATAACTAAGTTCACAAGTCTGCTGTGAAAACCTTTATCAAGTATCTTTTGAAAGTCTGTGTGTAGAACATGAACACCACTACACCCTTCACCCTGTTAGCTCAAAAATTTACCCATAACACTTCTGTGCTGGCAGTCCTTAAATTCCCACATTTACCAAGCACCACTTCATTTGTGCTGAATTAGCACTTCCAAAAACTTTCCCACCAAGGTTAAACTGGCTGGCCTGTAGTTGACAAGCTTATCTTTACAAAAGGGTGTAACATCTGCAATTCTCTAGTCCCCTGGCACCAACCCTGTGTCTAAGGAAGCCTGGACAATTTTGACCAGTGCTTCTGCATTTTCCACAGTCACTTTCTTCGCTATCCTTGGAAGCATCTCATTTGGTCCTGGTGCCTAATCAAAATTTAAGTTGACAGCCTATCCAGTACCATCACCTTATCGATTTTAAACACTTCACATGCCAGAATTACCTCGTCTCCGAGCATGTCTTTGACCGCATTTCCGTCTTTAGCAAAAACAGACGTTCAGATATTCATTTAGGACACCAGCCATGCCTTTGCCCAAATCCACTTTTTCATCCCTGTTCAGCCCCACTCCCTCTTACCACCATTTTGTGATTTATCTGCCCATGAGCACAATTAAACCTGATAGTTTCTTTTTACAATAGAGAAAACGAAGTATGCTATGGTCTTTGAAATTTATTTTGATGGCATTTGTTAGTTAACATCATTCACGTCTTCCATACTGAAGGCTAAAAAATGTATTTTGATAAATGAATGAACTAAGCATAGACAAAAATAGCGACTAACATCTTATAGTGCAGCTGCAGTCTACATATCCTTTATATTGAAACAGCTATTTGCTTCAAAAACAGTTTAACAACAGAAAAGAATTGATTACCGCAAGTGTACTATCTCCCACATTGGAAGCTATAAGGCCATCAATTGCTCCATTTTCAGCATCATGGGCATGTAACCTTTGCATCCTATTCTGGTGAATTTTGCGGCAAATCAAGACAGCAACCACAGACAAAACTACCAGCACTATAACTGGGCTAACTACAAAAATGATTAATGTCTCCACACTGTAGTCGATTGGTTCTTCTTTAGGTGCTGAAACAAAAAGAAACAAAAATTAATAAAATAATCCATTTTCATTCTGTCAGTGTTGATGGGTTTTAATAGTTTTCTTAAAGGAAATAACATTTCTCTCATAGAATATACACAGTTCCACTTACATATCAAAGGAGGTGCTAGAATAGTGTTATTTTTCAATTGTGTTTTAGAGAAGTTCCTTGGGATGTGTAGCAAATGAGGGAAGTGTTGAGTTACCAGGAATCATGGCACATGAAAACGGAAAACAAGGATGAAGGAGAGAGATCTGGACTGGCTGCTGGGAATCGCTTCCTTTTTAATTTTCTAATGAAATGTGGGTATTGCAGGCAAAGCTGGCATTTGCTGCTCATTTCTAATCATCATTTCAGAGGGGAAATAAGGATCAGCTACAGTGTGGTGAGTTTGACATCACATTTAGGACAAGAGTATTTAAGACTGGCAGATTTTCTTTCTAGAGTATATCAGGATACAGTGAACCAGTTAGGATTTTACAACAAATGACAGTTTCAGGCTCACTATTATTGACATTAGCTTTCAATTTCAGATACTAACGTTCAATTTAAATTGCACCAGCTGTCATGATGGTATTTCAGCCTGTATTCTCAAAGCATCAGCCGGAGCCTTTGGATTACTAACCCCAGTGACATTACTAAGGGGCAACCATATTACTATGAACCCTAGTGAATAAGGAATGTTTCATTGTTCATCCCAGATCAATCTGCCTGTTGTTGCTACTGTCTGCAGCAGCTTAGCCATCATCAAACATATCAATCCTTTACAAACACAAAACAGAAACATATGTTTAAAAAATGCAATAGATTTTCATGTGTACTTTACTCCTATAATATCACAGGTGAGCAAGAAAGCGGTTTTCACTAGAAATAAACAGCACTTAGGATGTTATACATGGCAGCTTTGAAATGAATGCTAATATAAATGGGTAATTTGCATTGCATTCAGACTAATGTAGTCAATTGCCTATTTCAAACGTGGGCACTCATCAGTAGGGATTTTACTCAAAAATGCTTTGACAGAAACTTGCAGTTTCTTTTAAAGATTCTTGATCTCCCAGGGTTTTGTTCACAAACTTTACTGATGTTGCTTTGGGTTACAGATTCTGAAATTTAAACACAATAAAATTATGAACAATTATTTAACATTTTCTGTTCCTTTACATCTTTTCAAAATTATCCCTCAAGAGTCTATACCACCTTCAACGTACGTTTACTACTAACATACGAACATGCAGACCCTTCTTTTCACTGATCTGCTGACTTGCAGCCTCACCTGCATCTGAAATCACTTTCTTGTTGCTTACCCTGCTACTTGTAATCTCTGCCACTCCAGAAGCCACCTCTTACTACCAGCCTTTCAATGTGTGATCTCTGGATTTCCTGGATATTCCCTCTCACTGAATCTTTCAATCCTCAACTCTCTTGCCTGCTGCTTCCCTTTAAAAGGTGGGGTTGGGAGGGGAAGAAGTAAGATGGATGGCGGGAAGAAGGTGTGCTAGGAAGCAGGCAAGGGTAGCTTCAAAATGTGCCATTCAGGTCATGTAGTCTTATGTCATACCAGCAGGAAACTACTTTAAAGTAAATCTCATGATGGCAGATGAGAATACAGGGTACAACGATCATTAAAATGAAAGAATGCCACATGGAATCATAGAATTCCTACTTTGTGGAAAGAGGCCATTCAGCCCACTGAATGTACACCACCCCTCTGAACAGCATTCCACTCAGACACTACCCCATCCCATAATCCCACATTTCCATGGGGCAGGTTAAATGAGGTTACAGCTCCATTCAATCCACAAGCATGACTGTGACCTTCTAGTCTGTTGCCATTTCCATATACCATTTTGTTCTCATGCTAACATTTATGTCTTAGGCCTGCGGCACCATTTCACACAAGCTCAAGGAACACTACCTCATTGACCAAATTTGAGAATTTGTTACTTTATGAATTTAATATCAAATTCAGCAGGTTCAGACCATAAACTCTACCCATCTGTTTGATATTTTTCTTTTCAGTGTTTGCATCTTGTTTTCATGTATCTTCTTTCAGTCAGAGCTGACTTTTATTCTATTAGTAACACCTACTCTGGACTAATGCTCTGTTTGGTTACTAAAATAATTTCCACTCACTATGCCTTTTGTTCCACGACTAATTTTCCTTGCCTTTTCTTGACCTTCCTATTCTGTTCAACTGGCCCTCCACCCAACTTTAGCAACAATTTGAAACTATCACATTTCCAACTCTCTTTAGTTCTGAAGAATCATCACTGGACTTAAAACGTTAACTTCACAGATGCTGCCAGACCGGAGTTTCTCTAACACTTTTTATTTTAAGTGGGGACTTACCATACAATAAAATTCATACATTCTTGCTAAGTAGTAAGGCATTTCTGTAATTTTGCAGTTTAAATCAGAGACAGTCAAATGATTTTAGAAGATTTCAATTAACCTTAGCAATATAGGCAGGGAAACATAAAGACCACTAATTATTTGATTTAACACATTTTTATGAGACTGAGAAGCTGTACATTGCTTCATGTCATGTCATGTTGTGTTAGTTAGAGCTGTAGGAAAACGAACCAGCTATTGGAAACAAAGGAAAGTCACATTCTAAGGTCAGTCACAATAAGGGTTATGTGTCATGCTTCACAGGCAATGGATCTCAGGAATAGTACTAAACAAACGGTTACTGGATATCATGTCAATCACTTGCCTGCTCTGCTCACACTATATATGTATGGAGCATCCCATCTTTGAAACACAACACTAAATAAATCTCACTGGTCGCCTCCAAACTACTGTCAGAAATGGCATTTTGTTAGCATCTGTGCAATGTTCAAAGAACTTTGAAAGGTCATATGAATTGACGACAGATTTCACATTTTACTTGTATATTTAACATCGTTCATGTAAAGGAAAAACCTTAAACACTAAAAATGGCTGTAAAACTGGACAGTCAAGTTTGGCAATATGTGTAAATTCAATCATCTTGAGCATAACTATGTCGAGTAACACCGATTTCTTCTGCTAGCAGTTCAGGGTGTTCTGAACTGCAAACCTTTTCTTCAATTATTGCAAGCCAACGACGCTGCTAAAAATAGTAATATTACATAACATTATGTTAGGACACAGAGACAGAGAGCCAAATCAAATCCACGTTTCTTTCTCTGTATTCACAGCATAATAAAACTAAAGCCTTCAAAATCTTTCAAAATTGACTGAATGTTTCCTAACCAGATTTTTTTGAATCACCAACTCCAGGCTTTGTGAATAAATAATTCCAGACACAGGTTTCTTTCTTAAACAAAAACCTTAGCATCAAACACAGTTAATGGATAAACAAAAGAAAATAAACTGGCCAAAGTACTTAAGTGCTTTTCACAATGCACTGTTCCACAGACATGGATGATGGCTTCTTGGTTAACTTTCTGCAGAACTTTTTGATCAAGAACTAACCTGTAATTAACTTGCAGGTCTGGTCTCATGAATAAATAAAAGATTGTTTGGTCTGTTTTCCTTTTAACTCAAGCTGTTGCAAACAGTCCAAAAGTCATCTTTTGCTCTCAGTTCCCAGTCACAGCTCCAAACCAAAATTGATAAAAGAATAAAATAAAAATGTGTAGGTTCTGTATAAGATATTAGCAATAAACGAATGGCAGAGGATTACTGGGAATGCCAAAGTCAGAAACGCACTGGATAAGACCTAGAGATGTTATAGGATCTGCGTGCTGTTTGGCAAACGTGCCAGTGGAATATGCTAAAGTGCTCAAGCAAACCACAATATATACATTTGTTTCTTGTAAAAGAATGAAGATATCCTAATCCTTACCTTGAGAAAGAAGAGGCATTGCTGTAATATTCCTGTTACACAGGCTTTCGTTGCAGCAACGCACTACAGAACGTTCTGAGGGCAAGATCTTACATAACATTTCAACTTTTTCAAGTGAGTCAAAACACCCTTTCTGGTACACCGAAACATCTCCATTTTGTGTCACTGAAGCAAAACACCGTAGGCCGTTGCATTCAGTCTTTGTTCCACAGGTACTGCCCTCACATATGCATTGAAGACTTGAGCTTCCTTCATCTACACATGCATAACAAAAAAAGCAAATTTTGCACAATGTTAGAGTGACCAGATACAACCTTTTAAGGCAATTTGTCAAATTCAACATTTGAAAAGATTTTGTGCTTAAGCAAGCTTAAATGTAAAAAATATAAAATCTAGTTCTATCACACTCACTGAAAGTGATCAACTATATCTGCAGGGAAAATAGCTTTAAAGATGAATTGATGCACACGTCCTTGACCATGCAGATGTACCTAAACATCCTTATTCTAACTAAAGATAAATGATGCTCCAAACATATTCCGCATATCTGGGCTGAAATGCCATCATCCACAACTGACATATTTAACAGTCATATTTTACAATTCTAGACCAGCACCAAAGTCTTCAGCAAAATCTGTCATTGTTTTTATTTAGGTGGAGCATTTTTGCATTTTTTCATCAAGCCATTTTAACATAGGTTTTAGATCTTCAATCAGCTTTTCCACAAGAAATTTTCCTTCATTACTGCTACGGTGATCAAGCCACATCCAGCCCATAGGTACCAATGCTTGTCCAATGAAACTTAGGGCACCTAACATTCAAAATTGGCCTCACAAGTCAAATTTCTGAATAGGAAATGGAACTATCTGTGAAAAGGAAAGTCTTGCTAAAACTATACAAGGCACTAGTCAGACCACAGCTGGAAAACTGTGAATATTTGGGTCCCCTGCCTGAGCAAAGATACACTGGCACTGGAGGCAATTCAAGAAGGTTCATTCAGCTGATACCAGCTATGTCTTATGAGGAGAGGTTGAGAAGGTTAGGCTTGTACTCATTGGAAGAATGAGACGTGACCTTATTGAAACATACAAAATTCTCAGAACTTGACTGGCTGGATTCAGAAAGGTTGTCTCTCCTTGTGGGAGAGGCTTGAACCAAAGGGCATAATTTCATAACTAGGAGTCATCCTTTTCAATCAGTGATGAGGAGTAATCTCTTCTCTCAAAGGGTAGTTAATCCATGGGATTCTTACCAGAAGTCTGTTCAGCCTGGGTCATTAAGTAGATTCAAGGGTGAGATAGACATATTTTTAATCAGGAAAGGAATCAAGGGTTATGGGGATAAGGCAGGAAAGTGGAATTGAGGATCATCAGATCAGCCATGATCTTAATGAACAGCAGATTCGATGGGCTGAGTAGCCTGCTTCTGCCTCTACATCAAGATCAAGAACACACTGTGAATCAAAAAGCCATGACAGCTCAATCTGCAACAGCATGAACAATGAGGCCATTGTGTAGGTATGAATATAAACATTCCCCATGGAGTGACAGATCATCAACCAAACAAACCAGAATAGACTAAGCCTGCGAACACATCTGTACAGCCACAAAGAACATCACAAAGCATTGGCAAGCAAGGAAATTTAAATAGCACGTATACAAATGCACCAAATCATGACTCTAAGCAAATAATTGCTATTTGCTAAGGGTTCTATAGCTTCATTGGTAAGACAGAGTGCCAGCAAAAGGCATAAGACTACCACGTGCACAGTGGCCCAGAACGTATTTTATTATTTATTCACAGGATGTGGATTTCACTGATTCAGCCAGCATTTATTGCCCAACCTTAACTGCCCTCAAAGTGGTGATGAATAGCTTTCTTAAAATGCTATCAATGAAAACATGGATAAACCTATATACTATTTGAGATGGCATTCCAGGATTTTGACCCAGTACCAGTGACGGGAAGGTGATGCAGATTTAAGTCAGGACGGCAGTGGTTTGGGGAGGAAACTTGCAGATGGTGGCATTCCCACGCACCTGCTGCCCTTGCAAGCATTCAGGTTGTGAGTTTGGGAGGTACAGTCTCAAGGAGCTTTGGGGAGTTGCTGCAGTGCATCTTACAAATGGTACACACTGCTGCCATTATGCATCAGTGATGGAGTAGAAACTGAATGTGTTAGCTGGGTTGTCAATCAAACTTTATCCTGGATAGTGTCAAGCTTCTTGTGTTGCGAGAGCTGTATTCATCTAGATGAGAGTGGACTTCATCACACTCTTGACTTGCCTTGGACAGGATGGGCATGCTTTGGGAAGATGGGTAGTGAGTTCTTCACCATAAAATTCCCAGCTTCTGCCCTGCTCTTGTAGCCACTGTAGTTATATATCGGGTCCAGTTTGGTTTCGGTCATTGGTAACTCCCAGAAGTTAACAGTGAAGGACTCAGCAATGGTAATGCCATTTCATATGAAGGGACATGGTTAGGTTCTCCCTCATTGGAGATGGTGATTGGCTGGCACTCATGTGGCACGAATGCTACTCATCACTTATCAGCCCAAGCTTGGCTGTTGTCCAGGTCTTGCTGCTTATGGACATGCACTGCTTCAGTGTCTAAGCTATCAGGATGGTGTTGTGCACTGGGCGATTATCAGCAATTATGATTACCATCTTCCTCATGCTAGGTAGGACTCCAACCAGCAAACTGTTCCCTGATACCCATTGATTTCCAGTTTTGCTAGGGCTCTTTGATGCCAAGCTGGATCAAAAGTTGCACTGATGTTAAAGGAAATCACACTCAACTTACCTCTGGAGTTCAGCTCCTGTCTATGTTTAGGACCATATTAACAGTAGGCAAAACAGAAAGTTCACTGCAACTGCTAACCCAAGTTTTATAATGGGAGACTGCTTGTGCGAGCACAGCAGAGACACACCGAGTAGCAAGTTACTCTGGTGTTCTTGCCAACCACATAACTAGGGAAGTACAGAGGATTTTAAAATGAATAGTGGGACAAGGGATCAAATTTTGGAAACTGCGGTAATTAAAGAGCAGAGTCAAGGCCAAAGAGAAAGGAATTAATACAGGAAATGATAAATCACTCAAGACAGGAAAGGATAGAGAGTATAAATTTATAAGTCAACCAACAGATAAAATTAGAATTTACAAACAGTAAATGAATAAAACTAACGCTCAGTATCTAAATGCACATAACATTCGAAACAAAACAGAGGAAGTGTTCCTGCAAAAAGAAATGAATAAGTATGATCTTGGCCATCATTACATAGACAGGGTTGCACGGTGACATGGATTGGGACCTCAACATTGAAAGGTACAGGACATTGAGGAACAAGAAGAAAGTTGGAAAAGCTGGAGGGATTGCTCTGTTAGTTAATGATGATGATATTAACCCCATACAGAAAGATAACCTAAATGTAGGTAATCAAAATCTGCAAACAGTTTGGGTAGGTAGAAGAAGTGATTAAGGCAAGGATTAATTTGAGGGATTGGTATACAGGTCCCAGAACAATAATCACAAAGTAGTGTAAGGTATAAAGCAAGACATAATGACAACTTTTTAGAAAGGCACAGTGATAATCACAGGTGATTTTAATCTAGTTAGCTGGAAAAGCCATATGGGCAGAGGTAGTACAGATGAGAAATTCATAGAACATTTTCAGGATAGTTTCATACATTCTGGATCCGACCAGAAAGCATGCTTTACGAGACCCGGTATTGTGTAATGAGTTAGGATTAACAAATAACGAAGGTGCCACCTGTTAGAGTAATTATAATGTGATTGAATTTTACATTCAGTTTGACAAATGGGTCTGAGACTGTTCTTTACATTTTTAAATAAGGGTAATTATGAGGGCATGAAAGCACAGCTGGCTAAAGTGAACTGGCAAATTAAGCCAAAGGACAGGTCAATAGAGACAGTTATGGGGATATTGATACATCCTAATGAATAACAAAATATTCCAAGAGGCGTACCCACCATCTGTGGTTAATTAGAAATGTTATAGACAGTATCAAACTGAAAGAAAGAAACTGGAGAATAACGGAAAATAAGAAAATGGCAGATGAACTCAACAGGTATTTTGCATGTGTTCAAGTTAAATCCCAAAAGGAATAAATCAGGAAATAGAAGGGAGACAGGAACTTACAAAAAATCACAGTCGCCAGACAAGTGTACCAAGTAAGATGTTGGAGCTGCAAGCTGACCTGCGCCCATCTCTAATAGATTTTATAGGAACGCCTTAAAAGACGGGGCTAGTGAGATGGTTAACACATTTATTTTAATTTTTCAAAAATCACTTAATTTGGGAATTGACACATTAAATTGGAAGTCTGTAAAAGTAATTAATTTAGACAAAGTGAGAGGGAGTCCGAAAGCAGGAGCTTACAGGCCAGTCAGCTAAATATCTATCATAGGGAAAATGTTAGAAGCTATTATCAAATAAGCAGGGTAGGGGAGTCTAAAACTAGAGGGCATAGGTTTAAGGTGGGAGATTTAAAAGGGATCTAAAGGACAACTTTTTCCACACATGGGTGGTGCGTGTATGGAATGAACTGCCAGAGGAAGTGGTACAATTACAGCATTTAAAAGGCATCTGGATAGGTATATGGATAGAAAGGTTTCAAGGGATATGGGCCAAATGCTGGCAAATGGGACTAGATTAATTTAGGATATCTGGTGGGTATGGTTGAGTTGGACCGAAGGGTCTCTCTCCATGCTGTACATCTCTATGACTCTACAAGTCTAAGTTAAAGCAGGGCACTTAGTTAAGTTCAAAGTAATCAGACAAAGTCAGCTTGGTTTTGTGAAAGATAATCATGTTTGACCAATCTTTTCCAAGTTTTTGAGTTGTAATGCATAAAGGATAAAGGATCGATGGACGTGGTGTACGTAAGTTACAGATGACATTTGATAAGGCTACATATCAATAGTCATTATGTAAAGTAAAAGCTCATCCTTTATTTATTTATTCATTAACGGGATGAAGACATTGCTGACTAGGCAGCATTTATTGTCCATCCCTAATTGCCCAGAAGGCAGTTCAGAGTCAACCACATTGCTGTGGGTCTGGAGTCACATGTAGGCCAGACCAGGTAAGGTTGGCAGTTTCCTTCCCTAAAGGACATTAGTGAACCAGGAGGGTTTTTCTGACAATTGACATCATTAGATTCTTAATTCCAGATATTTATTGAATTCAAGTTCCACCATCTGCCATGGCGGGATTTGAACCCGGGTCTTCAGAATGTTATCTGGGTCTCCGGATTAACAGTCCAGCGATAATACTACTAGGCCATTGCCTCCCCCTAGTTTCATGGGTAGGAGGTAGCATATTGACATGGATTGAAAATAGCTGGTTAGCAGAATGCAGGACCTTTTTCAGGTTAGCAAGATGTAACAAATAGTGTGACACAGGGATCAATGCTGGGACCTCAACTGTTTATAATTTATATTAATGACTTGGTCAAAGGAAGGGCATGGTTGCCAAATCTGTTGACAAGACAGAGATAGGTAAGAGCATAAGCTGTGAAGAGGATACAACGAGTTTACAAAAAAAACATTGATGGGTTAAGTGAGTGGGCAAAGGTGTGGCAAATAGAATATAATTTGGGAAAAGGAGAATGTGTTCATATTGGCACAAGAATAAAAAAGCATTTTATTTAAATAGTAAGACATTTTACAGCTCTGAGATACAGAATGACCTCGACCTTCTCATGGTATCAATCGCAAAAGGTAAGTATGCAGTTTCAGCAAGTAATTCGGAAAGCTAATAGAATGTTATCATTTATCGCGAGGGGAAGTGAACACAAAAAATGAAAGGTTATGCTTCAATTACACAGGGCACTACTGAGACTGCCTCTGGATTACTGTGCACTGTATTGGTGACCTTATTTAAAGAAGGTTGTACGTACACTGGAGGCAATTCACAGGATGTTTACTTGACCATTATCTGGAATGGGCAGGTTGTCTTATGAGAGAAGGCTGGACAAGCTAGGCTTATATCCAGAGATCGGGGGAACTGCTGATACTGGAGAATCTGAGATAACAAGATGTAAAGCTGGATGAACACAGCAGGCCAAGCAGCATCAGAGGAGCAGGAAAGCTGACGTTTCGGGTCTGGACCCACTCCAGTTTAGAAGACTAAGAGGCATCTTTATTGAAGCATATAAGATCCAGAAGATTTTTAGCATTACAGATGTGGAGAGGTTGGTTCCTCTTACTAATTTTTAAACCTATTTTCTAATCAACCTGTTCAGAGATGTTATTACACACCTCTGGAGCGTTTGGGACTTTAACTTGGGTCTGTCGGTCCAGGGGTAGGGACACTACCACTGTGCCAAAAGAGCCCCCTTGGTTCTTCTTTTTTTCCCCTAATCAACCTGTTCAGAGATGTTATTACAGACCTCTGCAGCAGGTAGGACTTGAACCCAGGCCTCTCTGGTCCGGGGAGAGGGACACTACCACTGTGCCACGAAGCCCCCCCCGCATCTTGGTTCCTCTTATGGGAGATTCTAGAATTAGAATCATTAAAACAGGTAATTTTTCTCTGAGAGGATTGACTGTCTTTGGAACTCTGCTTCCACCACAATATCAGGGAGACCCGAGTCCTTGAATATTGTTAAGGCTGAGGTAGGTAGATTCTTGTTAAGTAAAGATGTTGAAAGATTATTGGCTGGCAGGAATAAGGATTTGAGATTACATTCAGATCAGCCATCGTCTTATTGAATGGCAGAGCAAGCTCAAGGGGTTGAATGGCCTACTCCTCCTCACAATTGATATGATCGTTTGTATGCAACTTACTAAAACCTAAAATAAATCTTGTTACTTGGTCAACTCATTTGTATCATAGGCAAATCCTGATGGTAACTGAACAGCTATCTCCTAGTATCAAACATGCCTCAGAGCTCTTATAATTGAAAGAGTTTAGTTTAAAATTAACATACAACCAATCAAGGTGTGTCTAGTCTATTCAATAAAAGACAGCTGAATCATCCAAATTTTAAATAGCAATGAAATGAAATGAAAGAAAAATAACTGTACCCAATCATTAATGCATAGTAACCATGTTGGGAACAATGGTTCAGAAAACAGCTAGCTGATTGTCAGAAATATAACTTACCTTCAGCTCCACAAAGGAAGTTCTTTGGGACCAAAAGCAGGAGTAAAAGGATGCTCCATTGGGCCATCAGGAAAAAGCGACTGCAAAACAAGAACAGACATTTTTTCAGACCTCGGGGCTCCAATTATAGTCATACAGCACCCAAATATACCCTTTGGTCTAACTGGTCCATGCCGACCAGACATCTCAATCTGACCAAGTCTGATTTGCAGCATTTGGCCCATATCCCTCTAATCCCTTCCTATTCACATACCTATCCAGATGCCTTTTAAATGTTTTAATTGTACCCGTCTCCACCACTTCATCTGGCAACTCGTTCCATACACACACCATCCTCAGTATGAAATAGTTACCCCTCGGGTCCTTTTTAAATCTTTCCCCGCTCACCTTGAACCTATGCCCTCTTGCTTTGGACTGCCCCACCCGAGGAAGAGTAACTCGGCAATTGACGCTATCCATGCCCCTCATGATTTTATAAACCTCTATAAGGTCGCCCCTCAGCCTCTGACACTCCACGGAAAATAGCCCCAGCCTATTCAGACTCTCCCAATAGCTCAAACCCTCCAGTATCGGCAACATCCTTATAAATCTTTTCTGCACCTTCTCAAGTTTAACAACATCTTTACTGCAGAAAGACAACCAGAATTGTATGCAGTATTCTAACAGTGGCCTCACCAGTATCCTGTACAGCTGCAACATGACATCCCATCTCCTACATTCAATGGTCTGACCAGTGAAGACAAGCATCCTTCACTACCCTGTCTACCTGCGACTCTACTTTCAAAGAACTATGCCCCTGCAGCTCTAGGTCTCCGTTTGGCAACACCCGCCAGCAACTTATCTAAAAGGACAGAAACCTCAGTGCTTTGGTGTAGAGAAATGTGGGTTTCATCATGCTTGAATCACAGAAAGCTAGCATGCAGGGTACAGTGGGTAATAAGTAGAGAAATGTTCCTGCAACTGTACAAAGCATTAGTGAGACCACATCTCAAGTATTGCATACAATTTTGGTCCCCTTACTTGAAGAGGGATGTATATGCCTTGGAGGTTCCCCAAGCTGATCCCAGAGATGAGTGGCTTGCCTTATAAACAGAGATTGAGCAGTTTAGGCCTGTACATTCCTCACGTGGAGAAATCTAGAACTAGAGGTCATAGTTTTAGGATAAGGGGCAGCAGATTTAAAAGAGAGATGAAGAGAAATACTTCTCTCAAAGAGTAATGAATCTGTGGAACGCACTACCCCAGAGTATGATAGATGCTGGGACATTAAGTAAATTTAACGAGGAGATAGACAAATTTTTAATTAGTAATGGATTTTAAGGGATTATGAAGAATGGGCAGGAAACTGGAATTGAGGCCAAAATGAGATCAGGCCAAGTAGATTCAAAGGGCTGAATGGCTGACTCTTGCTCCCAGTTCTTATGTTCTTAATATGATATTTATTGTGAACATTTTTTGTCCAGCTGTAGGGACATCAGTGGTAGCAGATGAACTGGAGCCAATGTGTTGTGTATAAACAGAGGTCTGATTGGCAACTAGTAGTGGATTGGTTTATGGAATAGTGACCAGTTACCAATGACAAAGATCTGCCTGTCAATAATTGTGGGATTCGTTTTCCCATAGCTGAGCAGTTTGGCATTTTAACAACATATAGAGAAGCCTTTGAACTATCACCTGCTTAGGATCTCGCTGTCTCTCTCTTTTCCCTGCAGCAAGCTACTTTAAGCCTTCAACAGTGGATGTGAGCTGCAACTTTTACTAAAAATTTCTGGCTTATTTAATGAACCAACCATCCTATCCCTCTCCATGCTATTGAAAACACCTATAGAAGGATGACTGACAAGTAGCATTCTGACCAGCACAAGAATCATCTCAGCAAACCTTGTGAACAGGAATTACTGAACCGCTTTCCTAGTTTTTCCCACTACTCATGACCCATGATTTTCATGTATGTGCGCATACACATATTTGTGTAAGGAATGTTTATAGGGAAATTAGAATTTTAATTAGTGAGTTATATGTCAACATTTTATGATTAATTATTAGTAATGAATAGTCATTTTCATTAAGTACAAAAACATGCTTTATCAACTGGGTCAGTTAAATTTGGGAATCTTTGCATTCCTTTAAAATTTTTATCTTTTGTGATGACTCGGGCATAGCAGGGCTTGATTTTCAGTTTACTATCCCAGTGAGTCATAACACAAGAGCAAACCTCCAATTGACAGCCACTGTATCACCCAGATGCTGTTTCAATGCTTTTGCTCATTGCACAGGGATGCATCAGAGTTGCTCGGGGCAAGTGAGTCAGTTTCTAACACAAGTCTGTGTTCAGAACACTCCTCCCTTGCTGAAAAATAGAGGTCCCAGGGCAGGATCACAGAGGTTCTTCACAGCACAAAGCTGATGTTCTGACATGAAAGTTATCTGATAATGAATGAATGACTATTCATGTCTACATATCTGGAATAGATTCAGAGATTATATCAATTGAAATGTTTAAATCTTTGTAGAAAGTGAACATTAGCATATATAGTTCATATTTATTCGGTACATTTAACATAATGAAATGCACTAAAACACTTCAAAAGATGTGTTATAAAACAAAGTTGACATCAAGTCACACAAGAAGAATTAGATCAGATGGCTAAAAGCTTGGACCAATATCTAGGTTTTAAAGAGTGTCTTAAATAGAAAGTGAAGCAGCGATGCAGAGAGGTATATGGAGGGAGTTCCAGAGGTTGGGGCCCAGGCAACCAACAGCCCTGCCAGCACAGGTGGAGCTATTAAAATTGGAATGCACAAGAGGCCTGAATTCGAAGACAAGCAGATATCTCAGAGCATTATGGGGATGGAGGAGATTACAAATAAATTGAGACATAAAAGAAAATAATTGCATCCTGATTATGCTGTACTAATTGTCCTCACAGCAACTTACTACAAAGATTAATGGACTGCTTCTCAAAGCCTGTAATTTGTTCTTAATGATACGTATCAAGAAAACTGTGGTCACGGGACAGGACGCATCTGATCAGCCTAAATTACATTCCATTGGGAGTGGTTAGTAAATCCTTCCACCTTAGCACCTTTCTGACTGTCAATCCGTCACTTGATGCACAGCTCACTACACAAACAGGGGAAGTAACTACCATTGATGGTCAGCTCGTGAAACATGACTGAGATAACATCAAAATGAATTTTGAGCCCAAACAGATGGTTTAGAAGCCTCAGATGGTTTAGAAACACACTTAACATATTGTTGTGCAGTTTTGAAACATGGGTGGCTTAAAGCTACCAGGAAAGCTCTTGCAATAACTTACACCTTATTTGTTGTGTCACACTATGGGCATATCCTGGCAGGACAGAATCATGGAGGCAACACTCCTAGATGCATTAGAACTAACCAAACAGAAGTGGCTTCAGTGGCTCAGGTACATAGGTACATCTGCAGGACAGATAATAGTTGAATACTAAGGAGTTCTTATATGGTAAGGTAGCTGCAGCTAGATGACTCAGTGGGACACCCAAGTCCCTGCTTCAAGGATGCTTGCAAACATGGCATGAAGGCCCAAACATTGACAACCGCACCTGGGAGTCACTAGCTGGCGAAAGAGGGAAAAGGGCACACCACCATGACCAGTCACTACTGCAGCCTGGCAACAGCAAAGCAAGAAAAAAAACAGCCTACATTACTTGGCAGCTTCATGTGTCACTTTTGGCAGAACATGTCTCCCAAGGGTTGGTCTTTTACAGCAAATCAGCAAAGGAATGCCAAATGAAGACACCTCATCTAAATGGATTAGTGCTGTGTGTGTTCATCACCTCTTGTAATTGGAAGGGTGCCAACACAACACAGGTCATTAAAGGTGGAAATGAGTAACTCAATAGCTACTGAAATATTGTGGCACAGGGTGAGGATCAAAGGCTAGATAGCTGAGATTTTGAAAATGCAATTGTAAAACTTAAAAAGGTCAAATTTACAGCACAAGGGACAGAGCAGGGTACTGGGACTAAATGAGTAACTCCTTTAAAAAGCTGGCACCAGCATGATGGGCCAAGTGGCTTTCTTCTGTGCTGCATTCGGTAACTGTTTCTGAATCAGGTAATATCAACATTTAAATTTTTTGTAACTGGTTACAGAAAGGTGCAATGTAACATTAACAGTATAATATTTGTCCACTATTCAACACATTGTTGAATGAATTTAGTAACTGTATATTTACAGTTCCACTTCCAATTTAAAGTCCTTGATATATTCCTGAAAGGAATGTATTGGAAATTTGCTTACAGAACCAAAAATAAGAGCAAATAATGACACCCGATAATTTTACCAACAGGTTTTGACCAATGGCTGCTAGCATTCTTTTCTTCCTACCAAAACACTTAGCATTCCACTCACTTCTGTGTCTGTCTCTGTGCTGTATGACTAACAAAGATGACAGTATTCTAACAGGATCTTGTGGCTGTAGTGTTAACACTAAGAAACCTCATCACAATGCTCTGGTTAACTAGGCCAATACATGATCTGATCTTTTAGTCAGTGGAAGAGTATACACAAGTGTACACGCATGGCTCAGCATAATTACACAAACTAATAAGGCTGAAAATTGATAAGCCTCCAGGACCTGATATTCCATATCCCAGTGTGATGAAGGTGGTAGTTGGAGAGATAGTCAATATATTGGTAATCATCTTCCAAAATTCTATAGATTCTGGAATTATTCCTGCAGGTTAGAAACAAGCAAACACTATTTAAGAAGGGAGCAAGAGAGAAAGCAGGGAACATCAGCAGTATGGGATAAATGGGCCTTTTGAATCTGATTGAGCATAGTCATTGTGGATTTGCGACTGGGAAATTGTATTTGATTTTGTTGAAACTTTTTGAGGATGTGACTAACAGAATTCATAAAGGGAAGTCAAAGGATGGAGTACACTTGGATTTTCAGAAAGCTTTTGATAAGGTCCCTCACACTGGAAGTTGGTTAGCAAAAATCAAAGCACATGACATGGAGGTAATGTACTGACTTGGCTTAAGGATTGGCTTACACGCAGAAAACAGTGAGAATAAATGGGTCATTCTCAAGATAGCAGCCTGTGAATAGTTGGGCACTACAGGGATCAGTACTTGGCCCCCAGTTGTTTACAATGCATATTAATGAACTGGATGTGAGGAACAAATGTAATATTCCCAAACTTGCATTGCTATAAAGCCAAGCAGAAATGTATGTTGTGACGGAAGTGCTAAGCAGTTTCTGCAAGATTTGGACAGGTTTAATGATAGGCAAGAACATGGCAGATGGAATATGATATGGAAAAATGTGAGGTTGTCCACTTCATTGCTGCAGTACTGGGGAAGGGCTGCATTTTTTTTTTGAAACACCTTTCAGTGATCGTCCATTCTTCCAGAAAACTAACATGCACATTTTCAAGATTTCAATTTGAAGTGCCAGCGCAGTAGTGGCACCCTTACCTAAAAGAAGGCCAGGGGACCAAGTTCCATTCGAGGCAACAAACAGAAAATCTAAGTGCATGTTTAGAAGTGAGTCATGATGCTTTTTGCAGATAAGATGGAAAAAGGCAATATATACTTAATGGTACAGTCCCAAACAGTGCACAGGAAGAGGGGAACCTGGGCAATTATGTGCATGGATCTTTGAGGGTGGCAGGACACAATAGAGTGATTATCAACACAAGGATATCTCAAGGCTTTCCAAATAAAGATGCGAAGTGCAAAAATATGAATGTTATGCTAAAACTCTATGTACCTCTGGTTAAGGTCACAACTGTGTCCAGATCTGGGCACAGAATTTTAGGAACGATGTGTAAGTCCTCAAAAAGATGCAGAGGGAATTCGAGGTATGTGCAAATTTAGCCACAATGTAAGATTGGAAAAGCTGGTGTTCTTTATCTTGAAGAGATCAAACGGAGATTTGATAGAGGTGTACAGGATGAACGTTTAGATAATGTTAGCAAAAACAGCCACTACCATTATTGATGGTACAAGGATTAGGAAATACTGATCTTAAGCATTGGTTAAGAGAAACAGGGCAGATTTGAGGAAGAACATGCTGATACAACAAGCTGCAATGACTTGGAACTCAATGCAAAGGAATAAACCGCTCACTGATGCTTAGTTTGGGTTTTGCCAGGGCCAGTCAGCTCCTGACCACATTACAGCCTGGGTTCAGAGATGGACAAAGGAGATGAACTCCAGAGAGTAAGGTGACATTTGACTTAAGTGTGGCATCAAGGAACCTTCGCAGAAATGAAGTCAATGGGAATCAGGGAAAATCTCCACTGGTTAGACTCATGCCTGGCACAAAGAAGTGTGGTTGTTGAAGGTTAATCATTGCAGCTCCAGCACATCACTGAAGGAATTCCTCTGGATCATGTCCTACGCCCTAATATTTAGAACTGCTTCAGTGACATCCCTGCCATCTCATGGCTACAAGTGGGGATGTTCATTGATAATTGCACAATGTTCAGCATCATTTGCATCTCATCAGATATTGAAGCAGTTCGTGTGAATATGCAGCAAGGCTTTATAAGCTTAGCAACCTTTAGGTCACACAGGTGCCTGGCAATAACCATCTCCAATAAGACAGAATCTAAACATCACCCTTGAATGCAAAGTGACATTACTATTACAGAATCTCCCAGTATTAACAATGCCAGGGGTTATTATTGATCAGAAGCTGAACTGGAACAGCCTAATAAATACTGTTGCTGCAAAAGAAGGTCAAAAGCTAGGGGTTCTGCAGTGACTAACTCATCTATCCCTCCCAAGGTTCCTCCAAAAGCACTTTATAAATCTGTGAACTCTACTTTCTTGAAAGAGAAAGTCAGCAGGTGCTTGGGAACACCACAATTTGCAACCTCCACACCATCTTGACTTCGAACTGTTTCTTCAGAGTCTTAGAATCACGGAATCCCTACAGTGTGGAAAGAGGCCATTCAGCCCAACAAGTACATACCTACTCTCCAAAGAGCATCCCCCCCAGACTCTCACCCCTAAACCTTGTAACCTTGCATTTTTTCCCCATGGCTGATCCACCTAACCTACGCATTCCTGGACACTATGGTCAATTTAGCACGGCCAATCCACCCAACCTGCACATCTTTGGACTGTGGGAGGAAACCGGAGCACCCAGAGGAAAGCCACGCAGGGAGAATGTGCAAACTCCACACAGACAGTCACCCAAGGCTGGAATTGAACTCAGGTCCCTGGGGCTGGGAGGCAGCATTGCTAACCACTGAGCCACTGTGCCGCCCCATCACTTGGTCAAAATCCTGAAACCTCTCAGTACAAACAGTTTTAAGCAAATGCAGTCAGATTTTTAAAAAAGGGAACAGGATAAAACAATGACATTGGTATTCCCAGTACAGGCAGTTCTACTATAACGCGATAGTTGCATTTTTGTGTGACCTTGCACTATAGAAAATCATCAAACAAAACTGCATTTTAGGGGAAATGCTATAGAAATTCACTATACTGGTACAGCAGAAAGTTCACGTTATCCAAACAGCATCCACTATTCATCAGTTGCATTATAGCCAATTCGTGTTAACAAAACACGCATTATAGCAGAACTACCTGTTTTCGAATGAAAGACATTTTGACTTATTCAGATCTGAATGACGAAGAAGCCTGACAACACAAAGGAAATGGAAGGATCAAGGGAGGTGTTGATATCTGTAGTCCCTGCACACTTGAAATCTGACATGTTCTTGCATGATGCTGCTGCAGATAGGCTGCATTTGGTTAAGAATGGATCCTTGAGGAATTCCAGAGCTAACATGATGAATGTAAGAGAAGAAAATGCTGGAGAGATAGCAGGAACTGCAGATGCTGGAGAATCCGAGACAACAAGGTGCAGAGTTGGATGAACACAGCAGGCCAAGCAGCATCATAGGAGCAGAAAGGCTGACGTTTCGGGCCTAGACCCTTCATTAGAAATGGGGGAGGGGAAGGGGGTTCTGAAATAAATAAGGAGGGAGGGGGAGGCGGATAGAAGATGGATAGAGGAGAAGATAGGTGGAGAGAAAACAGACAGGTCGAAGAGGCGGAGATGGAGCCAGTAAAGGTGAGTGTAGGTGGGGAGTTAAGGAGGGGATAGGTCAGTCCAGGGAGGACGGACAGGTCAAGGGGGCGGGATGAGGTTAGTAGGTAGGAGATGGGGGTGCGGCTTGAGGTGGGAGGAGGGGATAGGTTGGAGGATGGACATGTCCTGGGCCTCCTGCAGTGCCACAACGATGCCACCCGAAGGTTGCAGGAACAGCAACTCATATTCCGCTTGGGAATCCTGCAGCCCAATGGTATCAATGTGGATTTCACAAGCTTCAAAATCTCCCCTCCCCCTAACGCATCCCAAAACCAGCCCAGCTCATCCCCGCCTCCCTAACCTGTTCTTCCTCCCACCT
>NC_063335.1:10310729-10313761 GCF_021869965.1 Rhincodon typus
CTACTAACCTTATCCCGCCCCCTTGACCTGTCCGTCCTCCCTGGACTGACCCATCCCCTCCCTAACTCCCCACCTACACTCACCTTTACTGGCTCCATCCCCGCCTCTTCGACCTGTCTGTTTCCTCTCCACCTATCTTCTCCTCTATCCATCTTCTATCCGCCTCCCGCTCTCTCCGTATTTATTTCAGAACCCCCTTCCCCTCCCCCATTTCTGATGAAGGGTCTAGGCCCGAAACGTCAGCCTTTCTGCTCCTATGATGCTGCTTGGCCTGCTGTGTTCATCCAGCTCTGCACCTTGTTGTCTATGAAAATGCTGGAGATTCTTTAGATAGGTAAGAATGGAACCTGGTGAAGACTGTCCCCTACAGCTGGGCAATAAAGGCAGTGCTAGAGAAGGATGCTTGGTCAACCATGACAAAGGCTGCAAACAGGCTGCTGACAAAGAATAGTGCATCATGGCTACACTTGGAATGGGTATCATTTGCAACTTTTATTAGAGTCTTTTTAGTGCTGTATCACAGACAGGAACCTGATTCTACACTTAGGTATAGAGTGCTTTTCTTTCAAACTTGTATATGAAGTACAGAGAATAGTGACAGAGTGAGACAAGAGACAGCACATTACAGCCAAGAAGGGAATTTCAAATCCGCTTGCTATCAAAACAAAACAGTGGCTAAATTCTACCTGGCTAAGCCCCACAAACAGCAGTGTGACAACAGCCATTTATTGTACTTAGTCATGTCAAAGATAAATGATGCTCAGGATAAGATGAACACCTTGACTCTGCTTTAACTAGTCATTAAGAAACCTTTTGCAACAGCTGTTTACATTCAAATAGCACATTTAAAACAGAAGTATTTTAAGGTCTTCAGAGGCAAAATCAAACAAAACTGACACTCAGATGAAGGAGTTATTTAAACAGACAACCAAAGTCTTGGTCAAGGAAGAGATTTAAGAAAGTTTTTAAAAGGAGGACTTAGAGGTATTGAAGTAGGTATAAGTGTTTCTTGAAGGAATTCCAGCCTGTGATTGGTAGACAGTTCCAAAAGTGGGTTGAAGATAGGTGAAAAGGGGCAAATTACCAGTGGTAGATGAACTGAGAGTTCAGGGCCAAAGGATACAAGGTGGAGAATAGTAGGCTGAACAGGAGCATAGTGGTACAATGGAGTCTGGAGATGACAGAGGGTTTTAGCAGCAGGCTGTGGGAGGGATATAGGTGGATGATGGGAGACAATTGTTTAAAGCCTTTACTAACATCTGGGCCAGAAAAGAACATTGAGCATTCAACGGTCCTATGAAAATAGGTTAAAAGGTAGAGGAAGAGGGTCATATGGAAGAGGTGAACAAATATAACGGAATGTTAATGAAGTCGTAGGTTCAAGGTTTGCACAGAGAAGAACATTAAGGGAGTTGGGGTTTAGTAGGCAAGGAAAAAGCAGGAAAGCAGCAGAGGCGCAAAATGGATAGCCTCAGCCCAAAAGCTCCTTCGAACTATTGGAGGTGAAGATGGATGACATTCCAGGAGCAATGAACAGCTTTGCCTTGGAAATATCTAGGCCTATACTCCTTGATGTGTTCAAGTCAGATTTTGTGATGGATGACTAAACCAGTTATGACTCCGATGCTTTCAAAAATACACACTTTGAAACTGAGGCAATCAAGATACAAGCCAGACTGGGAAAAACTGACACTGATTGTCACACCTCAGAGCATTACTCAATGTTTCATTCAGATGACGACTTATAGCCAAATCTCAATTTGCAGTCTTGAGGTCCTGATGCGACCCAAACACACTAATCAGTGAATAAGCTTACTATAGAACAGCAACAGAATGCTCTGGCAAAGGAGGATATAAAAACAGATTTCTTTTGGAAATACCACATCAATTTAGCTTTTGTTCCGTACATACTCAGTTCAGCTTGCTCATCTTACACAAGCACACAGTAACTAACCCTGTTGTGCCCAAGCTTGGCTAATTTTCACCCTATAGTATCCAGAGGTTAGTATTAGGTAAGGGGTCCACACACACCAGCATCTATTCTAAGATACCTCAGCCATAAAGCTATTTTGTTCCAATTACATCAACAGGCAGATTAACCAACAATGGAGGAGCAAGACTGTCGAGGGTGAAGGTGACAGGGGAGAAAGGAGGATATAAATACTGTAAAGAAGGGCCAAAGGGTCTGTTCCTGTGCTGAACTGTTTTATGTTCTGTGTGTAGAGAAGAAACAGGACAATAATACATGCTTCAAACTGAGGGAAAAAAAGCAGTGGACACAATGTGGGAGATGAGCAGTTTGCTTAAGCAGAGTGTAAATTCCAGTTGGGAAAGGAAAGCAACGATGGGGTTGACAGGAATAGGAAGAAATCTATAACACAACTGATAAAGGCAAGCGTGTTCTCAATGACCATATTAATCTGATGAGCCACCTATATCTGTCGCCGCCGCCACCACCCCCACCCACCACCACCACCCCCCGCCACCCCCCGCCCCACCCCAGCTTCTTTCCAACCCCCAGTAACATCCTCTGTCTCCCCGACCATACACTCTGGCTCACTCTTTTCCCAATACACACTGACTCTCCCCACCCCACCCCACAGCGTCTCTCTCTCTCTCTCTCTGCCATTCTTTATCCTCTTGGTCTCAGTCTCTCTCTCTCTCTCCCACTCAAAGTCCCTATTTCTGTCTTGCCTCCAAAAGTCTGTCTTGCCAGCACACCGCATATGTCACTCTCTCTCTCTCCCCCACTCCCTTCCTCTCCCTTTTGCCCCCACTCCCCACAGTTTCTCTCTCTCTCTCCCCTGCCCGCCGCAATCTCTGTCCCCCCTACACTCTCCGCTCATCCCTCCCACCCGCAACTGTCTCCCTCTCCACCCTCCTCAACAACACTCTCCCCAACGTCTCTTCCCCCCTTCTCCCCACCCCCGCAAGTCCCTATCTTCTCTCTCCCCGCAGTCCCACTCACCCCTCTCTTCTCCCCCACCCGCAGTCCCATTCACCCCACTTCTACCCCTCCGCGCAGTCCCACT
>NC_063335.1:10323761-10323860 GCF_021869965.1 Rhincodon typus
TGTGTGTACAGTCTGTGTGTGTGCATACAGCCTGAGAGCCTGTGTGTACAGTCTGTGTGTGTGCATACAGCCTGAGAGCCTGTGTGTGTGCATACAGCC
>NC_063335.1:10323870-10449553 GCF_021869965.1 Rhincodon typus
GCCTGTGTGTGTGCATACAGCCTGAGAGCCTGTGTGTGTGCATACAGTCTGAGAGCCTGTGTGTGTGCATACAGTCTGAGAGCATTCGGTCTGAGAGCCTGTGTGTAGTCTGTGTCTGTGTGTTCATACAGTCTGAGAGCCTGTGTGTACAGTCTGTGTGTGCATACAGTCGGAGAGCCTGTGTGTACAGTCTGCCTGTGTGCATACAGTGAGAGCCTGTGTGTACAGTCTGTGTGTGTGTGCATACAGTCTGAGAGTCTGTGTACAGTCTGTGTGTGCATACAGTCTGGGAGCCTGTGTCTGTGTCTACAGTCTGACAATGTGTGTACATTCTGTGTGTGTGTAGTCTGACTGTGTACAGTCTGAGAGTGTACAGTCTGTGTGCAGTCTGACAATGTGTGTGTAAAGTCAGTCTGTGTGTACAGTCTGACAGTGTACTGTCTGTGAATGTAGTCTGACATTGAGTGTGTACAGTGACTGTGTGTATACAGGGCAGCATCTGCGAACTCAAGGGCACCATCCCTCTCTTAGCATGTGACTCTTCTTCATCCTTTTCTCAGCCATTTCCTTCATTATCCCTTGTAGAACTGAATAGTGCCTTGAAATACCATCTATTGCATCATTTGTGCGTACAGTACACCCACAAACACATGATTTTCCATCAAGAAATCCACAAGTTTTACTTAAATTGTTCATGCCGTTTCTTTATTCACTTGTGAGATGAGGATGTTGCTGGCTGGGCCAGCATTCATTGCCCATCTCTAGTTGCCTTTGAGAAGGTGGTGGTGAGCTGCCTTCTTGAACTGCTACAGTCTATGTACTGTAGTTAGACCCACAACACCACTATTGAGAAAATTTCCAAGATTTTGACCCAGCCATAGTGATGGAACAGTGATATATTTCCAATTCAGGATGATGTGTGGTTTACAGTGGAACAAATGGTGGCGTTTCCATGTATCCGCTGCCCTTGTCCCTCAAGATATAAATGGCTGTGGGTTTGGAAGGTGTTGCCTAAGGAACCTTGGTAAATTTCTGCAGGGCATCTTGTAAATGGTACACATTGCTGGTGAGTGTTGATTGTGAAAGGAGTTGATGTTAATGGATGTGGTGCCAATTGGCCAGACTTGCACATCACGTAGTGCTGCCATTTCAAACCTGCAAATATCCTCACACAACAGATTTCCATCTCATAGTTATTATCAGCACCAAGACACAAGGGGATTTAAAACTAAAGCCTTCAGGTGTAACAACGTGTCTTGGTGGGAATAAATTGAATCACTACTGACCCCGAAACAAATATAGTAAGGTAGTCTGCAATTTAACAATAAACTAGTTGCGAAAGGAGTGCTGAAAACTGAAATACTTATTTAATTGTCCACAACAAATAAAATAATGGCCAGCAGGTGGGGAAATAATTAAGTATTCTAAATAATTTTTTTAATTATGAAAATTAAGAATGCAAATCAATACAACAGAACCACTCAACTCTTTTAAAATATTCCTTTAATAGGATTTAAATGTGTAACATAAATACTAATATTTTTCCAAGGAAAACAAGTCCTTGTACTATGATAAATTGAGGTCTACAATAAGTGCCTACATGTTTACAAAATCTAAAATTGTATTCCATTTTTGAAAACTCTCATAGAAGGCACCTACAATGTAATACTGAAGATATACAAATGACTTCATATAAAAGATAGGCCTTGTGTGCACAAAGTACAAAAATAAAGAACAAAAGTAGAGCTGAAATGGCACACAGCATTCAGCTCAACAGTACACCGTCATACATTCTAAAAATGGACTTCAGTTTAATTTGAGAATTATCTATTAGTTTTCATGCATTAATACTTTCATATGGCATTTTCTCTATAACGTTGTATAACAAAATCCTTCAAAAATTTTAAATAGCTTATACACTATAAATATTTCAGCTCCAGACCATGAATTAAACACTTCATTTTTAATCTCAAGGATTATTAAAATAATAAATTTCAGTTTATTTTATACATTTAAATGATTGTCATACTGTAGAAATGGCTTTTTAACATGTTGCTAAAAATATAGAGCAATGCTATTACTGAAGAAAATACACATTGCTCATTTAAACCAAAACCACAATCCAGAAAATTATTTGATCCTCCATTTGTGTTGTTATAATTATACAAGTCTTTAAAAAAGACTCATAGCATCAAATACTTACACTATATAACTATTTACTCTCACTGCTGTAGTACAAATTTTAATTCACAAAGGAGAAGGAAAGTTTACTTTCTTCAAAGTACTCCACCAAAAAACAAGAGGACCTTTAGACATGTTCTAAAACATGGTTTAAATTCTCCTTCCCACTTACCATTGTTCCTTCTCCTTTAACTGAAAGCAAAAATATTAACCTGTGATGTAAAAATACATTTTCTGCAGTCAATGCTTAAATACCATTTTTAAACATGTTTTACTCTTCTATGGGATATGGGCATTGCTAGTAAGGTTGTTGCCCATCCCTCACTGTCCTTGAGCTGTGTGGCTTGGTAGACTATTTTGGAGAGCAGTTAATTGCTAGCAAATTGCTGTAGGCCTGGAGTCACGTGTAGGCCTGATGGCAGATTTCCCTCTCTAAAGGAACTAGATGGATCTTTTGAGACGAGTTTTCAATTGTTAAACTGAATTTCAATTCCATCCGCTGCCAGAGTATGAGCCTGGCCCTCTGTATTACTAATTTAGTGACATTACCATCTCCACCTATTCAATTTTTAAAAGGCAGCACTGGTGAATAACTGTGCAAAAACACTTCATTTTCTGTTCTACTAAACTTCAATACTCTTCATTGCAAATATTTGCAGACAATGTATTTTGGTTTAACCAAGCTTTACAATTCATTTCTTCATTTTTCTTGACAGCACTATGTTAATGGAGCATGAACAAACTTTAAGAAAACTAACTACAATTTCAAAACAAGAGAATTTGATTTACTACAAAACCTTCAAATGGATAGAACTGGTGTCACTAATTTTGGCAGTGTTTAAAATACTTTATGGGGAATGTTTAGCTCTGAGAAACTTTAATAATACAAATGATGTGGGTTAGGGAATGTAATGGTATTTGCATAATGATGGTTATTGCGCACTCAATGGTAGGAAAAAGTACAGAACTACTACTATAGAAAGTGGCTGAAGGGTTCAGAAAAGATTTACAAGGATATTGCCAGGATTGGATGGTTTGAGCTTTAGGGAAAGGCTGCATGGGTTGGGGCTTTTTTTTTCCCTGGAGCGGCAGAGGCTGAGGGGTGGCCTTATAGAGGTTTATAAAATAATGGAGGGGCATCGATAGGGTGAATAACAAGGTCCTTTTTGCAGGGTAGGGAAGTCCAAAACTAGAGGCCATAGATTTGAGGTGAGAGGGGAAAGATTTTAAAGGGACCTGAGAGGCAACTTTTTCAGGCAGAGGGTGGTGCTTGTATGGAATGAGCTACCAGAGGAAGTGGTGAAGATGGGTACAATTACAACATTTAAAAGGCATCTGCATAGGAACATGAATAGGAAGGGTTTAAAGGGATACGGGCCAATGGGCCTAGATCAGTTTAGGATATCTGGTTAGCACGGACAAGTTGGATCAAAGGGTCTGTTTCCGTGCTGTATAACTCTATGACTCTATATTCGGAATGATGGGGAGAAGAAATATTCTCAGTATCAGGGTAAATCCACCAACAATACATTGGGGATGGAGGAGGGGTGGTTGGAACTGCAAGTCAAGATTTCAGGAAACAAGCTTTCTACTTTAGAAATGTATAGCAGTTGGTTAGGAAGTCAATTAAAACGGCTGAATGTCAAAGCAGGCTGATAAGACATTATCAAGTAAGCAATATCTATTCCTCATTTTCTATAAACATTTGGAAAACCAAGGTAAACCTGAGATTTCAACTTAAAATTTGAAGGCCCATTGTTGAACGGATACTAGAGATTTTCATAAATAATAGTTAATAACAAAAAAATGCTGAGTATTATTAAAGATCATTTGGAAAAAAACAGCCTGCGCTTATATAATATCTCATGTCTCAGAGGTACATTCTAAAATGCCTAAACCATTTTGAAGTGCAGTAGACTGTTATGACCTCAAATTATTCAAAAGATTCTTGCAGATGGAATAATTTCATTTGAAAATATTATCAGTGAAAGGCTTTAATTCTCTTCAAAAGCACAATGGGGTACTGGAATTAATTATGGATGCAATGGGCGAGTATGCATTCATTTAGAGGTAACAATGACTAAATGTAATGTTCCCCTATCAGACCAAATTACAATATTTTAAATAATGATAACATTATCAGGGCAGACTAGTTATTTGAAGTACTCAAAGTGTTATATATGAAAATGGAGAAGTAATGTGTTACATTTGCTGTAGGTTTCACCCCATGTTCTGCAAACTGTATTAAAGACGTTACCTTCATCTTACATTTATGCAATGGAGTTACTACCAGTCAGTTGCACTGCTCAAAACTTACTTCACCAACAAAAATAAATTGTGACAGTGGAAAGTTTCATGGAAAATGAGCATTGGCCATGAAAGTAGCTAATAATTAATCCTGTCTGATGTTGCTGAGAGTGGTTACTGGAGAAAGGACATTTTATTGCTGTGTAAAGCTGAAAGAAAGAAGTTGTATTTACATGTTCGGGACATCTCAGCCAATGGGTTACTTCAGAAATGTGGTAGCCAAGCTGTACCAAAGAAGGGGCAATTGGCCAGGACGAATCACCTTACTTTTTTTTAAAATAGGACAGATGAGATCCCTGTTCAAAGTTGATCTGAAAGAAGGTACAAATATTTCCAATAGTACCACCTCCAGCATATTGAGATGCCAACAATGATTATGCGCTCAAGTCTCTGAAGTGGGGCTTGAATCCACAACCTGCAGACCCTGAACCAAGAGTGGTACTAACTCAACGAAGGCTAAAGTCTTATCCCTTATATTCTATTGTATTTATCAGAGAGCAGGGGTGCGCTCAAAACTGTTCCCTTAATTTACTTAATTATCATCAAGCTGGGAAAATGAAATCACAGAAATTGCGATGCTTCTGACACTTCAATCCATATTCCTAAACTGATATTATCCATTAGAGACCAGACTTCAGCAGTAGTATTTAGTCTGATATCGGGCTCAGTTTAGATATTTTAGAAATCAGCACCATATCAAGGCTAAACAGTACGCTGTTAAGTTTGTTCATGTCCTTTAAAATAGTGTTACCAGTTCCTTCAAAGGTACCGTTTGCTGTAATACTGATTTAAGATGTAAACGATTTTCAAGACAATGATTACAAAACATACACACTTGAATCATATCAGTTTAAAGTGAGCATCAAGTTATGGCTGAACTACAACAAGTATTGCTGAAAACTGAACATCTTGCACATAGCCCATGTTAATCAATGAATGAGTTAATCAATGTGAATACTTATAGAAACCAGGAATGCTTTGATGGAACAGTATCACATTTCCGAGTTTCATTCATTCTAATACAGTCCAAAATTTGTAAAATTTGGCTTTAAAAGATTCTGCTTCAATAAAACGTTTGCTCATTACAACCCTAATTTCACTTTCATCCCACTATAATTTTCATCATCTTACTACGGCAAAGATCTTGATATACACTAAGTTTAAAAGTGATCCTAAAAAGCCGAATCTGCTCCAGAGTCAAGTTTGTTAAATAAAGTTTGCAGAGAACCCTGTTAATACTTGAATAAAATTACAGCTTACATTAAGTATGCTTATGTAGTGCATTTATAAGATATAATCATATATCTTTTAAAAAATATTATAAATGGAGAAGACTAGGTGTGAGGAGAATAATTATAAGGAGGTCTGCAGAGATGTGTTATTGCTGAATGTCAGAGAACTTACAGAACTTTATCTAAAATATTAAATTCCATATCTACAGCAACTGGCTGTTAGATTGTGGCAGTTAAATGTAGCGTCATCTTACAGCTAATTAGCTTGGTTCAGCGCAAGCTCATATTTCAACTAAGTAAATTAGTTTCATGTCTTTTTTCACCTCTGAAGCAGTTATTACAAAGGACAACCAATGTTTAAACTTTCTGGGGGTCACAAGTTGACCAAATCTAAAAAGAGTAGGTGCAAGTACAAACCACAGCACGAAGCATCAATGGATTTCATGCAAGACGATTTGAACTTCAGGCCAGTAACAATTATAAAATTGCTGGCATAGGACAGGGTTTTTAACAAACCTATGCAAAAAGATTGAGAATGTCTTTACAAGAAAGCTCACAAACTAATCAAGACACAGCAGCTAAGGTGTGCAATGCTATAGGTGATGCATAACTCACAGAAATTTGTGCACACCATTTAAGGAGCTATATGGTTACTGTAAAGGAGATTAACACAGCAAGTGATTGAATAAATTGTGCAGCTGAAATAAGTGCAGATCTTACTGTTATGAGGACAAATAATTTAAAAATATCATATGAAATAAAAACTATACTAACTGGAATTAGGAGTAGGTAATTCAAGCCCTCAAGCCTGCTCCATCACGAGAAGATTATGATTTATCTGATTATGGCCTCAACTCTAATTTCTTGTCTATTCCAAAATCCTTTGATTCCACCAGTAGGTGTAATTTTGAAAGTCGAAAGGTGGAAAGCAAAATAATGAGGTGTTTTCAATGAAAGTATCCAAAGAAAACCAAGCAGACATCAACAAATCTAATCTAATTTGGTAAGCATCCTGAGGAGTATGCTAAATCAGTTAAGTGATGTACATAAGGTGAACAATTTGGATGTTGTTCAGAACAACAGGATTCAAACTATCATAGATAATAGAGTTCGGAGATCAAGGGAAATGTAACCATTTTCACAGAACAATCACCCAATTCAATTATGCATCCTTATAACCATTGTTACTTTCTCTCTTTTCAAATTTGGGAGAATTAAACACAAAAGAAACAAAATATAAATAAATCTCCCCAAAAGAAAAGTTCAACAAGCCTAAACATTAATTAGGAAACACAAAGTTAACAATGTTACAAAACTGCATGACAGGTTAAGGAACACAGCAGGCCAAGCAGCATCAGAGGAGCAGGAAAGTTGACAATTTGGGTCAGGACCCGAAACATCAACTTTCCTGCTCCTCTGATGCTGCTTGGCCTGCTGTGCTCCTCCAACCCCATACTGTGTTGTCTCTAACTCCAGCATCTGCGGTTCTTGCTATCTCTGAAAGGTTAAGGGCTGTATTTTTCACTTTTGTTGAAAAATGGTTAATACCAATATTTAATATTATGTACAACTCACAAATTAAAAAAAAACGTTTATGGTTGCAAAACCTTGCATCTTGTTCAACTAGAGAAAGCAACTTATCACAATGCCACTGTAACGATGGTTTTTAACATTTTTTCATGCAACTAAAGAGCTCTTTAACTGGTTATAACAGAGCAAAATAATCATTAAGCCAGCTGTGAAGTGTATACAATGGCTGAGCAGCAGGTTTGAAAAGCCATGATAACTTTCATGCTATCCAATTAAGCTGTGTTCGTCAGTTAAGTGATGGAGAATTGTCAGAAACTGAAATCAAGCGCATTATATAATGGAATTAAGACTAGAAATGTGGGTCAATGGATATGAAGTTGACATGCATTACGGGATTGTCTGCCTTATCCTCCTGCTCCAACACATCTCCTGTAATACACATGCACTCTGGGTCTGAAAGCTCTACCAGCTAATTCACTTCTATCATTGTTCTGATAATATTTCAAAATCCTTAGCTAATATTAACAAAACTAAGTTCAAGTGTCACCTAGTTTCTATTCTGTATAAATCTATTTTTCCCTCTGATGAAAGAAACTCCGCTTTTCTTTTTGAAAATTTTCATGAAGCCACTTGAACGTGAACTGTACTAAAGACAACTCTGAACATGGGCGAAAGATGAAAGCACAAACCTTTTCAACAATTTGAAGAAGAATTTTTGGAAACAAATATGGTCTGAAATCCTTTCATTTAAAAAAAAGCTCCTCTTCACTTGAAAATGCAGTTTTATTACCAAATGACCAATAAGTTACCATAGTACTTCAACAAATGATTCACGCAACTGTAACCTTCTTGCCAGCACTAATACTGCTAAAAATCTAGTCAGATTCACCCCACTCCTCGGGCAAAGAGACACCCTTACAGCTCAGATAAAACTTGGTTGCAGTAAACCAAACTAGTCACAAGAAGTAAAATTACCCCTCAGGCACCAGAATATGTGCTAACAACAAGCAGTTGGTCTATTTCTTTACTTTAAAAATCTTAACTAAATTATTTAAATGTTCATTCATGTGCCAGTTGTCTAGATCTCGGAGTTACAGCATGTTAAATGTCTGTCCACTTTGTAGCTAACATGTTAAGCAGGCAGAGATAACAAGATGTAGAACTGGATGAACACAGCAGGCCAAGCAGCATCAGAGGAGCAGGTTAAGCAGGTAGTTCTGTTCACTTGTTTTAAAAAGCTCGAGCATCTGATCTGCCCAAACTCTTTCAGGGTGAAGTTTACTAAACACCCACTGTAATTTTGTATTTTGATAGTGGCTGTGTACATCAAGTATTCAAGTGTGAAGTCAGTGATTCAGTAGACTTTCCAGCAACTAAGACTAAAAGCTTGTACTGCATGTCACCTACTTGCCTGAATACGCTCCCTGGTTGGGAAGATCAGCACTGAGGCAAATTTGTAAAATTGGCTCATACTTTTGTGTTGAGGGCGGCACGGTGGCTCAGTGGTTAGTACTACTGCCTCACAGCTCCAGGGACCCAGGTTCAATTCCGCCCTCAGGTGACCATCTGCGTGGAATTTGCACATTTTCTCCGTGGGTTTCCTCCGGGTGCTCCGGTTTCCTCCCACAGTCCAAAGATGTGCAGGTTAGATGGATTGACCATGCTAAATTGCCCCACAGTGTCCAGGGATGTCCAGACTAGTTGGATTAGCCATGGGACATGCAGGATTACAGGGATAGGGTAGGGGGATGAATTTGGGTAGGATGCTCTTTAGAGGTTCAGTGTGGTGTTGATAGGCTGAATGGCTTGCTTCCGCACTGTAGGGATCTATGATGATATTACAATCTGTGAAATGCATTTGGATAGAATTGAACAATGGGAATTGAACAGTTGGTTTCGTACCTTGGATAACCTCTAGGGTCCAGGACAAACTCAATCGAATGAAATGATAGAACTGTATTAATGCATACTTAGTCAGTAAGGTCCAGATTCCATGAATGAATTAAAAATCATAGTATCCAATAGCACAGGTGGAAACCACTGGCCCATTGTGCATTTGTTAGCAATTTGAAAGAGCTACTCAATTTGTTTCACATTAGTGGGCTTTTCATTCAGATCTATAAAGTCTTCCATTGAAATGTTTATCCAATTCCCTTTTAAATTTGTTAATGGAATTGTTCCAGCAGCCTTTTAGGTAGTGCATTTCAGATCACATCCTGCAGTTAAAAAGAACTCATCTTGCCCCTGGTTCTTTTATCAATAATCTTAGATCTGGGTCCTTCAGTTACTGACTCTTCTGCTACTGGAAAAAAAACTTCTCCTTATTTACTCTTTCAAAACTCTTCAAGAGATTAAAAACATATATTAAATATCCTTGTGACCTTCTCTGCTCAGAGAGCAAACAGCCCAAAATTCTTTTATCCTTTTGTAAAAGAAGTTCCATATCCTCGGTACAATTCTAATAGATTTCCTGTGTATCCTAATACTTTGATTTGCTTTCAAAAGCATACACCAGCTGGAAAATCACCAGTGATCCATAAAACTTACAGCATAATTTCATTCCTTTTGTACTCTCTACCTGCATGTAAAGCTACATGCAAAGGTTTCTGGATTCTGCATTTTGAAAACGATGTCAACTTGTACTGCCAATTTCAAAGATTTGCATATACACAAATATCTCTGGTCTCCCTTTAAAACTGTGGGTACAAAATTTTAGCTGTGTTCATTTAGCTCCCTTGGGACATGGGAGGGTTAGTCAATAAATAATTTGATAAACTGGATATGGTTTGGGGGATATGCTTCATACAAAATGAGATTTTCCAGGTTTCAATCAAATTTCCGACTGTACTACTGGAAATCGAGCAGATGATACGATTAGTACCAAGAGGGGTTAAGCATTGCTCCTGTATCATCAAAAGTATTCATTGAGTTGTTTCAAAATATAAGAAATGAGTAGTGTCAGTGTACAGGACTTTAGTGTTTGTTACAGAATGACATTCTTTAGGAAGTTCCAGCATTTTGAACTACAAATATAAAATGTGTATGTGTTTTGAAGTTTGAAAATGACCTTAGGCATTCAAAGAGTTGGATACCTTTGCAATAAAGACTAAATTCAATGAAAGCAAATGAGAGGTGGAGTAAGGGAGATATAAAGAACCTGGAGCAAAGAAGCACACAATGTAAAGAACACCTAATCAGATAGTAAGATTGGCAGGTTGAAATAATAAAGAAACAACAGAAAACAGTTAAGTGTGAAAATAGGTACAGTGCAATTGAAAACATGACAGCAGGAGCACAGGTAGCTTGGATGAACAAGATTAAGTCAAAATAAGGAAATATAAAAACAGAAAGAGCCATAGCTGTTGGAAAGCTGAAACCAAAACAAAAATTGCTGGAGGAGCAGGTCTAGTAGCATCTGTGGAGAATGTGTCAGTTAATATTTTGAGTTCAGTGACTCTTATTCAGAACTGGAGAGTTCTGGAGATTGAAGAGTCACTGGACTTAAAGTGTTAACTCTGCTTTCTCTCCACACATGCTGCCAGACCTGCTGAATGTTTCCAAGCAATTCTGTTTTTGTTCTAACAAAAAAAGCCTCTGGTTAACCAGAAGAAATAGTCAAAGCAAAAAAAAAAGCATTCCCTTTTTTTTAAAATGTGTTTTGAATGGCTAGAAGATGACTTGCACTTATATACCAATTCTCACTACCATTTGACAGCCAATGGACTACTTATTGAAATACAGTCGCTGTTAAGCAATGCGATAATGGCCAGATAATGTTTTTTTTTTTCGGTAATTTGGATTGAGGAATAAATAGTGGCCATGACACAGAGGATAACTCCTCTGCTGTTTTCATTTTGAAATAATGCCACTGGATCTTTTATATCTACTTAAGCAGGCAGACAGGACTTTGGTTTAATGACTTATCCAAAACACAGCCCCTTCAACAGTGCAATGTTCTCCCTAGTAATGCACTGGAGTATCAGCCTTGAAGTTTGTGCTTGAGCCGTGAATGGGGCTTGGACTAAGAACTTTGTGGTTCAGGGAAGTTTTTGCCACCAACTGAGTCTGGCTGACAGAGAGAAAGCTATTATTCAATAAATTGACCTCCAAAAAAACACCGTCAACAAAGCAATGGGACTTGTAAAGTGCGAACAGCATGATTACAGAAAATCAAAGAATTGCAGATGCTGGATATCAGAAACAAAAGCAGAAATTGCTGGAAAAACACAGCAAGTCTAGCAGCATGGTGGAGAGAAAGCAGAATTAACATTTCGGGTCCAGAGACCGTTTAATAGAACTGGTTGATGCTGCCAGTTATGCTGAGCTTTTCCAGCTATTTCTGTTTTAACATCATCACGTATGCTTTAAGTTTCTGATCTCTATGAATACAGATGAATGCACTGGTGAAGTCCTAAGAAGCACGTATAGGACCAATAGATCTATTAAAAAGTAGGAAGTAAATTGCATTAAACAAATCTAGTTTAAATTAACAATTATCCTGACCTAAAGAGTGCACCCTTCAGAAAACAGGCTCATTACAGCTGCAATAGCAGAGGTAATTTCACAAAATTTCTTGTAGGATTGCAAGTGTGCTTAGGTCTTGGGGTTCATGAACATCATTACAGCTCAATAACGCTCACATTAGTGGCTGAAAAACTACTGGAGATTCTAAATAGGGGGAGCATTAGAAACGTATGTGCTAATGGATTTAAGGGTAGCTCAAGCTTCAGACATATTATCAAATTCTTCCAAAAATTGTTAAGTCTGTAGACAAAAGTTTTGCACTGGATGTAGGAAATTCAGAATTTCTGAGCAAAATTTGGTAAAGTACTAAGAAACATGTTGCAAAATTTAAGACCCAAACTATTAAGGGCAAAATAGGTGACATATGTGTAAACATAATTAAAAGGAAGAAAACAGAAAATGGTAACAAGTCAATTTTACATTGGAGCAAGCAGGGTGCCCCAGAGATATGATAAGATAACCAGGGACGTGTTCACTATAGCAAAAATGGCAGTTATGGTAATCTAACTAATGTGATCAAACTTATGAAAGCATTTGAAAGCAAAAATGGTGAAAAATGAAGAACTGAACATGAGGAATGTGAATTTAGATCAATAAGTGTAATGGAGGAGGTGAAAAGAAATCATTCCAGGAAAAATATTATTAGTTATTACAGTTGTATGGAATTTAAACACTGATGCATACCTGTTGGGTCAAAAGGCCCGCTTGTGCTCTAGATTATAAACTTAATACATGATTTAAACTGATGCAATATTGATCAAATTGCATCATGTCAAATCTTTCGGTATTGAATTCAATCAATTCCCTATTTTATGTCAAGTTGCACTTCACGGTACAAACTATAATCAAACAGTTCTAAGAAATAAATGCACTATAGCTAACTAATTTAAACTGCAATCATTTTAAATAAAATAAACAAAGCCCTTCATAAAAAGGCCTGTATAAAGATATATTTTGAATTCTACTTGCATTTAGAAGATGCCAAAGTTTAAATTTTGTATAGCTCATTGGCTTCTCTTCCTCTATATTTACTATGTAGGGAGTTGTAGTTCAGCCATTAAGCATGCATTCCACAAGAGCAAGTTAAATGCAGACTTGTCCTGATTTTATAAGATGCAATGTCTTTCTGAATCATAAAAATCCTGACAAAGCAACCACTAGGCTTAGTAAAAGTGCAGATGAGGAGAGGATTGTCTTTGCAGAGTCAGATGAATCCAGTAATGAAACTTGCATCTGTGAGGTGGTAAGTGCTGACAGAGGTACATGGGCCATTAAAGTTGGACTACCAGATTGTATGAGAGAGTCAATCTTCTCAGCCTCTTTATTGCAAGCCTCAATCTAGAATAACAAAAACAGTTATTAATACTTAAAAGAATTTTCAAAAGTAAACATTTAAAAATGCTCAGGATTACATTTTGTACAGTTTGGACCACACCAATGACAAAGACACAATATAATTGTAAATGCCGAGTTAACGCAAAGAAATTTCAAGAAATCAATGGTGTTACCATCACTGAATCCCCCACTATCAACATCGTGAGGGTTATCAAGGACAAGAAACTCAACTGGACTCACCACTTAAATGCAGTGGCTACAAGTGCATGTCAGAAGCTGGGAATACTGCGGCGAGCAACTCACCTCCTAACTCCTCAAAGCCTGTCCATCATCTACAAGGCACAAGTCAGGAGTGTGATGGAATACTCCCCACTTGCCTGGATGAGTGCAGCCCCAACAACACTCAAGAAGCTTGACACCATCCAGGACAAAGCAGCCCGCTTGATTGGCACTACATCCACAAGCATCCACTCCTTCCACCACCGACGCTCAGTAGCAGCGGTGTGTACCATCTACAAAATGCACTGCAGAAATTCACCAAAGGTCCTCAGACAGCACCTGCCAAACCCACAACTGCTTCCATCTAGAAGGACAAGGGCAGCAGACATATGGGAACACACCACCTCCAAGTTCCCCTCCAAGCCACTCACCATCCTGACTTGGAAATATATCACTGTTCCTTCACTGTCGCTGGGTAAAAATCCTGGAATTCCCTCCCTAATGGCATTGTGGGTCAACCCACAGCAGGTGGACTGCAGCGGTTCAAGGAGGCAGGTGACCACCACCTTCTCAAGGGGAACTAGGGATGTGGGCAAGAAAGGCTGGCCCAGCTGGCACTGCCCACATCCCACAAATGAATAGAAAAAAAAACTTGCATTTACATATTGGCTTTCACAACCTCAGACATCCCTATGTGCATTATCACACAATGAAGTACTACAGTAGCACAATCACTATTGTAATCTAACAAATGAGGCAGCTAATCTGCACATTGAACAATTCCACAAATAACAAATGAGACAAAGCTGGGGACTGAGGTTAGCTAAATTACTCTCGAGTTGACACAGGCTTCTCAGGCTAAATATTATCCTTCTATGTGTAATCACAGAATCGATGATTCACCCTCAACTATTGACTGTTTGATGGTACACAATGTAGCCATAATCTGTGGTTAAACCTAAATTCAATCCAATGGGTTTTGCCTAGCTGAATTCTTCATTTCAATCCTGATATTCAAATTAATTATACTTCCCAACTACCACTTTTCTTTCAGCAGTTTTACGGAAGGTTTTACACTACTAAGAATATTAAGAATATTAAAGATAGCCAAGATTGCTCTAAGAGGTCCCATTGTTACATAATAAAAATGTTCCAATGCAGATACTGAGTTTGATTCATTTATGACATGGGAAGAATTTTTACTCTCATTATCTCATATCGATTGAGTTCAGAGTACAGGACCAGCATATTCTGTGATGATGAAAGATAAAGACGGCAAGATTCAGGAACCTTGGATGATGAGATATTGAAAGTTTAGTCAAGAAGAGAAAGGAAACAATAAAATTTAAGAAAGTGAAATCAAACGAGGTGTTTGAGGAGAGTAGAGAAAGCAGAAAAGAACTCAAACAAGAAATTAGGAGGGCTAGAAACATCCTTAACAAGTAGGATTAAGGAGAATCCCAAGGCATTTTATATGCATAATACAAACAAGAGGGTAACTAGGGAAAGGGCAGATCCACTCAAGGACAAAAGACAGAACTTATGCATGGAGCCAGAGGACGTTGGTGAGATCCTTAATGAGTATTTCGGCGTTCACCAAGGAGAAGGACATAGGTGATGGCAAGATTAAGGAGGGGTATGTTGATATTCTCGAGTATGTTGATATTAAGGAGGTGGTGGTGTTAGGATCTTGAAAAACATTAAGGTAGATAGGTCCCCTGGGCCTGACAGGATCTATCCCAGGCTACTGAAGGAGACAAGGGAGAAGATTGCTAGGGCCTTGACAGCGATCTTTGTATCCTCTTTAGTCACAGGCGACATCCCAGCAAACTGGAGAATAGGAAATGTTGTTCCTTCCTTAACAAGGAAAACCAGGAAATTATAGGCAGGCAAGCCTTACATCAATGGTAGGGAAATTATGGGAGAAGATTCTTAAGGACAGGGTTTACGCACATTTGGAGAAGAATGTAGTTATCATGAATAGTCAGCATCATTTTATGCTGGGAGGTCTTGTCTCACAAACTTGATTGAGTTTTTTGAGGAAGTGACGAAGATGATTGATAAGGGTTGGGCAGTGGATATTTTCTATACGGACTTCACTAAATTATCTGACAAGGTGCTGATGGTAAGCTAGTCCAAAGATTAAGTTGCTCTACCAATGCCCCTCATGATTTTATAAACCTCTATAAGGTCACACCTCAAACTCTAACACGCCAGGGAAAATAGCCCCAGTCTATTCAGCCTCTGTCTACAGCTCAAACCTCCAACCCTGGCAACATTCTCGTAAATCTTTTCTGAACCCTTTCAACTTAAGGTTTTGGAGTAGATTTGTAGCTCGGGTTGTGGGTGTTGAGGTTGGTTGGCTCGCCGAGCTGGTTTGTTATTCCGCAGACGTTTCGTTACCCTGCTGGGTAACATCCTCAGTGCAGCCTCCGATGAAGCGTTGGTGTGTTTTCCCGCCCGGTTTTTAAACTCTAGGGTCCGTTGAGCTGGATTGCCTCATTTCCGGTTTTCCTTCATAGTGGAGTGTATATGGGGTCGAGTTCTACGTGTTTATTAATGGCTTTCTTTGTGCAGTGCCAGGCTTCTAGGAATTCCCATGCCTGTCTCTGCTTAGCTGGTCCCAAGATTTTGGTGTTGTCCCAGTCGAATTGGTGGTTCTCCTTATCCATGTGAATTGAGATGAGTGAGTATCGGTCGTGTCTTTTTGTGGCCAGTTGGTGTTCGTGTACCCTTGTTGTTAGTTTCCTTCCTGTTTGTCCGATGTAGTGTTAAACAGGAAGGAAACTAACAACAAGAGTACATGAACACCAACTGGCCACAAAAAGACACGACCGATACTCACTCATCTCAATCCACATGGACAAGGAGAACCACCAATTCGACTGGGACACCACCAAGATCCTGGGACAGGCTAGGCAGAGACAGGCACGAGAATTCCTAGAAGCATGGCACTCCACGAAGAAAGCCATTAACAAACACATAGAACTCGACCCCATATACACTCCACTATGAAGGAAAACCGGAAGTGAGGCAATCCAGCTCAACGGACTCCAGAGTTTAAAAACCAGGCGGGACAACACACCAACGCTTCATCGGAGGCTGCACTGAGGATGTTACCCAGCATGGTAACGAAACGTCTGCGGAATAACAAACCAGCTCGGCGAGCCAACCAACCTCAACACCTTTCAACTTTCACAACATCCCTCCTATAGCAGGGAGGCCAGAATTGCACACAGCGTTCCAAAAGTGTCCTAACCAACATCCTGAATAGCTGCAACATGACCTATGAAGACTGCATCTTTCAAACTCTTTTGGTTTAAGCAACATTTTCAAATGGATTAGTGAGCATGAACTCCCGTCTATGTTATGATACCCGTAATACCTTTTAAATCTGCAACTCTACTACATAAGAGAACAAGGACAACAGGTGGAAATTCACCACCACCTTCTCAGTGTCAGTTTAGGAATGGACAACAAATGTTGTTTTTGTCAGCTGTAAATCAGACATGATTTAATTTAGTGGTAAACCAGACTTTTAAATAAAAAACTGAATCATCTTCTCCTGCTCCCATGTTTGCAGGCAAGACATCTCGAAACGGGCACATTCAGGTGTAACACCTTTGAAAAATGAGACAGAAATCGTACACATTAAATGGAAGACTTTGAATTACACAGATAAATTACTGAACAAAACAAATTTTCCATAGAACATTTACTGTATAAATACTATTCCCTATTACATATAAAAATGTACACAATATTTATACACATACTTGTAAAGTTGTTGGATCTTGATCCACTGGAATGATGAGGATCACGAGGTCAGATTCTATACTTAGGTAGCCAAAAACATCACATTGAGGTACTGAAACGTGGAAACGCAAAATATAAATGATGTCGTGTACAGAGACTGGTTGTCCCCCATTTAACTGTAAAGAAAACAAATGCTCAATATGAAAAAATGCATAATCCAATAATTGACTGCAAGCTTGTGATAATTAACTATTTAAAACAATTATAATTCAAGCTTCTAAACTTTTAACTGTGGTCATGGTAGAGATCAGCCTTTACCCAACAGATTGGTAGACCTGCTTTGAGGGGCTGAACGGCATATTTCTAACTTACCATGAAGAAAAGCATTCTGTTTCATCAATAACATGGCATTCATATAGAGTCAGAGAGATATACAGCACGGAAATAGACTCCTTGGTCCAACTCATCTATGTCGACCATTTAGATATCCTAAATAAATTTAGTCCCATTTGCCAGCATTTGGCCCATATCCCTCCTATCACTTCCTATTCATATAACCATCCAGATGCCTTTTAAATGTTATAATTGTACCAGCCTCCACCACTTCCTCTGGCAGCTCATTCTATACACGCATCACCCTCTGCATGAAAAAGTTGCCCCTTAGGTCCCTTTTAAATCTTACCTCTCGCACCTTAAACCTATGCCCTCTAGTTTTGGACTCCCCCACCCCTGGGAAACTTAACTTGAATACAAAATTGGCTTACGCTGAATACAGAAGATAGCTGTAAAGTGGTGCTTTTTGTCTATTTACCCTATCAATGCCCCTCATGATTTTATAAACCTCTATAAGGTCACCCCTCAATCTCCGACGCACCAGGAAAAATAGCCCCAGTCTATTCACCCTCTATCTACAGCTCAAACCCTCCAACCCTGGCAACATCCTCATAAATCTTTTCTGAACCCTTTCAACTTTCACAACATCCCTCCTATAGCAGGGAGACCAGAATTGCACAGAGTATTCCAAAAGCGGCCAAACCAACATCCTGAACAACTGCAATATGACCTCCCAGCTCCTATACTCAATGCACTGACCAATAAAGGCAAGCAAATCAAACCCCTTCTTCACAATAAGCAAATAACATTTCACATCTGCATACAACTCCAAAGGAATCATTTGTACTTTCTTTCAATTTTCCTTCAAAAAAAAGGCAAAATAAATCACAAAAATCATGCCATTGGTCAGTACCTTAATCGGAATCTTTTCACTTTGTCAACTGGCATGTGTGTGTGTTTGTATGTTCCATTTACCAATCCAAAACGATTGAGACTCATGTTAGTAGCAGAGCATAAATGTCCACACTAGCAAAGTTAATGCTATCTTTAATACACTCTGGTTATATGTTAATAACCAAAATCTATAATACATCTCCCATTGAGTTGAGTACAATATACTAGTTTCATTCATATGAGCTAATAGATGTAACCAGAAGAAATCTGATCACTCAAATGGATGGTGGTCAATTGATTGTGTTAGGAAGGGGAGGTCGAACCCCTCTGATAATTAAAATTGAAACACAAGTCCCCAGTCTGTTACCGTGGGAGCAGAGGTCCCCTTCTAATAATTAAACCCGAAATACTCAGAGAAGCTTGCTTCATATCGCCTAACCTGTTAAACAATTACAGAGAAGGGGAGGTTAAATGAAAGAAAATCCCTGATATTCACTTTATAAGTAACAAGGTAACAATTCATTTATTTAACCCTAACAATGAACAAATTAACATAATTACTAACAAACCAAACAATTCCCCCTTAATTACTAACCATTCTCTAACTGAACTAAATTCTGCTGGTATGCTGTTCCAATAAACACAAGCCCCACTTACATAAATCCAAGTAATAAGAAAAAATTAAAACTCAAAGTCTACACGCTGTTCTTCTGCTGTTCTCAAGTCATAAACACCTTCTGCCTTCCATTTCACGATTACTCTACACAACTTCATAACAATTGGTAGTTCAACTGGCCAATCCCCAGACAGAGTTAGGAGAGATTATGATATCAAACCTAATGATCTGTTAAACAAAGGGGACGGAAATCTGTTAAGAAATACAGGCAGTGGGTGAAAACCCAGTTACTGGACTGTCCTAGGTCATGGATCCTTAGAGTCTGTATAATATAGATCGAAAATTGTAACTGTAGCTCAGGAACCTAAAGCAGCAGAGCAAACTTTCAGGTGGAAAAGAAATTGAACAGGTAAAAGGGAAATGGAACAGGTATGATTCAGCTGAACACAACACTGCATGGAAGCTAGTCATGCAACTTCAGCAACTTAAGGCAGCACAATGGCTCAGTGGTTAGCACTGCTGCCTCATAGCACCGGGGACCTGGGTTTGATTCCAGGCTTGGGTGACTGTGTGGAGTTTGCACATTCTCCCCGTGTCTGTGTGGGTTTCCTCCCACACTCCAAAGATGTGCAGGTTAGGTGGATTGGCTATGCCAAATTGCCCATAATGCCTAGGGTAGGGTGGGTCTGGGTGGGATGCTCTTTGGAGGGTTGGTGTGGACTCGATGGACCCAATGGCCTGCTTCCACACTGTAGGGATGATATGATATGAAGGGTATTTTTAAATTTTGCAGGTATTGTTCAAAATCCCAAACAAACATCTAGAATCTTAGTTGTAAACATCTGAACTATACCAAATCCCCTTTGGTGGTCTATCGTATGTTGGTATGCTAACTTCAGTCAGTTTCAATTTAATGAATCACAAGCCTTAAATAAAGTTAATACCTAGGAAGTGTCTTATACAACCCTCAAACTACAAAATATGTTCTGTTATTATCATTTAAATATTAGCAACACAAAATGAGTTATAACATTTTATTGGAGACATGTTCTTGATAAAGCTATTTAATTTCTGGAATGTCTATTCACACCTTGGAAAAGGTTTCCTGTGACGGAATTCATTAGTTACTAATAGTTACTTTAGTTTCATTAGTTACTAATAGATTTCCATGGTAAAATAGATGGCTGCAAGTCCTGATGAAAGGTCATAACCTAAATGTTAACTGCATTTCGGTCTCCACAGATGCTGCCTGATCTAACGAGAACATCGCTACTAGTTTACTTTTATGGTAGTTAAGGCTTTGCTTTGCCAACCAAGATTAAAACATTTGGAGGTTTCAAAAAAGATTCTTTGCTAAGTTAGAAGTACAAGGGAAGTTGTTCAGAACTTTTAAAGCAGATCTCAAAAAGCCAAGAATGTGTTAAGAGCACAATTTTAACATTTCAAAGAGGTTAAAACATTTGACAAACAAAAGTTAAAACTATGCAGTAATGGCGAACTGTTTGTTAATAGCTGAAGTCTCCAAGACAGAGAAATAATTGTAGTATTAAGGCTCAAAGAAGTAAGGTATGAGCAAGATAACTTCAGCTATGGTAACAAAAGTGAGGGGAAGAGATCATGGATGTCATGAATATAAAATTTACTTGTATGACTTTTAGTCATACATTATCAAAAGTATACATTGACATTTTTTAAACACAAAATTGATAACATTTTAAACAATTTCAAAAGTAATCGTTGGATAATGTCTTCAGTGTTCTTAATCTTTTAGGCACTTCAAATCCATAGATTCCCTCACGTGCCACAGGGTGAAGAAATACTGACTTGGACAAGAAAATCTGCAGTACTTGTATTTCCAAAGCATGTTGCAACATCTCGATTTTCGCTCATCAGACACGCAATCTCATTATTCAGCCTTTTCACTAATCAGGTCAAACATTAATCTCTTATCCTAGTGAGTTGTTCATACAATATTTATATGTAAAAATCCTGCTTCTGCCCCCACAAGACTTATGAAGGTAAGTTACGTCCATTTCACATTTGAAAACAGTGGGGATTCTGATATGATTAACTTGCAAATACATATACCCTAATCTGCAAAATTTCTATCCAGTCACACTTGATCTCGTTAACTTAAACAGGCACTCATCCACACTATATTAAACAGATTATAATAAATGCAGGTTTATTGACTTTTACCCAAGTAACCAGTTGGCTTTATTTTATACATAATTGTCTATATATAAAATTGTGTATTGTTTTACATCAACAACAGAAATAAACAGAAATAAAATAAATAAAAAAAATAAAATAAATAATACAGCCAATATAAAACCATTTTAAATTATGGATATATCCACCCAAGTAAAATTTGATATGAGAAAACTATCGGGAGATAGTAAGACTTGGCTCTGTTTCTGTTGAAGCTTGGACAAGGGTTGTCTAGAACTGGATAAATAATTGTAGAGTTTCCTCGACAAAGAGATGTTTGGAAACAACTGTGACAGAAATTAACCACTTTAGTCAATTATACTCTTAAATTAATGTGAAGCTATTTCCTTTAATTCTATGTTTACAAATTACCTTCGCAAGGCGGTCCAACTGATCTTTGCTCCATAATACACGTAGCATCCCAGCACACAGTGGGCAACAGGCTCCTGGAAGACATCAACAATTTTCCAACTTTTTTTTCTTAAAAGCAACATATTTTTACTTAGTAAAACATTCAACCGTTTACAGGAAAAGAGTTGTTAAAGTGTTTTTTGGTGTGAGCCAATATTGGAAACTTGGCCAGATTAGCACTCGGATGAAAAGGATTGTCAGGACAAAACACAGGTAAATCTGGCAAGAGGGGCACATGTCTATAATAAATCATACCCATTTAAATGAATTGATGGGCAGGTAAGTATCAAATAGACAACGCTCAGTTAAAGGTATACCATTTTTCATGCAAAATATTTCTCTGCTCTCTTCATGCAAATGATCTTTTTCACCAAGTGTCATAAAGGGAAATATGTCCAGTTGAAGCAACCATATATGAGAGTTTGAGATGAATGTCAACATGTGTCAGAACTTAACAAGAAACAGCTAATCAAATTTCCAGTTCTAGAGAAGACAAGGTTAGACTTTTTCTTTACCGGGTGGAGTGACAGGTTTGCATCCATTGCTAGGGAGCGGTGAACATGTGACAGATGAGCACTCTGGGTGAGAATTGTTACTGGGGAGAATGCCTACAGCTTGGCAACGTCCAATATAATCCACTGCCACACGATCGGAGTAAGCAGCACATACATTATCATAGGTCTCACCATTATGACCACAGACTGACTGCTGCCTACATATATCCTTCAAAGGAAAGACAAAACCAAAAACAAAGCTTTCAATAAAATATGAATTATTTCATGTGAAATATTGTACTTTATTTTATAACTAAAATTATTAGTAAAACTAACATTGCGCACATAAACAAAGACAAAGTTGCTGGAAAAGCTCAGCAGGTCTGGCAGCATCTGTGAAGGGAAAAAACAGTTAACATTTCAGGTCCGGTGACCCTTCCTCAGAGCCTTCATCAGTTCTGAGGAAGGGTCACTGGACCAGAAACGTTAACTCTGTTTTTTCCTTCAGATGCTGCCAGACCTGCTGAGCTTTTCCAGCAACTTTGTTTTCGTTCCTGATTTACAGCATCTGCAGTTCTTTCGGTTTTTATTACACACATGAAGTCTAAACCTTAAACTGATCACTTTGAAAACATTGGTACCAATTTATTGTATTAAAAACACGTTAAACATGGATGCAAACATTTTTATTAACTGGTTAACATTAGATATTAGAACAGGTCAGAGCAAGTCTATGATAGTTTGAGTAGTCAGTTAAGTTTAGCCTTGTTAAAAAGGGAGTTATTTTTAAATCCTAGAATTTCAGTTGGTGCACTCATCTTATTGCTATCCCACAAGTATTATACAAAGTAACTTAGATTTTAAAACTTAGACTGGGGAGAGGGGGCATAACAAGATTATTAATTTATATGAAACAGGGTCTTTCAATCTATACAGGACATCTGGCAACTGAGTGAGCAGACAAGCAAACATCTTCTTACGTAATTAGAATCATAGAACCTCTACGGTGTGGAAGCAGGACATTTGGTCCATTTAGTCTACAGTGCACGCTGCCCAACCCCCAAAGAGCATTCCACACAGACCGACCCCCTACCCCTGCATTTCCCATGGTAAACCCAACTAGCCTGCACATCCCAGGACACTATGGGCAATTTAGCATCTTTGGACAGTGGGAGGAAACTGGAGCACCCAGAGGAAACCCACGCAGACACAGGAAGCATATACAAGTTCCACACAGACAGTTGCCCGAGAGTCGAATTGAACCTGGGTCCCTGGCACTGTGGAGCAGCAGTACTAACCACTGAGCCACCGTGCAAGATTATAAGTTATGCAAAATTTTGGAAAAGGAAGTGCAAATTACAGTAGGTGAATGAAATTTCAGATCAGAAACAGAAAGAGAAATAACAAGGGAAAAATAAATTGGACTGAAACAAACAGCAGAAAATGAGATGGATTGTAACAGTTAATTTCCAGTGCCAGACAATTTAATGCAGTAATTAACACCCAGTAGGTCATTAAAAGGTACTTAGACTTGAAATGACTTGATTTAACTTTCATGAGCAAGGTTACAGCAAACGTACCATGCAAATATACCTTTCAATCCATTTGAATGGAGAGTCATACGTAACAGCATTGTGGTGGATCTCTGGCAGCATCATTGTGATTTCTACATTTGATCTCACATCTACCTACGCTTTGATAGGTGCACTTCAATAACAGTAAGCACTAGTAACCTCACTGTTATTTTGACAGCAATATTTCTGTCATTATTTTAAATTAGCAAGTGATTTAAAGGCAGAATTGAACAAAGCAGCACCCAAATATAGTTGGTAAAATACAAAGCAAAAAAAGTACGTACAACATGGACAATATTGTAATCATGCAGACTTTAATCATAAGTAAACCAAATAGGTAACAGGCTATTGTTTGATCTGGTATTGTCCAAAAAGGCTCAAATAATAACCTGTTAAGCAGTCTCTGAGAACGAATGAGTCAATATGAAAGAATGTTCTAGTGATTTAGTTAAGTCCAAAACTAGGAACATAAATCAAAGAATTAAGTTATGTACTTATGATGGGTGAATTGACAAAGGTAGACTGCATTAAAAGAAATGATCATAGATAAGCAATGACTAGCATTTCAAGAAATAATAATCTGCAACAAATATATTTTCCTTTAAGGCATAACAACCCCAACATAAAAAGTGATTAATAATAGCCAACAAGATGAGCTTAAAATAACATCAGATCAAAGGAAGAGGTTGATAATGTTGTTAAAAGAGTGCTAAGAGTGAGCATTAAGCAGACGTCAGCAAAGTGCCAAAAGACTGCTGAGGAAAGAGAAAAGAGAATAGGAGAATAGATTAGCAAATGACATAAAAACAAGCTGTAAACATTTTTATAGGCATCAGAGATCAATTAAAGCCAAGTGCGGACCCATTAGAAACAGAGGATTAGGAAACAAGTATTGCATCTGCCTTCACACTAAAAGAAAACAAAATCCAGATTAATGGGGAACCAAGGGTCTAGCAAGATGGAGGAACTTAAATTGACAAGTATTAATTTAAGATAAGTGAACAAGACTGAGTGGTGACCGGATGATCTGCATCCTCGGGTTTTAGAAGAGATACCTGCAGAGATGTTGCACGCACTTTTGATCCTTTAGAATTCCCTAAATTCTAGAACAGTTACTAAGAAATGGTCTCATAGCATAGCTCTTTAAGAAAGCAGGAAGAGAGGGGAAATAAATAACGTACCAGTAGTAAGCTTAATAATCAAATCTATAATGTAGGATATGATAGTAGAGCATTTAGAAAATCCCAATATGATTAAACGTGGATTTATGAAAGGGAATTCGTGTTTGTCAAATGTCAAGTTTTTTTTGAAGACATGGAAATTGAAGACATTTAAATAATGGATAAGGAAGGAAACTAATGGATACTGTACGTTTGGTTTACTAAAAAAAGGTACCACACAAATGGTTATTATAGATTATTAGAATCACAGAATCCCTACAGTGTGGAAACAGGCCATGGCGAAAGCACCCAACCTACATAGATAACTAGGATTCATGGGATTGAGCATTAGTTAATGATCAGAAAAAGTGGTTGTAAAAGGATGTTTTCAGGTTGGCTGATTGTACAGCAGAGTACCACAAGGATCAGCACTTGAGCCTCAGCTATTTACAAATCTGTGACTTTGAAGGGGTTACTGAGCAGGATTGGGGACTAGGAATATAGATGTAATGTCATAGAATCATACAGCAAGGAAACAGACCCTTCACTCCAACTAGTCCATGCCGACTATGTTCCCAAACTAAACCAGTCCTACTTGCCTGTGTTTGGCCCATACCCCTCTAAACCTTTCCTATTCATGTACCTGTCCAAATATTTTTAAAATGTTGTAACTGTACCTACATCCATCACTTCCTCTGGCAATTCATTCCACACAGGAACCACTCTGTGTAAAAAAGTTGTCCCTCATGACCTTTTTAAAACTTTCTCCTTTCACCTTAGAAATATGGCCCCTAGTTTTGAACTCCTCCACCATGGGAAAAAAACCCTTGCTATTCACCTTTTCTATGCCCCTCATGATTTTATTAACTTCTATAAGGTCACTCCTCAACCTCCTACATTCCATTGTAAAAAGTCCCAGCCTATCCAGCCTATTTTTATAACTCATACTCTCCATTCCCAGCAACTTCCTGGTAAATCTTTTCTGAACCCTCTCCAATTTAATAATATCCTTCCTATAGCAGGGCAACCAGATCTATACACAGTATTCCAGAAGAGGCCTCACCAACGTCCTGTGTAGTCTGAGCAATGAAGGCAAGCATGCTAAACGCCTTCTTAACCATCTGGTCTACCTGTGACACAAATTTCAAAGAATTATGCACATGAACCCCTCGGTCTCTGTTCTGCAACACTACCCAGGGCCCTACCATTAATTTTATAAGTCCTGCCCTTGTTTGTTTTACCAAAATGCAATACCTCACATTTATCCAAATTAAACTCCATCTGCCACTCCTCAGCCCATTGACCCAATTGATGCAGATCTCTTTGTAATCTTATGCAATTTACTTCAGCGTCCACTATATCACCAATTTTGGCAAATTTACTAACCATGCCTCCCATATTCTCATCCAAATCATTTATATAAATGATAAACAAAAGTGGACCCTGTACCGATCCCCATGAAAACCGCTAGTCACAGGCCTCCAGTCCAAAAAACAACCCTCCAGCAGTGTGAAATTATACATATTGATGATAAGAAAAATGAATGTGCTGAATATTGTTTGGATGGTGAGAGACCAGGAGATGCTTGCATTCAGAGGGACCTGGGTATCCTTGTACAGGGTTTAATAGGCATGTATAGTGTTTAGTTACAAATATCAATTGTATGTTGAAAAGGAATTTTACTATAATTGTACAGAGTACTGATGGAGTCACATCTGCACTGTGTGAAGTTTTGGTCTCTTTCCCCAACGACAGATATACTCCCCCTAGACAGAGTGCAGCGAAGGTTCATTAAATTGATTCCTGGGATGAAAGGCTTAGACAAGGAGTTTATAAGAATGAGAGCTGATTCAACTGCAACAAGATAAATTCTTAAGGGGGAAAATGTTGAGATCTTGTTTTCTTTTGCTGGGGACTCTAGAACATGAGGTCAGTCTCAGAATCAGGTTCGCTTTTAAAACTAAGATAAGAAGAAATTTCTTCACTCAAAAGATTGCTAATCTTTGGAAATCTGATTCCAGAAGGCTGTGGGCAATCAGTTTGTGTATATTCAAGACAAAGGTTAATATTTTTGGTAACTAAAGGTTACAGGAATAGTGAGGGAAAGTGAATTTGAGATAGAAGATCAGCCATTATTTTGAATGGCAGAATAGGCTCGAAGTCCAAATGGCCTACTCTAGCTCCTATACCTTAACTGCATATGCATCATAAGAAGTGCATTAACTCTACTTACAGTGGCATGGACAATTGTGTTTTTTTTAAATGACAATGCAAATATCAGACAACCTTGGGCAACCCAGTTTTTGAAAGGCGTAACTAAGAAAGCAGAAATATAATACATGACAATTTCTGGTTAAGCACAATGTAAAAGCTAAATTTAAAATGAAAATAACTCAGTCAAGTTAAAAAAGTATAAAGTTTGAAGGAAATAGGAAAGTGCTACAGAGGTAATGTAGGATATTAAAAGCTTAATTATCAGGATTCCTTACATTCTGCAGGTGTTAAGGAACCAAACAGGAGTAAGTGTGAGATAACAAGGTGTAGAGCTGGATGAACACAGCAGGCCAAGCAGCATCATAGGAGCAGGAAGGCTAACATTTCGGGCCTAGACCCTTCATCAGAAATGGGGGAGGGGAAGGGGGTTCTGAAATAAATAGGGAGAGAGGGGGAAGCGGATAGAAGATGGATAGAGGAGAAGATAGGTGGAGAGGAGACAGACAGGTCAAAGAGGCGGGGATGGAGCCAGTAAAGGTGAGTGTAGGTGGGGAGGTAGGGAGGAGATAGGTCAGTCCAGGGAGGACGGACAGGTCAAGGGGGCGGGATGAGGTTAGTAGGTAGGAAATGGGTGTGCGGCTTGAGGTGGGAGGAGGGGATAGGTGGGAGGAAGAACAGGTTAGGGAGGCGGGGACGAGCTGGGCTGGTTTTGGGATGCGGTAGGGGAAGGGGAGATTTTGAAGCTTATGAAATCCACATTGATACCATTGGGCTGCAGGGTTCCCAAGCGGAATATGAGTTGCTGTTCCTGCAACCGTCAGGTGGCATCATTGTGGCACTGCAGGAGGCCCAGGATGTGATTTGGACTCAATTACACTTGCAGGCTTCTAACCTGGTCTACAGTGGGGAATTCACCAGGGCCAAGGGAAAGGTTTTTTTGAAGTGCTCTCATCATTCCAGAAAGAGTTAGAAAAAGAGGTAAGATTGAATGACTTCATCCATTAGAATTTATGACAATCCCCAACTGATGCCCAAACACAATATGAAGTAGGTGCGGCATTTAGAACTGGTTGAAGTAGCCAAAAGTGCTAGGGGCCAACTTTTCTTACATTAGTCAGCCAGTCTCTCCTCATTAATAACTACAAGTACAGGCAGCAATAAAGCTGCCTGAAGGTAGTGAAATTAGTGTATTCATACCTGGCATGGGCCCATGTAGGACAATGTTTTGGCTCTTTGGTACAAAGCACACCGATTGGAGTGTTCCACATTTTCTGTATCACAAACAGGTTCAACTGGAAGCAGCTCACAACTCATTGATCTTGAGATACACTCGTACTGGTCACAATCAAGCAATGCAATGCTAGTCAGACAAACCTTTGGCTTTGGAATACACCTTTTAAAAACAAAATGTAATTTTTCTTTTGAACACAGAATTTTTAGAATTTACTGAGAAACAAAGCAAAAATAATTTGTCAAATGAAACAGACGATCTGGAACAATCGTTCCAATTTAAAGTGTCAGCTTTAGTTTAGTAGTTGCACTCTCACTCAAGTCAGAAATCAGGCATTCATTTCTCACTTCAGCTCTTGTCTATACAGATTAGGTTAGCATTTCAGTGTAGCACAGAGGCAATGCTGGAGTGACAAAGGTACCGACTTTTGAATAAGCCCAAAACTGCCCTTTGAATGAATGGAAAAAAATATTTTGCCAGTATTCAAGAGAAGAGCAGAGGATTTGTTTCAATAACTTGGTGAGCAGTTTCCTGCAACTAAGATTACAAGGAATGATTACCTGGACATTTATTTAATTGCTATATATGGAAATAGGAGAGTCTTTCCTGTAGCTGCACTTTCACAGATTTAAAATTTAACAAAATACAAGAAAAAAGACAAAGAACTGCAGGAGGTGGAAATCAAAGAACAAAGAATAAAGAACAATACTGAACAGGAATCGGCCCTTCGACCCTCCAAGCCTGTGCCACCACATTTTGCTCCTCCATACTAAAACTGTCTTCATTTACAGAATCCATATCCCTCTACTCCCTTCCTATTCGTGCATTCATCCAGGTTCTTCTTGAATGCTGCTATTATGTCTGCTTCCACCACCTCCTCTGGCAATGCGTTCCAGGTACTCACCACCCTTTGTGTGATTTTAAACAAAATAAGTCTGGAGGGGGACAGGGTGTTGGATCTTGGGGTGGCAGATCAGAGTTTTGAGTATAATTGGGCTTAGGGATGTGTAGTTGGAGGTGATAGAGGCAAGTGTGGGGTCTGTTCCTACCAAACCAATAATCCAGTCCCAGACGTCAAGGGAGAATATCTACCTTAAATCAACCCAGAATCTTATGTTCCAATAAAGTAATTTCTTATTATTTTAGACTCCAAGAGTGTAGACCACAATTTGCTTGAACTTTTCTCAGAAAACAACCCCTCCATCTCAGGCATTAGTTCAGTGAATTGCCTTCCAGCTGCTGTTAGTCTTGTTCATTGTTTTAATTTGTTAACAATGCAAAACCCATTAAAATCACTAAATGATACAATGGTGATGAATGTTTGACCCATGGGGTGTTTGCCAGTTCTTAAAAGAACTATCCAATTACTCCTTTCTCTTGTCTGCACAAAATTCAGCATGGTTTTCCCTTTCTAAGCACTTTAGCAGTTTTGCTTTGAAAGTTACTGCTTCCATTATCTTGTCAGTAGTATTTTCTAGATTATACCAACTAGCTGTGCGAACTATTTTTTCTTCACGTTACCTCGTTTTCACTCATACATTTGTGGCCTAGTTGCCAAGTCTTCTGACAATGGAAACAATTTCTTCTTAGTCTCAATCTTTAATATTTTGAACATTTCTACAAAATCTTCCCTTACTCATCACTGTTTTAAAGGGAAACAACCTCAGTTTCTCTAGTCTGTACAGAGAAGTCCTTTATCCCTCACACATTTCTAGTAAATGTCCTTTGTAACATTTCAAAGTTCTGGGCATTCCTCTAAAGTGTGATACCCAACACTGGCCAGAATACTGCAGCTGGGACTGAATCAACATTTTCTACCCATTTAGCATAATAAAGTAATTGTATTCTATGCCTCTATTTACAAAGCCAAGGATTCTGTATTCCATTTGGAACAGATGTCCCCTGTCAACTTCAAAAGCTCATAAAGTTCCTTAGAAGTCAGAGTTATACAGTATAGAAACAGACCCTTTGATCCAACTCCTCTGTGCTGACCAAATATACTAAACTGACCTAGTCCCATTTGCCAGCATTTGGCCCATATTCTTCTAAACCATTCCTATTCATGGACCCATCCAGATGCCTTTTAAATGTTGTAATTGTACCTGCCTCCACCACCTCTTGCAGCTCATTCCAAATATATACAACCCTCTGCATGAAAACGTTACCCCTCAGGTCCTTTTAAAATCTTTCCCCTCTCACCTTAAACCTCTAGTTTTAGATTCCCCTACCCTAGGAAAAAAGACCTTGGCTCTTCTCTCTATCCATAACTCTCATGATTTTTACAAAGCTTTATAAGGTTACCCCTCAACCCCTGATGGTCCAGGGAAAAAAGCACCAGCCTTTTCATCTTCTCCCTACAGTCTTTAAAATTGTAACATTTAGTTCAAAGTGCCTCTCCACATTTTCCTGTCAAGATACATAACTTCACACCATTCTGCAATAAATATTGTTTGTGTCTGTCTATGCCTTCCTGACTTCTGTACTATCCTTCTCAATGTTTACTACATTTATAAATTTTCTGTCATCAGCAAACTTTAGGAAAAGCTCTGTACACCTAAATAGAGCTCATTAACATATATGAAAAAGAGCACAGTCCTAACATTGACTTGGGTCAACACTGCACAGGTCACGCCAGTCTCAAAATCCTTTCACTGCTGCTACCCTGCTTTCTGTCCCTTTGCGAATTTCATATCTATGTAAGTAATGCTAATATTATTAATAATCTTATTCTGTTGACAATTTTATTACATTAGTGTGTTAACTGTGGCTTAGTTGGTAACATTCTTGCATGTCAACCACAGAGAGGTTGAGTGAAATTCATAGACAGATGATTGTGTGGCTCAAAGACTAGTGCGGGAGAAGTGGGCTCTGTTTTGTGGGGCACTGGCACCAGTACTGGGGAAATTGGGAAAGAAATGATGGGACAGGCTCCACCTGAACAATGCCAACCTTGCAAGCCTCATATCTAGAGAAGTAGGGAGGATTATAACCTACATAGTGGAAACAAGGAATCAAATTCGGGAAGCTAAATCAAACAGTGGAGCCAAAGCTAAAGTGCAAAGTATTAACGTAGGAATAGTAAACAATGACACAAAGGGATGAAGGGTAGAAATTTAAGGCAACAAATAAAACTAGAGCAGGTACAGCAAGACATTAGGAAAGCTAACAGAATGTTATAATTTATTGTGAGGGGAATTGATTGCAAAAGTAGGAAGGTTACATTTCATTTTGCAGGGCACTGTGAGACCACCAGTTAAGTACCATGTACAATAATGGTCATGTTATTTAAGGAAGGATGTAAATTTGTTCGAAGGAGTTCAGAGAAGGTTTACCAAAAAAATACCTGGAATGGGCAGGCTATCTTCAGTGGAAAGGTTAGACAAGCTAAGCTTACATCCGCTCAAGTTTAGAAGAACAAGAGGCAGCTTGACTGAAACACAAAATCTTTGTGGGGAACAGGGATAAAACGAAAGAGAGAGAGAGTGTAAAAGAAAGAAAAAGAGTGCGTGAGAGCATGGGAGAGAAAAGATGGCTGTGGGACAGCAGTATGGATGCACAGAGAATATCTCCTCTTATAGGACAGTCAAGAACTGGGGTCACTGTTTAAAGACAAGGGGTTTCCCATTTAGAAGAGAGATTAGATGATTTTTTTTCTCTCTGAGTCTTGGATCGGTCTTCCTGAAAAGCTTGTGGATGAGAGTCCTTGAATATTTTTACAGAAGAAGTGGTCAGATTCTTGTAAAGAAATAGGGAGAGGAGTTTTCAGGGGCAGGCAGGAATACGGATTCTAGTTTTTTTTTATTTGTTCGAGGGAATATTGGCAGGCCAGCATTTATTTCCCATCCCTTGTGTGCCCAGACGGTGGTGATAAGCTGCTTCTACAGTCCTTGATCTTATCAAACAGCAGATCAGGGCTGAGGAACCTATTCCGCTTTGTTCATATTACATAGTCAAGATGCAGTAAGAACACAAATTAGCAATTGCAGTTTCCTTCAGTCAGGATGTAGTTGGCGTAGAGGCATTTGAGAGAGATATTGAGGTCCCAAATTTAACAATCATAAAAATAAGTGAATGGGAGGCTAGACAGAAGTTTATTTATACAAAGGATTGCAAGCATTTGGAATTTTTTGGCGCTTCTAGAGCAGCGTGTTCATTCTTTCGAAACCAAATTTAATAAATTTGAAACATTGAACACAGAAAGACAACATAAACTAGGGGGTACAATTCTGAAGGGGATGCAGAAGCAGAGACCAGAGTCTATAGGTGCACATATTACTGAAGGTGGCAGGATAGATGGAGAGAGCATCTAATAAAGATAAGTGTGTCTTTGTCTTTATTGATACGGGCATGGAGTACAAGAGCAAGGAGGTGATGATGAAATTATACAAGACACTTTTTCAACCTCAACATGAGTACTGCGTACGGTTGTTGACTTACGTTATAGGAAAGTTGCAAATGCATCGGAAATGCGATTTATAACAATTATTCCAAAATTGAGAAGCTTCAGTTATGAGGACAAACTGAAGAAGTTGGGACAGTACTCCTTGGAGAGAAGCCAGCTCAGAGGAGATTTACACAGATTTTCAAAATCATAAACAAAGAATGTAATCCTTTCATTGTCAAACATTTTTTTAAAAACATCCAGCCTTGAATGAGTTGCCATGTTCTGCAGCTCAAAATTGACACTGCTAAAGTCAATGGTCCAGAACGGAGGAAATCTGATAGCACCTTCTCGAGTATCAACATGTGCAGTTAAATGTGAAAATACGCAGACTTCTGTTGGAGATCCCCTGCTCCCAGGTATGATGCGGTGTTGCAAGTCTGGCTGACAAGTTCAACACCAAAATGACTCCAACAGAGTTTACCACTTCTACATGAGAAACATCTAAAAATACCAGGCTGGTATATGATATGTGTATATATAAGAGTATGTGTTGAATGCAAGAATAAGTGAAGTTTTTAAATAGCCTAATTAAAGTTATTTCGGATCAACCTCTCTCGACCTGAAGAAATAATTTTATAAATGTGGAGTCACCTTTCCTCAGAAGAAAATTAGTGTTGGAAACTTTAAAAACATTTTACTTGTCGTGCTTCTTTTGTCTCCTATTCTCATCTGTATTTCCTGATCTTTATTTCTTTATTTACACATTATTGATATTACCACCTTTATCTGGCTTTGGACATTTTATGTCCAGGGAGGATACTTCAATCTAATTTGTGAAGACCTTCTCTATTGATTTACTGCTCAAAAATGCAACACATCTCCTATCGAAAGTGCTGCACTAGAAAGTGCAGCAAAGTAGACAAAATCCAAATCGATAAGCCCATGAAAAGTCTGTGATCAGTTGTCCTTCCTGCCTTTGGCTGTCCTAAAAGGTTTCTTTGCTGCTGAGAAAAATCCAAGTCACTGACTTTGGTCTGGAACACTTTTGTTCCCTTGTAAATGACTTCATTCACTTCCTCAGTCACCCTCACAAGTTGAACCTAAATGCTCAAGTATATTGACTTATCCTAAGCTGAACTTTAAAAGGTATTTATGAACTATTATCAAGATTCTTACTTTCGAATTAGTGATTGTGTTGAATGCAAACACAAACTCTTATATACATACATACACACATCAATAACTTCATGACTTTAACACACACCTTTCTAGCTTTCCAACAACCATAAACTGCAACAGTCATGTGTCCTTCATCATCGACTCAGCTTCGTTACTGGCTCTCAAAGTCAAATCCCTTCATGGCCATGTTCCCATTCTTTCATGGTAATCTTCTACACTCTTTCTATTCCTCTAATTTGAACCTCAAAGCATTTCCCCCTTTCTTTGCCCCATCATAAACCAACAAAGCTTACAGCTGCATTAGCAGTCCTGAAGAAAATCTTTCCAGAATAATTCTAGGCGACTCAACAATCATAATGCAGAAAATTTACCAGACTCAAATAAGATTGAGTGATCAGGAAATTCAAATTATTAGAAATGACTAAACTCAAAAGTTATAGCTAAGAATGGCAGGCATCCTTGTTTACAAGCACATATATAAATCGCTGTCTCAAAAAAAACTGCCAGCCCATACCAGTTTTGGAGTAAGGTCCAATGGAAAATTTGCTAGGTGCTACAATTAATTTGAACAAAAATCAATTCATAAAGAAAATTTTGGTACCTTTGACTTTTGGAACATGGATTGGGAGTGCATGGATCTTTGGATTTACAGGGTCCGAATTCAAATTGATTGTCTTGCAGTCCAACACATCTTGCAATACAAGCACTTGGGTACGTACGTCCATTATGAGCACAAACCGGTACAAACTGGTCAGCACAGTTACAGGGAAGACCTACAAAATAATTCATAAACAGTGTACTTGGTCAACATATTTTGTTATAAATCTTAATGCTTGTAACAGAAAGATAGTCTGTTATTTTGGCTTTTTGCTTACTCACACAGAATTGATTATTATACCATTCACAAACTTTGACATTCCAAATATGTCCCTAGGGCTTGAAGAATAACAGTCTATTCACCTATAGCACAACTGCCTTGGTCATTGCTTACAAGTGTGAACATCTTGCACCTTAAGATCCAGTAAAATCACCTGCATTTACCCCCAACTCCCAGCTTGAATCTTTAACAACCATGCTCACAGAGACTTGTTGTCAGACAAAATTCATAACATTTCACTGCTTCATTTTTCCATTTTAACAAGTTAAAGAGACAATCTGAAAACATAATCTTAAAATCTCACATTTGTAGCATACTTCCAACTCCAGCAGCTCCAACTCAAACAGATTTACTTTAATTTCAACTCTTATCAATGAGAAACGACAATTTTAACATTACTTGAATGAGCATATGGACCTTTTTAAAATCTCATTTTCTGTAATGTTTTTATAGATACACGAAAAGGAATTATATTGTTGAGCTGTTTGAGATGTGTAAGCTGTAGGTTTTTTCACACAGGTTCAGTTTAGAATTAAGTTATTGTTGTGCACATGTTGTATTTGCTGTGAGGTCTTTGGCCACTGTATACAACCAGATGAATTGGAATAAACTCAGACAGATTCCTCAATATTTTGGACTACTTGTGCAAGTTCAAAATTGGGGATACAAAGATCACTCAAGCTTACAGATAAATTGGGAGGAAACAAGTCACAAATGAGGCATTGGTACCTTATTGAGCAGTACAATACTCTTCATAAATGGACATTTTTTCGTGTTCAAACTGCTTCCAGATCATTTGTGCATGGATGGTATGATTATTTTGCAGGGGTGGGTAAAAATATGAAGTGTGTGCAGTTTTCCTCTTTTGTGGACATTCATAATAGGAATTCTTTTAATGAGCGGACACCAGGTATTTTAGTGCTGCACATTCTCAGTCAGTGTTTGTTAGAATCACATAACACAATTTTCCAGTTCTGCTTAAAACCTGCAGAGATTTATGGATTTCATGCGCTTTACCATTTAAATAAAGCCTCAAAGTATTAAGAGTTATGAGCCTCAGAGCAGTTGATATCACTGCAGGGTACAAAGGGAGAACAAACATTTCTTGGCTTATATACTCCAGGAAATGATCACTCTGCAATTACAGGGGATTCCAGAGTACAACGGTCAAGTGCAGCACTTGGCAAAATCAGAAGTGGTAAGAAATGCACAAAATTAGACACTCATACTAGCTCCCTGGAACCAAGATTAACAGGCTATTCACCATCAGCACAACTACCCTGGTCATTGTTTACAGGCATATCTTGCACCTTCTTCCCAGTAAAACAGCCTGGGCCACCCTTTAAAATGTCATCAACCAAGCCATCCAGGCTTTGTGAGCATGGCACTAATCGGTTTGATCACTGGTGAGGATGACAGCACAGTGAAAAAGTGCAGCTCACAGCATATCCACAGTAGTTTTGTGTCATAAACTTTACTAGTAGAACTTATATTTTATTCAAAATATATTCATCAATTTAACTTAAATTCCTCAAATGGCATAGTAAGATTGGAACTTGTTTCTCTAGAACAAGGCCTCGGTATTACTAGTGACATTACCATTACGACATCAATCCTTTATAAAGTTAAGCAGGTTAATAAGAGGCTAGAAACATGATCCAGGACACAGGGTATCAGGTTCCTCAGGTTTTGAAACAATAAGGCCCTGGTGTAAGGTGGATTGGCAATTAGTGGGAAGAAGATGAAATGGCAAATTTGCCCTTTTACTAATGAATTGATATTTTTCACGAAGAGCTCCCCAGGGGTTGGGTAATGGCACTCATGTCTTGATTTATATTAATGATGTGGATCTTGAAGTGTAGGGGACAACTTCAGAATTCGCAGATCATATAAAACTTGGAAAAACATAAGCAGGGACGTTAAGCTGAACCTATTCAAGACAAGAATAAGACCTCAGATAGAATACTGTGTACAGTTCTGGTAGCCACCCTTTAGGAAAGATGTGAACACAATGGAGATGGGGGTGAAAAAAAGAGGTTTATGAGAATGGTTCCTGGGAGAAGAAAGTTGGAAAAGTTACCTTCTGTTATGAAGATAGATTGGAGAAGTTATGACCATTTCTCTTGGGGAACAGAAGGCAAAGTGGAGATTTGTCTGATGTTTTCTACGTCATGAGCAAGCCAGAGAGAGTAGACAGGGATAAACTGTTCCCGCTCATGAAAAGATCGAGAATAAGATTTAAACCAACTTGCAAAAGTAAATGTGATGTGAGAAAAGTCCTTGCAAGTGGATCAGGTCTGGAATACCTTTACAAGTGTACTGGAGGCAGGATAAATCACTACATTCAAAGAGGGCATTAGACGATTATTTAAATCAAGATAATCTGAAAGGTTATGGGAAAAGGGTGACAGAATGGTCTTAGAGGTAATACCTAAAATGATCATAACACTCAACATAGAAATTGTATCCAGTACATATGGGATGCATTCTTGCTGCCAAAGGATGCAAGAGGGGAAAAACAGCAGACACTTCAGCCACAGTCTGTTTATGGCCCTTGGACATGCAAGTAGGCTAAAGGACTTGTAGATGATAGACGCCAGGCCCCAATTCAAACAAAAAGACATATTAGGAGTTGGGAGGTCATGTTGCTGCTGTACAGGACATTGGTCAGGCCACTTCTGGAATACTGTAGTAATCCGGTCTCCCAGAAAGGAAAGATGTTGTGAAACTTGAAAAGGTGCAGAAAAAATTTACAAAGATGTTGCCGGGGTTGGAGGGTCTGAGCTATGAGGAGAGGCTGAATAGGCGGGGGCTATTTTCCTGGAGTGTCGGGGGATGGGGGGTGACCTTATAGGTGTTTATAAAATCATGAGAGCATGGATAGGATGAATAGTCAAGGTCTTTTTCCCAGGGTAGGGGAGTCCAAAGCTAGAGGGCACAGGTTTAAGTTGTAGAGGGGAAAGATATAAAAGGGACCTAAAGGGCTGCTGTATGTATGGAATGAACTGCCAAAGGAAGTGGTGGAGGCTGGTACAATTACAACATTTAAAAGGCATCTGGATGTGTATATGGATAGGAAGGGTTTAGAAAGAAACACTGGCAAATGGGACTAGATTAATTTGGGATATCTGGTCGTCATGGACAAGTGGGATTGAAGGGTCTGTTTCTGTGCTGTACATGAGGACAATTTTCTGGTTTACCTTCTTGGAAAGTTGTCTCCACTAGAAGCAAGCACTTAAATTAATTCAGCAGTGTCATCACAGAGTGAAAGTATTAGCCGTAAAAAGGTACCATGAAAAATTACATCCAAGCGTCTCTTAATGGCACATCTTTGAATTTTCTCGACACACAAAGTTCAAGACAACCTTAAGAATAATAAATTACTTTGTAGTTTAATTTTCAAAAATGTAATGAACTTATTAAAATTCTGACCTGTGAACATACTCCGATCCGTTTGAGAACTGTATTCACTCAAACACTGACGATTTGAGCAAATTAGGTCCCCAGCAAAACATGAGCATATGTTGCAGTCCACTTTGAAAGATGTTCCATGACCTGTGGGAAAAAGAAACAAAAGCATTATGAGAGATTCAGAGAAGTTTTGACCATAATTGAAGGTTTTTTTTTAAAATAGAGTCTACTTCAAAAACGTTCAAGATTATTGATTTGTTGACACACGCTTTGGGATACTTCAATGGCAACATGGTCACCTGACTCATGAGACTATGGGTTCAAATCCCACTCAAGAGACTTCAGCACATAAAAAGAGCAGCCATACCTGTTTACATACCATCAGCGACTGTAATTCAAAATGGAATTTGTTGCTGTCTATAGTTTGGGATGTCCCTAATCAAACTTATTCTTGCTACATATTTACTATTCCCATTAATATTATTGACCAGAATTGCTCCGAAGTAATGAGGTGATTTTGACAACATGATCGAATTCTGTCAAGAAACTTCAAATTAGTCAGTGGCAACAGAAATTTTAAAATGTTTCATTTTTCAAAGTACTATTTCAATTTATGCAAGGTCATAACTTTCATTGTAGCAAGCACCTTAACCTGTTGGCGAGTCACATATCAGATTTCTCATGAGAGATGGATAAGGTCTACATTAACAGTCAAGCTGTAAAACTACTTAAGTTCCCAGACCTCTAAAATGTAAAAAGGAAACAAGTTGCCTGTGCCAATTAGTTCTCAGATCAGAGAGGTAGATTCTGATTGGCCTGATTCTACCTGCCTACTCCAAAAGTTAACTGCTTCTGCTGCATCTCCATGACAATTACGGCCCAACCAATCAGCCACCCTCTTCTCAGAGTCTGAGTTGTATAGCACGGAAACAGACCCTTTATCCAACTTGTCTGTGCCAACCGGATATCCTAAATTAATCTACTCCCATTTTTCAGCTTTTGACCCATATCCCTCTAAACCCTTCCTATTCATGGACCCATCCAGATGCCTTTTAAATGTTGTACCAGCATCCACCACTTCCTCTGGTAGCTCATTCCATACACACTCCATCTTCTGCAGGGAAAAGTTGCTTCCTCGGTCCCTTTTATATCTTTTCCCCCATCACCTTAAACCTATGCCCCCTAGTTTTGGACTCCACTACCCTGGGCAAAGGACCTTGGCTATTCACCCTGTCCATGCCCTTCATGATTTTATGAACCTCTATGAGGTCACCCTCAACCTCCAATGCTCCATGGAAAATAGCCACAGCCTGTTCAGCCTCTCCTTACAGCTCATGCCCTCCAACCCTGGTAACATCCTTGTAAATCTTTTCTGCTCCCTTTCAAGTTAAACAACATCTTTCCTATAGCAGGGAGACCAGAACTGAACACAGTATTCCAAAAATGGCCTAACCAATGTCCTGCAAAATGTTATACTCAATGCACTGACCAATAAAGGCAAATGTACCAAATGCCTTCTTCACTACCCTGTCTACTTGCAACTCCACTTTCAAGGAACTATGAACCTGCACCCCAAGGTCTCATTCCGTATAAAATCGCTTCTCTATTTTCAAGCCAGTCTCTTCAGTCCCAGTTCTGAAGGCAACGAAAAGTTCTCTTTTAGCAATGCTGAGATTTTGTGCAACTCAGTTTGCTATTTATAATGATTAAGAACTGCACAGAAAATTTCAAGGGCCTTTCATAAACGTGAGCTTTATTTATAAATACAGTGAAAACTGCAATAAATGTTGCACTATTGTATTTCTGATCAAAATTGCACCGGAGGTCTGCCCATGGTGGATACTCGATTAGTCAATATGGAGGATACGATGGCAAAGGTAGGAGGACGAAGTTGGCATTAGGTTGGTATAAGGGACAATGGGGGTGGTTGGGGTGCATGAGTGTATCAAGGTGGCTTGGGGAGCTTTTGGGGTAGGAGTGGGGCCTAAAATTTAAAGAAACAACTGCAACAATGGTCAGCCTTTTATCTAGCGCACCTCCTCACTCAGCAGATCGTGCGCTCACAAAACTATATCCAGGGACAGGAGGCCCAGCTCCATCTGCACCTCAAACCACCGGCAAAAACTGGGTCTGACTGGGAACCTTCTCCCAAGGAAGCTGGGAAATTCCCTGACCTATGATACCTGCTTCAGGAATAAATCTTCAGCCCTAACTACTTAGAAATAGTAACAAAACTCCAGGAAAACATTAGTTTACATCATTCTACCAAAGCATAATAAAGACGCAGTTTACAACTTAAAATATCTCATTCTTTTCCCATAGTAACAGTACATAATGTGTTCTTTGTTTCTTTACAGCATTAGAAACAGCGGTTACTTTTGTTAAGACAAATAAAATAACAGTAGGGTTGCTCACGAATTCAGTCCCCCTCTTGTTTCGGGGCTTTAAAACTGATCAGACTCATGCCTTGACTTATCTGCAAATCTATTTTTAGTGGCTTCAATAATACGATACATTTATAAATTAATTCATGGTTTGTACACCCATATCATGTGAAACCAAAACTTACTTTTCCTCTGGCCTCCTACAATGCAGGTTTTTTGAACGTCAATACAAGGCATCTCCAGACAATTTTCCAACCGTCCACTTGGGCCACAAGTGCACACCCTGTAACAACCCATTTCTCCATTTGCCACAGGAAGCTGAATCAGGGTGCCCTGCCGTACAAGGAAATCAGAAGCCTCTCCCAGCTTGCATCCTGAAACAAAAATTTCCTTTCTTGAGTATAGACAACAATGAGGAAAACAAACATCACTGTAAATTTCAAATAAAAGGTATGTCTGTATTTGCATTTTGTAACTAAACTGAAATCAGGTACAACTAAATTAAACTGCAGTCACTTCATTACCACTGTATTATGCATTTGCAGCCATGTCACATATTTCCTGTGTTCTAGACTGATGAAACTTGATCACACATGCACCCATGCTTAATGCTTTATTTTCAACTGGCCTTACTTCTCTTAATTAAGCTGATCAATAGTTACAAATAGTGCTAGAAAAACTCTGCAAGTCTAGCAGCATTTGTGCTGAGAGGAGAATTAATGTCGAATCCAATATGAGACTAGAAGAGTCTCTAGCACTTGAGTTTTATTTCACACATCCAGTACTTTACTTTTATTTGGACAATACTGCAGTTAAACTTCACATAAACTGAAGAGGGCAGATTAAAAAGAGTTAGCAAGGAAACCTGGAACTAAGAGTACACAAGAAGGACTCAGACAAGTGGGTAAGTGGGGGAAAGAGAGTAAGAGGAAGTGCACAGAAAATTAATCATCCTGCCAATAGTGGCAAACGTTAAGGTCTCTCCAACCGTTGCATTTAGAACGCATTCTGACCTATACACAAAGGTGATAATTACCCAGGAAATTAAACTTCTAATTGGGTGATTTGTATTGCTTCTGATACTGAGAGAATGTATTACTGTGTGCTCAGGATTGGAGTTTTGGGCTCCAAGTGCAATACTTACCCAAGTATTGTCAATTTGTTTAAATTCTGGTGCAATTCAGTGATTGCATCTCAACGTCAACCCTCCCTGCCCAATCCAACATATGCATCAACCCCCACTCTAATTATCTAGCCGTGAACCCAACGATCCACACTCCAACAACACCCCCACCCAACCTGACTACCAATGCTCAGACTGTGACACATTCAAGTGTCCTTCAAAACACCCATTCATTCATTCATCCACTTGCTCACCACCAAAGGTTCACCTTTTTAGGATTACAATTCAGATGCAGTAGATAAAATGACAAGACAGTGGAAACAAAACTCCTAGGTAACTGTATTTAAAAATATCAATCTCAAAAGAACAGAACAGACTTGCACACATATACAAAACATGGATATCCATTCCAATTCCACCCCATTAGGTTGCCAAATGAAAAAGAACATGCATAGTAAATGCAAACACTTCTTAATTATCTTTGTTTGGTGACCAAGAGAAAAACTGCAAGATAAGAATGCAGAGAGAGAGCCCACTAGTTAGCAGCACTAAAAATGAGAGTCCCAAGAACTTAATACTACATGTGTTTACAAAATCCTGTTTGCAACTGTTTAATTCTTCAAAATGTTGTGCAATCCTGTTAGGACTTTTTTTAAAATCACTTCAATCAAATTATGGACACATGTTGCTTACCACTTGTGGGATGTGGGCGTCGCTGGCTGGCCAGCATTTATTGCTCTTCCTTTGTTGCACTCAAGAAGGTGGTGGTGAGCTATCTCCTTGAAATACTGCAGTCCACATGTCATAGGGTGACTCAAAAATGCCATTATGGAAGGAATTCCAGGATTTTGACCCAGAAACAGTGAAGGAATGGTGGTATACTTCCAAATCAGGATGGTTAGCGGCTTGAAGGGGAACTTGCAGATGGTGGTGTTCCCATCTATCTGCTGCCCTTGTTCTTTTGGATGGAAGTGGTCGTTGGTTTGGAAGGTGCTGTGTAAGGATCTTGTATTGTCATTACGGAGTATCAGTGGAGAATGTGGATGTGGTGCCAATCATGTGGGCTACTTTGTCCTGGATGGTATCACGCTTCTTGAGCATTGTTGGAGCTGCACTTATCCATGCAAATGGGGAGTATTCCATTACACGCCTAACTTGTTCTTGTAGATGATGGACAGGCTTTGGGGAATCAGGAAGTGAGTTACTCGCTGCAGTATTCCTAGCTTCTGAACTGCTCTTGTAGCCGCCGTGTTTATGTGATGAGCCCAGCTGAATTTCTGATCAATGGTAACATCAAAGATGTTGATAATGGGGGATTCAGCAATGGTAGCACCACTGAATGTCAAAGGGTGGTAATTAGATTGCCTCTTATTGGAGATGGCCATTGCCTGGCATTTGTGTGGTGCAAATGTTACTTGCCACTTGTTAGCCCAATCCTGGATGTGGTCCAGATCTTGTTGCATCTGACCATGGATGAATTTTGGTAAGTTTTTCTTCAGGCTTCTCTCTGAGAGCTGTTGTAAGTTCTCTCACACTATTTTCTGCCACCCACCTCATTAACTACGCACTCTCCTCTACAATGCCCCACTCATCCTACCCTCTTACTAGATGCACCTCTGCCAGAACCTCCTGGCACCGATATCATCTTTAAAGTCCATACAACAGGTCAAGCTCTGCCAACCAGGAGTTGCCACCATACACATAGTGGGAGGGGAACAAAAAGGGCTTCTCAGGGCACGTAGGTGGCACAGCTGACAATTCACTGCAAATGCAAGTACACATTTGGAAATATAAATTGCTATTTTAGAATCAAGCCACACAGGTTAGCCATCCTTCGTGTCATTCCATCCTAGGACTTTGTATAAGGGAATGCTGCTCTTTCCCCAGCGTCCAACATAGGCTAACATCTTCTCATTGTTCAACATAGGCCCATCAAATACTGGAAAGTCAACAAACAGCTAAAAACATTTACTTTGAACTAACCACAGCAAAAGCAAAGAAGAACAAACAAAAGCTGCATTTACATCTGGGAACAGATTTACTTCAGGACTGCTTGCCTTTCAAGCACCAACACATTTTCAGTCAGTGAGTGATCACTGCACTGTTGTAATCGCCTGAAATGATGTTTCAATTAAGTCAAAGAAACAGAGAATAGAAGCGGAAAATAGGGTCTTCGGCCCTTTAAGCCTGCTCCACCATTAAATATGGTCAAGACTAATCATCCAACTCAGTATCCTGTTCTAGCTTTCTTCCGATATCCTTTGAGCCCTTTAGTCGTAAGAACTATATCTATAACTTTCTTGAAAGTCTTCAATGTTTTTCCTGAACAGTTTCCTGGAGCAACTAATTGCACAGACTCACTACTCTCTGGTGATAAAATTCCTCCTCATCTCTGGTCTGGTTTATGGCACTAGAACCTACACTGCTCTATCATGCTGAAGGTGATGTTTCTCCTACTCAGTGATTACATATTCCTCCTCAGAAGGCAGATGCCACTCTCCCAGCTGTACAGAGACCCTGGAGGTTTGCACAGCAGCTGGAGAAATTAGAAGGAACTCAGACTGTGAGTCACCTCATTCACTCAAGTACAGGAAACACACCTTCAGCAGGATCATCTGCTGCTCCGCAATGGCCCTGGTCAGAGAATGGTCTGCAATGTACTTACACTCTGTTTCAGTCAAGGCGTTGTGTAATGGAGTCATCAGCCATGTTTGCTGTGCTTAGCTTTTGCCTCGCAATCCTTTTAAGGCATTTGGCCCTGGAAACGAGTCAGGAATACGAGAGTTCGAGGATTTCCACATCATGACAGTTTCCGGAGTACCTGGCACAGACTGGCTAAAACAGTCTGACGATCACAGTTGATTCGTACACTGATGGAATGGAATCTTTTTCTGTTCATGGAGGCAGCTGTGTTCTGATATGGTGCTGTTAAGGTAATGTGCACAGTCTATTGTGCCCTTGACCTGGGGAGAGCCAGCTATATTGGAAAAGCGTACTGCCTAGGCTGTTGCACTGACCTTGTCATGGGAAAATGAGATGAAGCAATCTGATCCTGCTCAAATTGCATTGGTAACAGCCTTGATACATTCATGAGCTGAGGGTTGAGATCTCACACAGGTCCCCAGTGGAACCTGCAAGCAGTAAACTGCATTAAAAGTTTAGCACAGCTGTCACCTTGATGGCTACCAAGATAGGATGGCATCCATATATTCATGTTGCAGGTCCCACTCCAGTAGTTGGTATAGTTTTGAGTATGCCCAGGACATCCTTAGTCTGGGGCAACACTACACTTCATTGATATGCCGGAAGTAGCAGCGAGGATAATAGATTTTGGGCTTCTTGTACCTCCTGTGTATCCTGAGATGAGCTACAGCGGTGATATATTGATGGATCAGCCTTCACATCGCACTCTGGGCTTCTGTTGGTCTACAGCCTATTGGCACATTGGTTTCTTCCCTATTTCTCTGCATCGTCTTTGCACCAAAGTAATAGGTGATAACTCTTGCTGGGGCTAGATGCATTGGTCATGCTTCCAAGAAAGGAGATATGTGGGAGATAATAGAGATCAGATCCTTGCTAACGTTAGGAGTCAGCATTTGCATCAGTTACAAATGCTAGTTTAGCACACTCCTCCATACAGTGGGAAATAGAAGACTCGAACAAGGAGGGCCATGGAATGCCACTGCATAGAACTTTGACATAGGTACCACATTCCAATGAATGCAGTACAAGCCATGTCATGCATGTCCAGTAGGAGGTTAAAAGATTACTGATACCTTGCACTCCCACCCTTCATATCACCCAAGAAAGTTAGTATTGCATATAAAAGCATTCGACAAATACTTACAGATCAAGGTAAGAAGAAATCAGATCTGTGCTCTTGTGCAGCTTATGAGATCTTGCATTGTCTTTGTGGACTGTGAACTGCAGGTGCCACTTTTAAAATGGATTGTGATTACTTCTGCTTCAGAGATGAATATGATCAATCTGCAATGACCAATAACATGGTCGTTTGCTTGTGACCAGGATTTGTATCCCACACAGCTGGATACCGCATGTATTTCACACGCGGGGCACTTTGACTACAGATGACTTTCAACCTGTAATGTGAAAGTGCTCAATTAACATAATTGCCCCTAGAAGGGCCTCACATTGCTTACAAGTTAAGTCTGAGGGCTCAGACTAGAAAAGAATCACTTACTCCATCTGCTCCAGGTGTGGTAGCAGCCATAATCCATTTCCTGCACACATTTACAATTCATATGAACATGGAAGGTCACAGTGAGTCTACAGGCTTAGCCTGTTAATGTAAGGCCCACTTCCTAATCTTCTATTTATCTTTTACTTTGCAATCCCTGTTGAGCCCAGCAGTATAAAGCATCCACATTTCCCCTCACCTCTTCAATGATGACTTCTTCCACCAACACCGTCCCCAAAGCCTCAGCCCAATGGCTTAATCATGCCAACCACTGAACTGCACTGTCCCCCACACGGAGGCCAGTATGGTCATGACCATCCGTAAACCCCCTCCTGCGTAACCCACATTCTGTGAATCATTATCATCTCTCCACTTCATAATTATGGTCTCCTCTGCATCCCAGAATGCAAACTCCAATTCCCAGAATTTACTTCCCTAATTTCTCTACCACTGAAGTGGCCCTGACAACCCAGTGGGACCATTATTGAGTTGACCCCCAGGACAAACTACAGTCCGACTGATTTGGGCAGTCAGCACCAACTGATGACTGCCAGAGTCTTGGCTGATATCTGCGCAGCTTTCCAATTGTCTTACTGTGACTCCCTGGACTGAGTACATGGGACTTGCAGGACTGACCAAGGCGTTCTTCCTGGACTGTTGTGATACGGATCCCTGATCGTCCCGAGCAGCTGACTGACCATGTTCATGTTCCTGGCCTGATACTGGCCAATGAGCTTGACTTAGTGCACTAAGATACCCTGACTGAAAACTGTCTACCTTGGCCTATTGAGGACAATTCCTCTTAGATTCTGTAATATGGCCATTTGGTTTATGCACATGCAATGTGTTTGTCAAATATGCTGATGACACACACTACAGTGGATTGCAGAGCATGGTTCCACTCAGCAATTTGTCCACACCCTTGACTGATCACCGCCAACAGCCATGTCAAGCCTGGCTTTACATCAGTACTGAACAGCAAGTTAGTACAGTAAGCTCTGGCTGACAGGACAAAGCACGAAAAGGAAAGGCAGAGATGCGGTGAACATCCAAGTAGCTGCATCATATAACAGTGCCAAGAGAGCAAAAGAAGAGTGTTGAGGAGAATCCTGGTCCAATTCATGAGATGGGTGCCTGCTCTTGCATGCAAAATCTCCTGGCAGCAACATTACAATCAATATAGTGTGGAACTGGAGGAACGCAGCAGGTCATGGGACATCAGAGGAACAGGAGAGTTGACATTTCCGGTTTACACCCTTCACTCAGTCCTGATGAAGGGTATAAACCCAAAACATCAACTTTCCTGCTCCTCTGATGCTGCCTGACCCGCTGTGTTTTTCCAGCTCCATACTGTATTGACTCTGACTCAAGCATCTGCAGTTCTTGCTACCTCCAAGCAGCATTACAACAAAGGTGCTGGTACACTTCAAAATGCAGAGCTATATTTTAAGTGGTTGGAGATATGTCATGAGGATGTGGTGAGGCTGGTACATGTTGGATGCCAATCTCCATTTATTGAGTGTATGGGCAGTCATTACCCATAGAGCAAACCCTGAGATGTTACAGACTGCAGTCCAAGACAGAGGCCTGGAGGAGCACGAGGGAAGCTGGAGTTCTGACTTTCATGTCTGGAACTGTCACCGTCTAGTTCCTATCCAGCAGTTGGGAGAATAGGAAACTGCATGCCAATGAGGTGATATTAGGTAAGAATGACTGATTAATTAGGTCCTTCATTGCTCACTTGTAGGATTACAAGAACACCAGATGCCTTTTCCCCCTTGATGTAGAGAATTTCATCTTGACTGATCTCACACAACTTTCTCAACTGACTTACCAATGTCAATGCCATTCAGGGGGCTGGGATGATTCCCCCCAAGTAAAACTAAAATTGAATTCAATTTTATTGAATTTTCTTCAGAACTTCCAAATAGCTTTCTTGATCAATACACAGTGTGACTGTTTCACTCAATACAACAATAAATTTGGTTCCTTGCTTCTAGACTAAATCTTCACTTTTGGCTGTACTGAATTATAGTTTAAGCTTTTGGAACTGTATTTTTATCTACACTGCTTGTTCACTAAATTATCAAAATCTTTCTGAACCAGATTGTTTTGCGCTTCATTACTTGTTCTATCTCCAATCTTCAAACATGAAGAGCTTGAATTTTTGAGTTATTTATGTTATGGTATATAATAAAAACCAAAACTAGTAAATTGGGCTTGTTTCATATTTTTCATGAGAAGATTAAATGAACTGGAAACAGTGGAAGCTAGACCAGCTGTCCCATTTTTTACTGTCCTTAAACACTTTAATTGAAGTCCATGTCACAAGAACTTTAACTTTCTCTATAATCAGAATCAATAACGAATGAAGAATTTGCAAATGCTTTGTCTGAAATGGCTGTCAGATGGATTATCCAACACAAAAGGTTATTTTGAATAAAGGAGCTCTTCCTAGTATCTGTTTCAAAATTACTTTTCAACAATTTAAGAGTACATTCCTGTCTTACTTTGAAGTGACAGTTCCAACTTACTGTTGCCAAGGTGGTTAGTTGGAGTTCGGAGACTTTCTGCCTCAATGCTAGTTCACTAAACTGTCAAAAACAGAAGGTCAATGAAACAGTGTCACCTGGCCTGACAGCCTCAGATTCATCAGTGCCCTCAGTCACCACTGAAGACGTCATATCAGCTTTTTTGAGAGAGACCCCATGGAAAGCGACTGGCCCAGGTGGAGTCCCTGGCTGTGCGCTCAGATCCTGCACATACCAGCTGGCGGGAGTATTTGCTGACATCTTTAGCCTCTTCTTACTATGATCTTAAGTCCCTACCTGCTGCAAGAAGGCCACTATCATCCCAGTACCAAAGAAGACTCATGCAGCGTGCCTCAATGACTACCACCCAGTGGCTCTGACCTCCATAATTATGAAGTGCTTCGAGAGGTTAATCATGGCTCATATCAACTCCCAGCCTGCCCTGATCCCTCGCAATTCACTTACCATTGCAACAAGTCTACAGCAGACACCATCTCCTTGGCCCTACACTCATCCCTGGAACATCTGGATAACAAGGACACCTACGCCAAGCTCCTATTCATTGAAGGTGGAGTGTAGTCAACACTATAATTCCAACCAAACTGATCTCCAAACTCTAAGACCTAGGTCTCTGCTGTGCCCTCTACAACTGGATCCTCGACTTCCTGACCCACAGACCGCAATCAGTGAGAATAGGCAACAACACCTCTTCCACAACAATCTCAACACCAGCATCCCACAAGGCTGTGTTCTCAGCCCCTTACTATACTCTCTGTACACTCATGACTGTGTGGCCAAATTTTATCCTAACTCCAATTACAAGTTCGGTGATGACACCACTACTGTAGGCCATATGTCAACCAATGACGAGACGGAATTCAGGAAAGAGACAGAGTGCTTGGTAGCATGATGTAAAGATAACAATCTCTCCCACAACGTCAGCAAAACAGCTGGTCACTGACTTCAGGAAGCAAGGTGGAGAGCATGCCCTTACCTCCATCAATCAAGCTGAGGTGGAGATGGTCAAAAGCGTCAAGTTCCTTGGAGTGATGATCACCACAATCTGTCTTGAACCATCCACACTGAAGCGACAGTCAAGAAAACACTACAATGCCTCTGCTTTCTTAGGAGGCTAAGGAAATTTCTCATGTCCATAAAAACTCTGACCAATTTTTATTGATGCACCATAAAAGGCATTCTATTCAGATGCATCGTGGCTTGGTACAGCAACTGCTCTGCCCAGGGCCGTAAGAAACTATAGAGAGTTGTGAACACAAGTCCATGACACAAGCCAACCTTCCGTCTATTGACTTGGAAACAGTAAGGACTGCAGATGCTGGAAGTTAGAGTCAATAAATGTGGAACTGGAAAAGGACAGCCAGTCAGACAGCATCGAGGAGCAGGAAAGTCAACTTTTCGGCTCGAAACATTGACTTTCTTGCTCTTCAGACACTGTCTGACTGGCTGTGCATTTCCAGATCCACATTTATTGACTCTTCCATCCATTGACTCCATTTATACTTTTCACTGCCTCGGACAGGCAGCCAACATAATCAAAGACCCCTCCCACCCTGGTTACAATCTCTTCCATCAGGCAGGAGATAGTAAAGCTTAAGTACGGATACCAACAGATTCAAGAACAGCTTCTTTCCTGCTGTCATTACACTTCTGAATGGACCTCTCAAATTTCAAGTTTAATGTTGACCTCCCGCTTTGGCCTCTTGTCTGCAGCCGTAACATTGTATTCCTCGCTCTGTTCGCTCCTCGCCTTTATGCACTTTGTACGTTATGATGTGCCTGTACTGCACGCAAAACAAAACTTTTCACTAGGTATGTGACAATAATAACATCAAATAAAATCAATGCTCCTGCCTCAGGAGAAACTCACCAGAACGGTAAAGGCTTTGTTGTCGAGTGCAGGTGCAGGACAGAATTGGGCCCATAGCCCCTGGACAGAGATCAAATGCTCCAGGTGCCAAGACAGGCTGTTTAAAAAGGCCTGGCTTGATTCTGTTGGACTTCATCTACTTGTTTTGTCAAATACCAGGCCCTCTAGCCTTCATGTCTTATAGCCGCTTCTCAACCATCTCTATCCTCAACCTAATCCATCCCCATTCCCATCCCTGTCCTCAACCATCCTGAACTTAATCCTCATCCATGACAGATTATGCCAGCTCCTGGTCCTATAGCCTCAATGCCAGCTTATACCAATACCCACTATTCTTTGCACTTACACCCTCCATGCCAACTCACCCAGTATCCACCATCAGCAGACCTCGGGAGCCATGCTGCCATTAAACAAAGTTCAAAAAATTTTTAAAGCCTTAACTGTAGTAAAGAAAATCTGAAATTCACGATAACCCATTCAAACCATTTAACTATCAAGTAGTTAATCCCTTATAAAGCAAATAATCCTACATTCATAACCTCACATTGAGGATTGTTAATCATCACAAACCTATCTGAATCATCTATCAAACTGTTAATTTAGGATCTCTGACTGAGATAATGAAGGTTGTGGAAAACGACTGAACATTAATGACACCATGATGCTAATCCTGAGGACAGGAGTTCCTGAACTGTGGGTCATGATCTCCAGAGGGGTTACAGGATGAGGTTTGGGTGCTACAGCCTCCGAGTCAGCAATTACAGTCATGGAGCTTGGACTGAGTCTCAAGAGCTGCCAGGATATTTTAAATGTTTATGTTTTTCTTTTCTGTCAGTGATTGTGGCTTATTCATCTTTTCCCCCCGGCCTATTCAGTGCATACACAGCCTGATTAAAAAACCCCCGAGTCTTCACTATTTTAAGATCATAAATAACCTTAAACAACTCTAAATTTCCTGTCAAAAATGTCACCCATTGCCAGTGAACAACTCTTAACTCCAACCATTCAACCATTACTCCACACCTTCTACCCTAACCTGCTTAATAATTATCCTTTCCCACCATCCCCGAAACCCTAAGTCTTTACTCTATGGTCACACAAAGCCTGAGGCATTGAAATTAGATCACATCAGAAAAAAAAATGCCTATGAACTGCTACTGTAATTGTTATAACAGATTTTTTTCAACTCTCAAGGACAGAGAGTCTTTAAATTTTCTTTCAAGGGAAAGAGATTTAAACACTTTGCAGCTTGACATTCCTACAGACTTTATCCACGCACAACTGCATTTACAATTATTCCATAATTTGCGATTCAGCACTGAGTTCAAATTCATTGCTGAGTTCATGTTTTCCTTTCATATTCGTTATATCCCAACTTTATTCCCTACTGCCAAAATGAGTTCTGTCAGAAATGGAGGTGAGTTTCTGGGTGTGGGTGTCACTCACTATTTTTGTAAGTCTGCAGAATCTCCCTGACTCTACAAAAATCCAGGTCATAGTCAGCGTTACTTCAAAACACCATTCCATTTTATTGATGACTATTTAATATTTTACACAGTTTTGATAATCATTGAAAATCATTTTTGGAAGCTGCAGAGTTTCAGCTTCTCATTTGTCGCCATTTCACACCCACTAAGTAAATAGCAATTTCAAATACTACAAGTACAACCATCATAAACTGAACATCAAGCCTGTTGTGGATTTCTTCATAACCTCAGGTCTTTCAACAGTGGAGAGTATAGTCTGATAAAGAGATTGTGCATTTCCTGCAAAAGTTTTTAATGGATAGGGTTTCTTCCACTTTGTAATCCTTACATTCACATTTGAAAAGTCGAAATATGTTTGAAGAGCAATGCTAGCTACGTCTATAAATTGACCAGTAATCCATCTTTCCTGAAGAATGAACCAAATAGCCTTTGGAAGATCATGAAGTCTTAAAAAGACCCCTTTTGAGTTTGCTCCAATATAGGGAGTGGCATTATGAAAGAGACTGGCAGTGGGCAACAAGGTAATGTAGCAAAAAACACAAGGTGGGGGGGAATCAGCAGAGTGGCAGACACAATTTTCAACAATGCCTAATTACAGAGGTCTTTTCAGTGAAACTTCATTATCCAGTGAGAACAAAAACTCAATACCCTAACACTTACCTGGGACACACAAGTAGGGAAGACAGTCTTGTCCAGGTTGGCATCCCTTTCGATTTACCTCACACACATGGTTATTGGGGCACACATTAGGGTTACAAGGATGAATGACTTCTTCAACAATGTTGCGGAAAGGACTTGGAGCTTTCAAAAATATAAATAATAGAGTTCCTGAGATACATCTTGTAAAAGAGTATTCATTCTAAGCAGTCACTTGGTAGTACAGAACTTGAATAAGTCTTAAAAGGGAGACATATTACCAGAGCATTTTGTCTTACACTCACCAGGACAAATGCAAAGAATGCAAAATAGCAAACATTCAAAACTATTTATACTACAGGAGAAGGTGGTGCTGATTGATTGACAGTTTACTTATCAGCTGAAGCTCCATCCCATGTTCAATTCACATCTAAGATGGAACAGTCCCTTTTCTTGACGTGCTGGTTGAGAAACCCATTAATGGATTTTCCATTATTGTCTACTAAAAGTTCTCTCATCAGTCAATAAACAAATTGGAGCTCATCTTGGTCAATGTGCATAGCGTTAGCTACACCAGCAATCTTGCAAATGGGACCATAGAACGTGCTCACCTTGCAAGCTCAAAACAGGAATAGAGAGCAAACTTATCCTGCACGACAATGACTATACCAATCAAATCACTGGTATGTATGACACACTTGCAAACTGGCGAAAGGACACCTCTTTTGCACCTGAAAAAGAAACTCCCTACAAAGGCAAAGTAACTCAAAATTTTAGCAGCTTAATAGGAAATCATTTCACACTACACTAACAACAAATTGAAGAGAATCAGGATGTTCTGTTCATGATATGGCTCATTTACACTTGCTTAAAGCAACACACACTTTTATGCAAGGACTCATTCTCATTCAGAAAGAATATATTCAACCCTTAAATCTTTTTGAATTACCAGGGAGTTTAGGGTGCTTACAGTTCTTTTTCCATACTAACACCCTGGCCCATTGAAGTCGACCTGACAAACAAACAGTCAGCACCCTCATGTAGTGTAAACTGTTGATAGCGTTTGAAATTACTGTGTCTGTCCTGAAGATTGCAAGATGAATCAACATGTCTCACTTCAGCGATTTTCAGGTCTTCATTCTATTCAATCTAGGGGAAACCCATCAAATTGATCACAATCATGAGGTTTTAGAAGCACAGAATCAATTGCTCCAGCTGAAATAAACTTTTCACAATACCATTTCTGCCTGAAATATTCAAGTCAAGTCAACATTAGGCAGGATTCTTCATATTAAAAAGAAACAACTTTCACTTATATAATGTCTTCTGCAACCTCAGGATATCCCAAAGCATTTTGCAGCTAATGAAGCACTTTGAAGTGGTCACTGCTGCAATGTAGAAATGAATTAAATATTACCCTTGGCAAAGTTGTATTTGACAAAAGCTGCATGTCTGTTTTAATACAGGAAAGATAACCTGCAAAATATTTCAAGAGATAAAACCTACCAATTATATTACCATTTACATATCTCTATGTTTTTCATAGAGTCATAGAGTAATACAGCATGGAAACAGGCCCTTCAGCCCAAACTGGTCCATGGTGCCCACTCAGCTAGTTCCAACTGCCCGCATTTGGTCCCAATCCTTCTAAACCATTCCTATCCATGCCCCTATCCAATCTTATTTTAATGTTGTTACTGTACTTGCCTCAACCACTTTCTCTGGCAGCCCCTTCCATATACGCACCAGTCTCTGAGTGAAGAAGTTGTCCCTGAGACCCTTCCTCAATCTATCCCCTCTCATCCTAAACCCATGCCCTCTAGTTTTCAATTCCTCATCCCTGGGAAAAAAACCATATGCATTCATCCTGTCTATGCCCCTCATGATTTTATACACCTCAATAAGGTCATCCCTCATTCTCCTACGTTCCAAGGAATAAAGTCCTATCCTGGTCAACCTCTGCTTTTTTTCTTCCCTGAAACTCTCTACCTCTCTTTCCTCTTTACAATAAGTCTCTTTGATCAAGCTTTTTATTCATCTGGCATAATGGTAACTCCATTGGCTCAGCCTAATTTTCTGCTTAACGATGCTCTTGTGAAGTGGCATCTACTATGTGAAAGCTACCCATAAATATAAGTTGCTGTTTCCATGATAATTAAGGACCCCATGGCATTGTGTGAAGACCACAAGGCTCTCAAGTGACCTAGCCAACATTTATCTCTTAATCGTGACCACAAGCATGTTAACTGATCATTCATATTAGTCGTTCGCTGTTTGCAGGATCATGCTACGTGCAAAGGTGGCTACTGCATCTGTATGTACAACAGCAGTGACTGCATTAAAAGTTATTTGCAGATTCTGAAGCAAATTTGAGACTTTCAGAGGATGCCAGAAAGCACTCAGATTATTGTTGTTTCAAGGTCTCTACCTACTGGCTTCTTCAAAATGACAAAAAAGAAACAAAATCATCCCTTCGGTATACATACCAAGATACTTTTTGAGTGGAATGCAATTCTTGAAATCATCAACTGGGGACAAAAGATTACAAATTGTTTCAGCGGTCTGCCCTGCTGGAAAGTTACTATGGTCTCCACAATTTGTAAGAATTTCTACACAGTCTGACCTATAAAGGGAACAAAAATTTTGTAACATGAACAATACTTGGAACTATCAGATATACCATATTCTAAAACAATTTGCACATGCACATAAATTAGAACAGTTTTAGATTGCATGCAGTTGTGAGGTCACATCACGAACCAGGTACACATGCAAAAAATGAGAACACAAGAAATAGGAGCAAAAATAGACCTTGAAACTATTTTGGCCAGCGCTGCGATACAGTAAGCATCAGCCCCCACTCCTATGTAGCACTGCTGACTCTGAGCTCAAAAATCTATTCACTTCAGCTTTGAATATAGCTGACAGTTTAGCAATATCAGCTCTCTGGGGTAGAAAATTAGAACAAATCACAACTCTGAGTGAAGAGATTTCTTTTTGCACGAGAGACCCTGAGACCATGCCCTTTTGCTCTGAACTTGCCAGCCAGGGACAACAGCTTCTCAGCATTTATACAGTCAGCCCTCAGGAGCTTCCGTGTTTCAATGGAATTACTTCTTTTTCTGAACTCCAGAGAATATTGCCTCATTCAATTCAATTTCTCCTCATCAGATAACCTCTCATCTCTGGAATCAACTTAGCTAATGTTTGCTGTACTACCTCTAAAACAAGTATATCTTTCCTTAGGAACTGAGAGCAAAATAGTATGCAGTGATCCTGTTTTGGTCTCACCAAAGCAAGTACAATTGTACTCAGTCTTTCTCTTATACTCCAAGCCTTTTGCCATGAAAACCAAAAATACATTTGCTGAATTGATTGCTGTATTTACATGTTTCATGCAAAAGAGCCCAAAAGCCCTGTGAACACTAACATTTAACAGTTTCTCACCATTTAAAACAAATACTCCGTTTTTACGCTTTCCCTCAAAGTGATCAGCCTTACACTTCTCCTTAGTTACATTCAATTGTCACCACCTTCTACACTCGCTTAATCTGCCTGTCTGCAGAATCTTAGATGATTATTAAATATAGTTTCATATCATGAATAAACCTGGATATATATTTCATTCCTTCATCTTAGAAATTAATACAAATTGTAAATAAGTAAGTGAGGCCGAAGAATTGAACCTTGCAGTATTCACGAGTATGGACAACCCGAAAAATACTGGTTATTCTCACGCTCCTTGCATTAGAATTCATTTCAGTGAAATCTTCTGCACGAACCACATCAATTCTTACAGTTTCTATATACATGCTAACGTGTTAGCAAACCTTCATTAGATTGTTTAATATGCTATTTAACTTCAACAGCAGTCTTCCATCACAGAGACTGAAATGCTAACGGGTTGAAGGGTGCAGAATCACATAATCCCTGTAGTGTGGAAGTAGACCATTTGGCCCATTGAATCCACACCAATCCTCCAAAGAGCATCCCACCCTCCTACCCTATTCCTGTTTCCCATGGCTAATCCACCTGTACATCCCTGGACACTATGGGCAATTTAGCATGGGCAATCCACCTAACCTGCACACCTTTGGACTGTGGGAGGAAACCAGATGACCCGGAGGAAACCCACACAATCATGGGGAGAATGTGAAAACTCCACACAGACAGTTGCCCGAAGGTGGAGTCAAACCTGGCTCTCTGGTGCTGTGAGACAGCAGTGCTAACCACTCAGCCACTTTGCCGCCCACCCAGTCACAGGTAGTGGGTGCGTAGGAAACCAGACCCTGTGCGATCAATCAAAATGGAGAGTAGGTAATTGTTCCAGCTGTGATAATGGCATGGCACACATTGCTGCAATTTCTTACTCCAAAGTTTGGTGTAGGCCTCTATATTGTTGAATAAAAGATCAGCCACAGTCAGTTCCCATCATTAACTATGTAGAGGTAAATTAATGGTAGAAGGGTATCAGAAAATTCAAACCCCACTCCAAACTTCCTACACAAAATCAACACTGAGGAAGTGCTGCATTGTCTGAGATGTGATCCATTATTTGAAATATCAAACCCTGATCCATCTGTCCACCACAGTGGTTCTGCTGACACTCTCTGAAAAGCACAGCATCTTTTCTGATTATTGCGCTTTTGGTAAAAGGTTTCATGTAACAATTGGTTACTCATTTCATTCACAGTTTGGGATCTTTTGAGTGTTGACCATCTGCCTTGTTTGCCACACTAAGCATTTAAATTGTCCAAGGCTGAATTTTAGGCCTAAACATGCTAAAGTTTCTCAAACAACTACATTAGATAATAAAAATCAAACCTAAATAAGAGGTATTGCATTACTAAAAGGTTCAAGCTTTTCAAATCTGGAACAATAGGGTGCTCTATCAAATTTAAGAAATAGTCCAAATTAACAGTAGAACAAAGCTGAGCAAAAAGTGGTTGTTTGTTTTAGCATTTTAAGATAAGACCTTTCACAGGTAGCATCACAATGGATTGTGGTAATGATCTTTGTACAAATCTCTTCCATTTTATATTAGTAATTCTTTGGGCTGGACACAGGTGTTATCAACACTGACGTCTGGATATCCACTTTGAGAAGTTCCCCGGTTCAAAAACTTTCAGATAAAAATGTTTCAAGGTTGTATGTGGTGCTCCTCCTGTGCCAACATCTTCAAAAAAAAATGAGAAATAGCAAGATAACTGTAAGAGGTAAAATAAAATAAAACTGGACAGACCACTTGGCAACATCAGATGGACTGCAGTGGTTCAAGGCAATTTGGATTTGGGGAACAAATGACATCCACATCCCATAAAAGATGGGTGAAAAATTAATCACTTGATCGTTACCCCATGATTTTGTGAAGGATTCTCACTACAATATGTGAAAATACATTTCCAGAAAATGATAGCGCATTAAAATGAACAGAAAACATTGGAAATAAACAGGTCAGTTTATATCAATAAAGTAAAAAGGCAAGTTATGAGTTTTCTAGTGTGTACAGGCAGTCCCTAGGATGTGAATGAGTTACGTTCTTGAGATTGTTCATGAAGTAGATTTGTATACAAGTCAGAACACAATGCAGGACAATATAAAGTAGCTGTTTGTAGGCACAAGAAATGATCCAATGTTGGATCTTTAAAATTACCAATGCTGCATGGGAATGCTTTTGATGTACGAGCATTCAAAGGACAGGCATTCATAGGTTGGGGACCCCATGTATTCTCAATCAGGGTGCTTAATAAAAGAGGGATCATTTTATATTATAAATAGACACACTTGTGAAGGAGAGGAAGTTAATGCATAAAAAGCTACTTAGTAGAAAACCTTGAATGATTTAAGATAAGCGAGGTGAAGGAAAGACACAAACAGCAAGCCAAGATGACTTAAGAGATAAACAAAAAAGTGAGAAAAGTAGTGAAACTACAATGATAAATGCCAATTTTAAATTGAAATAAGAAATGTCTGTAAAACAGTTGAGTGATCTGATTGTAATTTCAAATCCACATTCGCCCACGCCTGATAACCTTTCAAACTCGTGCTTAACAATCTATCTACCTCTGCCTCAAAAATATGAGGACTCTACAACCAGCAACTTTTCAGGGACACAGTTCCAACGATTTATGGCTCACAAAATTTATTGCTCAATCACTGTTATAAGTGGGTGACTCCTTTTTTATTAAAAAGTCTAGATTCTGCTTTAAGAGGAAACAACCTTTCCACATCTACATTATCTAGACTCTTCAAGATTTTGTATGTTTCAATCAAGTTGCCTCTTCCCCTTCTAAAAACCAGTGGAGACAAGCCTGCCTTGACTAAGTTTGCCTTGTAAGATAAGTTCCATATCCAGTATTCATTCTCTGAACTGCTTCTGACGCAAATGCATCCTCCCTTAAATAAACTGAACAATACTGTGCATGACACGAGAGATGCCGTCTCACCAGTGCCTGTGTAACTGAAGCATAACCTCAACTTTTGTAGTCAATCAGACTCACGATAAATGATATCCAATTACTTGCTACACCTTCAAGCTAGCCATTGCATTTCAGGTATGAGGACACCCAGTTCCCTCTGAAATTTAGAGCTCTACAATCTCCCACCATCTGGAAAATATGTTCATTTTTTTTCCTGCTACAAAGGAGAATTTCACATTTTACCACATTATACGCCATTTGCCACATCTGCCAACTCACTTAACTTACCAGTATCATTTTGTAGCCTCCTTATGCCCTTAATGCTTCCTACCTATGTAGGTCATCAGCAAATTTAGCAACATAGCTTTGTTCCTTTCATCTAAGTCACTTATGTAAACAATAAACTGATCCTGTAGCACATCACCTAGTGCATTCCTGAAAAAGACCTATTTATACATACTTGTTTCAGAGATACTAGGAACTGCAGATGCTGGAGAATCTGAGATAACAAGGTGTAGAGCTGGACGAACACAGCAGGCCAAGCAGCATCAGAGGAGCAGGAAAGCTGACGTTTCGGGCCGAGACCCTTCTTCAGAAATGGGGGAGGGGAAGGGGGTTCTGAAATAAATAGGGAGAGAGGGGGAGGCGGATAGAAGATGGATAGAGGAGAAGATAGGTGGAGAGGAGACAGACAGGTCAAAGAGGCAGGGATGGAACCAGTAAAGGTGAGTGGAGGTGGGGAGGTAGGGAGGAGATAGGTCAGTCCAGGGAGGACGGATAGGTCAAGGGGGCGGGATGAGGTTAGTAGGTAGGAGATGGGGGTGCGGCTTGAGGTGGGAGCAGGGGATAGGTGGGACGAAGAACAGGTTAGGGAGGCGGAGATGAGCTGGGCTGGTTTTGGGAAGCAGTAGGGGGACGGGAGATTTTGAAGCTTGTGAAGTCCACATAGATATCATTGGGCTGCAGGGTTCCCAAGCGGAATATGAGTTGCTGTTCCTGCAACCGTCAGGTAGCATCGTTGTGGCACTGCAGGAGGCCCAGGATGGACATGTCGTCTGCGGAATGGGAGGGGGAGCTGAAATGGTTCGCGACTGGGAGGTTCAGTTGTTTAGTGCGAACCGAGCGCAAGTGTTCTGTAAAGCGGTCCCCAAGCCTCCGCTTGGTTTCCCCGATGTAGAGGAAGCCACAACGGGAACAGCAGATGCAGTATACCACATTAGCAGATGTGCAGGTGAACATCTGCTTGATGTGGAAAGTCTTCTTGGGGCCTGGGATGGGGGTGAGGGGGGAGGTGTAGAGGCAGGTGCAGCACTTCCTGCGGTTGCAGGGAAAAGTGCCGGGTGAGGTGGGGCTGGAGGGGAGTGTGGAGCGGACAAGGGAGTCACGGAGAGATTGGTCCCTCCGGAAAGCAGATAAGCGTGGGGAGGGAAAAATGTCTTTGGTGGTGGGGTTGGATTGCAGATGGCGGAAGTGTCGGAGGATGATGCGTTGGATCCGGAGGTTGGTGGGGTGGCACGTGAGGACGAGGGGGATTCTTTTTTGGTTCTTATTGCGGGGACGTGGTGTGGGGGATGAGTTGCGGGAAATGCGGGAGACACGGTCGAGGGCGTTCTCGATCACTGAGCAGAGGAAGTTGCGGTCCTTGAAAAACGAGGACATCTGAGATGTACGGGAGTGGAATGCCTCATCCTGGGAGCAGATGCGGCAGAGGCGAAGGAATTGGGAATAGGGGATGGCATTTTTGCAGGAAGGTGGGTGGGAGGAGGTGTATTCTAGGTAGCTGTGGGAGTCAGTGGGCTTGAAATGGATATCGGTTTCTAGGTGGTCGCCCGAGATGGAGACAGAGGGGTCCAGGAAGGTGAGAGAGGTGTTAGAGATGGTCCAGGTGAACTTAAGGTTGGGGTGGAAGGTGTTGGTGAAGTGAATGAACTGTTCGAGCTCCTCGTGGGAGCACGAGGCGGCGCCCATACAGTCATCAATGTAATGGAGGAAGAGGTGGGGTTTAGGGCCAGTGTAGGTATGGAAGAGGGATTGTTCCACGTAACCTACAAAGAGGTAGGCATAGCTTGGGCCCATGCGGGTACCCATGGCCAACTCCTTTGTCTGTAGGAAGTGGGAGGAATTGAAAGAGAAATTGTTGAGGGTGAGGACGAGTTCGGCTAAGTGGATGACGGTGTCAGTGGAGGGGGACTGGTCGGGCCTGCAGGACAGGAAGAAGTGGAGGGCCTTTCGGCCATCTGTATGGGGAATGCAGGTATATAGGGACTGGACGTCCATGGTAAAGATGAGGTGTTGGGGACCAGGGAATTGGAAGTTCTGGAGGAGGTGGAGGGTGTGGGTGGTGTCATGGACATAGGTAGGGAGCTCCTGGACCAAGGGGGAGAAAATGGAGTCGAGATAGGTGGAGATAAGTTCGGTGGGGCAGGAGCAGGCGGAGACAATGGGTCGACCAGGGCAGTCAGGTTTGTGGATTTTGGGAAGGAGATAGAAACGGGAGGTGCGGGGTTGGGGAACGATGAGGTTGGAGGCTGTGGGTGGGAAGTCAGCTGAAGTGATGAGGTTGTGGATGGTTTGGGAAATGATGATTTGGTAGTCAGGGGTGGGGTCATGATCAAGGGGGCAGTAGGAGGAGGTGTCGGAGTGTTGGCGCCTGGCCTCGGCGATGTAGAGGTCAGTGCGCCATACTACAACTGCGCCTCCCTGGTCCGCGGGTTTTATGGTGAGGTTGGGATTGGAGTGGAGGGAGCGGAGGGCTGCATGTTCTGCGGGGGAGAGGTTGGAGTGGGTGAGAGGGGTGGAGAGGTTGAGGTGATTGATGTCACGACGGCAGTTGGAGGTGAAGAGGTCGAGGGATGGTAGGAGGCCTTGGAGTGGTGTCCAGGAGGAGGGGTGTGTTGGAGGCGGGAGAAGGGGTCAGTAGAGGGAGGGTTAGGTTCACAGTTGAAGAAGTAAGCGCGGAGGCGGAGGCGGCTGAAAAACTGCTCTATGTCCAAACGTGACCGGTATTCATTGACGTGTGGGGGACAAAGGTGAGCCCTTTACTGAGGACTGACCGTTCGTCCTCAGTAAGGGGGAGGTCTGGGGGGATGGTGAAGACTCGGCAGGGCTGGCTGCTACTGTCTCCTCTGGAGCTGCTGGCTGTGGAGGCGGTGGGTGCAGCAGCGTCGGCGTTGGGCGGAGTTGCGTCGGCAGTGGTGGGCGAAGTTGCTCTTTGTCCCCCTCCATCCACACATCAACGAATACCGGTCACGTTTGGACATTGAGCAGTTTTTCTGCCGCCTCCGCGCTTACTTCTTCAACCGTGAGCCTAACCCTCCCCCTACTGACCCCTTCTCCCACCTCCAACACACTCCCTCCTTGGGGACACCACCCCAAGGCTTCCTACCCTCCCTCAACCTCTTCACCTCCAATTGCCGTCGTGACATCAATCGCCTCAACCTCTCCATCCCTCTCACCCACTCCAACCTCTCCCCCACAGAACATGCAGCCCTCCGCTCCAATCCCAACCTCACCATAAAACCCACGGACAAGGGAGGTGCAGTTGTAGTATGGCGCACTGACCTCTACATCGCCGAGGCCAGGCGCCAACTCTCCGACACCTCCTCCTCCCGCCCCCTTGATCATGACCCCACCCCGACCACCAAACCATCATCTCCCAAACCATCGACAACCTCATCACTTCAGGTGACCTCCCACCCACAGCCTCCAACCTCATCATTCCCCAACCCCGCACCGCCCGCTTCCATCTCCTTCCCAAAATCCACAAACCTGAATGCCCTGGTCGACCCATTGTCTCCGCCTGCTCCTGCCCCACCGAACTTACCTCCAACTATCTCGACTCCATTTTCTCCCCCTTGGTCCAGGAACTCCCTACCTAAGTCTGTGACACCACCCACACCCTCCACCTCCTCCAGAACTTCCAATTCCCCGGTCCCCAACACCTCATCTTTACCACGGACGTCCAGTCCCTATACACCTGCATTCCCCATACAGATGGCCTAAAGGCCCTCCGCTCCTTCCTGTCCTGCAGGCCCAACCAGTCCCCCTCCACTGACACCCTCATCCACTTAGCCAAACTTGTCCTCACCCTCAACAACTTCTCTTTCAGTTCCTCCCACTTCCTACAGACAAAGGGGGTGGCCATGGGTACCCACATGGGCCCAAGCTATGCCTGCCTCTTTGTAGGTTACGTGGAACAATCTCTCTTCCGTACCTACACTGGCCCTAAACCCCACCTCTTCCTCCATTACATTGATGACTGTATGGGCGCCGCCTCGTGCTCCCACGAGGAGCTCGAACAGTTCATCCACTTCACCAACACCTTCCACCCCAACCTTAAGTTCACCTGGACCATCTCTAACACCTCTCCCTCCTGGACCTCTCTGTCTCCATCTCCGGCAACCACCCAATATCCATTTCAAGCCCACCGACTCCCACAGCTACCTAGAATACACCTCCTCCCACCCACCTTCCTGCAAAAATGCCATCCCCTATTCCCAATTCCTTCGCCTCCGCCGCATCTGCTCCCAGGATGAGGCATTCCACTCCCGTACATCTCAGTTGTCCTCGTTTTTCAAGGACCGCAACTTCCTCCGCTCAGTGATCGAGAACGCCCTCGACCGGGTCTCCCGCATTTCCCGCAACTCATCCCTCACACCGCGTCCCTGCAATAAGAACCAAAAAAGAATCCCCCTCGTCCTCACGTACCACCCCACCAACCTCCGGATCCAACACATCATCTTCTGACAATTCCGCCATCTGCAATCCAGCCCCACCACCAAAGACATTTTTCCCTCCCTACCCTTATCTGCTTTCCGAAGGGACCACTCTCTCAGTGACTCCCTTGTCCGCTCCGCACTCCCCTCCAGCTGCACCTGCCCCTACACCTCCCCCCTCACCCCCATCCCAGGCCCCAAGAAGACTTTCCACATCAAGCAGATGTTCACCTGCACATCTGCTAATGTGGTATACTGCATCTGCTGTTCCCGTTGTGGCCTCCTCTACATCAGGGAAACCAAGCGGAGGCTTGGGGACCGCTTTACAGAACACTTGCGCTCGGTTCGCACTAAACAACTGAACCTCCCAGTCGCGAACCATTTCAGCTCCCCCTCCCATTCCGCAGACGACATGTCCATCCTGGGCCTCCTGCAGTGCCACAACGATGCTACCCAAAGGTTGCAGGAACAGCAACTCATATTCCGCTTGGGAACCCTGCAGCCCAATGGTATCAATGTGGACTTCACAAGCTTCAAAATCTCCCCTCCCCCTACCACTTCCCAAAACCAGCCCAGCTCGTCCCCACCTCCCTAACCTGTTCTTCCTCCCACCTATCCCCTCCTCCCACCTCAAGCCCCACCCCCCTCTCCTACCTACTAACCTCATCCCGCCCCCTAGACCTGTCCGTCCTCCCTGGACTGACCTATCTCCTCCCTACCTCCCCACCTCCACTCACCTTTACTTGCTCCATCCCTGCCTCTTTGACCTGTCTGTCTCCTCTCCACCTATCTTCTCCTCTATCCATCTTCTATCCGACTTCCCCTCTCTCCCTATTTATTTCAGAATCCCCTTCCCCTCCCCCATTTCTGAAGAAGGGTCTCGGCCCGAAACGTCAGCCTTCCTGCTCCTCTGATGCTGCTTGGCCTGCTGTGTTCATCCAGCTCTACACCTTGTTGTCTCATTTATACATACTCTCTGCCTCCTGTTAGTCAACCAATCTTCTGTCCATAACAATGTGCTAACATGAACTTTTATTTTCCGTAGTAACCTTTTATGTGGCAAATTATCAAATGCCTTCTAGAAATCTAAGTACAGCGCATTACCTCCTCAAAAGACTTCAAATCACAAAACTGGGTTAACTCTGCTGATTACCTCAAATGTATCCAACTACCCTGTAATCACTTCTTTAATAATAGCTTCTAACATGTTCCAATGACAGATGTTAAGGTAACCAATCAGTAGTTTCCTGCTTTCCGCCTCCCTCCCTTTTCAAAAACAAAGGGTTGCAGTGGCTACCTTCCAATCTGTGTGGACCATCCTGGAATCAAGGGAGTATTGGAAATTTAGTATGAATGCGATAACTTTCTCGTTCTTTGGGGATTAGGATGAGGTCAACCATGCACTTATATGAAACAAAGAACTATGGATACTGGAAATCTGAAGTGAAAACAACACTGCATCGGTGTTCTGATGTAATTCTAACAAAGGGTCCCTGGACTCGAAGAGTCAACTCTGTTTTTCTCTCCACAGATGCTGCCAGGCTTGCTGAGTTTCACCAGCACTTTGTGTGTTTGTTTCAGACTCCAAGCTCGTCAGCCCAGAGCTTCAACAAATTACTCAGTACCACTTTAATACATCTTTAATTTATCTGTCATTTTCTTATTTTCCATTATTAATTCTCCAGTTTATATGAGCAACAGTTTTTAACTCTTTTATTCTTTAAACATTTACAGAAATTTTTAATATTTATACCTCGCTTCCTCTTATACCCCAGTTTTTACCTTTATTCATTTTTGGCTATTTTTTTGATTTTAAAAAAAATATTCTGTTCAATCTTTTGATCTGTCTTTGCATGATTATATGCTTTTTTTAAAGCCTGATACTACCTACACATTTCTAGTTAACTACTGACAATAGATTTGGCCCTTGGAATTTTCTTATTTGAATGTCCCTAATCTGCATATTCTGCAATATCCCTATAAACGTCTGCAACTACAATACTACTGAACTATCCTTTAACCTAATTTGCCAATTTGCTTTAGCCAGCTCTGCTTTCGTGCCCTTGATATTCTTATTTAAATTGAAGACATAATCACAGACCCACTATAAGATTATGAATTAATCCTCTCACATTGCACAACACCATTGGTATACTTGCTCTTGTCAGCTACAAAACATGCTGCTCTAAGAAGCTCTTCTGAAAATATTCTATGAATTCCTCATCTAGGCTACCTTTCCCCATCTGACCTTCCCAGTTGATAGGGAGATTAAAATCCCTTTATTGTCATGCCCTTTTGAAAAGATCCTGTTAATTACAGTCAAACAGTATAATAGCACGGACAACGGCCCATGGGGTTACTCCCATGGACTCAAATCCACTTCTCCCACACCGGTCATTGAACCATGTATTCATCTCTCTGATCTGATTTCATCTCTATCAATTTGCACACGGCTCGGGTAATAACGCAGAGGTTGTGATCTTTGAGTTACTGCTTAATTTGGACTCTAGCTCCTGATAAAGGTAATTCTCCTATAATGCGATAGATGCATTCTTGTATGACCTTGAGCCCATTGAGCCCATGCTGATCATCAAGCACCTATCTATTCTAATCCCATTTGCCATCATTTGGTCAATAGACTTGTACACTATGGCATTTCAAGTGTTCATCTAAATACTTCAGAAATATTGCGATGGCTCCTGCCTCTACCACACTTCTAGGCAGTGAGTTCCAGATACCAATCAATCTCTGGATGAAAAAAATTCTCCTTTTCTTAAATCTATGCTCCAGTTAATTGACCGTTCTGAGGAGAAACATTTATTCCTATCAACCCTATGTGCACCCCTCAAATTTGGTACACCTCAAAGAGGTATTCGCTCAGCCTTCTTTGCTGCAAGTATAACAACTTTGACTTGTATAGTCTATCTCTTCATAGCTGTAACACCCTAGCTGGGTCAACATCCTGGCGCACCTCCTCTGCAAACTGATGACTTTCATATAGTACGGAGACCAAAATTGCGCTCAGTACTCCAACTTTGGCTTAACCAATGTCTTGTACAGCTCCAGTGTAACCTTCAAGCTCTTGTACTCTATGCCTCGACTAATAAAGGCAAGAATCCCATATGCCTCCTTAACCATCCTATTCACCAGTCCTGTTGCTTTCAAGAATCTACGAATATGCACACCAAAATGTTGCTGATCCTCAATACTACCTGGAGTTCTACCATTCACCATTTATTCTCTTGCCTTGTTGTTCCTCCCAAAATGCTTTTCAAGATTAAACTCCATCTCCTATTGGTCTGCTCATCTGACCAGGCTGTATATATTTTACTGTAGGTTAAAGAATCATACAGTACAGAAGGGGCCCTTTGGCTTAATGAATCTACACTTTCTCGTTATAGAGTTCATGAACAATTTTAGCGTCATCCATGAACTTACTGATAAAACTTCTTATACTTGTATGCAAGTTGTTAATGTACAATACAAATAGCTAAGGCACCAAGCCCTGTGGTAAGCCACTGGACATAGACTTCAAGCCACTGGAGACAGGCTTCCAGTCATAAAACAACCTTCAACTCTCACCCTCTGTCATCTACCACTAAACTAATTTTTCAACCCAATTTGCCCTGGATCCCAAGGGATCTTATCTTCTTGACCAATCTCTATTGCGCCACCTTGTCTAAAGCCTTATTGATGTTCATGTCGACCAAGTCAACCACACTATCTTAATTCATGCAGCTCGTCACCAATTCAAAAATCTCAACCAAATTGTCAGACATGATCTCCCTCTGACAAATCCATGCTGACAGTTGCCCTCAATGCCTTTCACACTTTGCCTATTCCAGTTAATATTGGTGAAGTTGAAATCCCCTATAATTATTCCACTGAGATTTGCCAATATCTCATTTTTTACATCTGATACTTGTCTACATATCTGCTCTTTTATATCTCACTGATTGGTGTTTATAGTACAAACACAATGATGTGATTGCACCTTTTTTAAGTTGTACTCATATAGCCTCAATCAAGGAATCTTCCGAGATATCTTGATCAATATTGCACTACCTCTTAAACAAAACCTTCTTCTATATCGCCTGAAAATTCCATAGCCTGGAATTCTGAGCAGCCAGTTCTGTCCTTCACTTAACTATATCATTGTGATAACAATAATACCATAATCCGCATGCATTAATCAGCACGCTCAACACATCTGCCTTACTCACAAGACTCCTTCCATTAAAATAAATACCATCCAACCTTGCTATGCTCCTTTGTGTTTTAACTGGACTAAGTATGCTTTATCTTCCACATTGACTTGATTTTCCTTCTACATTTGTCTGCATATTGCTGCCTATTTTATCACCACTCCAAATTCCATTTGCCCGCCAAATTAGTTTAAACCCTCAATAACAGCAATAGCAGACCTCCACAATGATGTTGATCCTGTTATGATTCAGGTGGCAACAAGCCAATCTGAAGTCATGTCCACAGAAGTACTCATCTAATATCCCTCACTGTTGAGTCTCGTACCACTATTCCCCTTTCTCTCTTTTTCTAGTTGCACTCCCCAAAAGGAGAGGTTACTCCCATGGACTCAAATCCACTTCTCCCACACCGGTCATTGAACCATGTATTCATCTCTCTGATCTGATTTCATCTCTATCAATTTGCACACGGCTCGGGTAATAACGCAGAGGTTGTGATCTTTGAGTTACTGCTTAATTTGGACTCTAGCTCCTGATACAGGTAATTCTCCTATAATGCGATAAATGCATTCTTGTATGACCTTGCACTATGAAAAATCGCGTTATTGGGAAATCGCTACAGAAAATCACTATACCTGTACAGCAGAAAGTTAGTGTTATCCAAACATCGTCCACTATTCATCAGTTGCGTTACAGCCAATTTGCATCAACAAAACACACGTTATAGCAGGACTGCCTGTACTGACTGTGCAAAACCTTCTTTACAGTCCTACCTATGTCACTAGTACCTATGCAGACTACAATGATTAGATCCTGCCTATCCATCACCAGGGTCCTCTCCAGTTATGAGCAGATGTCAGGAATGCTGGCACTGAGCAGACAACACAGCCATCTGGGCTCACTCTTGACTGCACAGAATGGGGTCAAACCCCCTCACTATATTGTCCCCTTCTACAACTACATTCCTTCTTATTTCGACTTGAGTGGCTTCCAATACCGTGCTGTATTGGCACTTAGCTCATCTGCCCTGCAACCCTCTCTCTCATACAGACAAGGTGAAAGAATCACTCAAACCCGTTGGACGAGTGCAAAGGTTGAACCTCCTGTCCTCTGGATCCCTTCACCTACCTCACACTCTTGTGTCCCTGAACACTGACCAAATCAAATGACCCAACTCCAAGAGGTTTGATTGTCTCCGAGCACAAAGATTCCAGCTAATCTTCCCTCTCCCCAGTGTTTCGCAGTGTCTGTAATTCAGTCTCCAGTTCAAATTCTGAGCTAGAGCTGCTCGAACTTTAAACACTTGACACAGGCATGCTTTTTTCTGGACCAAACTGGTATCCATTACCTCCCATATGCTGCAACTGTGACATATAACCTGCTTGCCATCGTTTGTGTTTTTTAAGCAACTACTTAACTAAATATAAAGTTTAAAACAATGCTAAGTTTTTATGTATTTATTAACTTTATCACCAGCTACAAAATATTTTGAGCCTGGGGAACAGAATAAAACTTTAATCACTTACCAGATACTCGGAGGGATAAGGCCTATTTACAAGAACTCTGATGTAACAGTTGAAAGAAGATGTGGTTCCACAAGAACAAAGACTCAGAATTCTTGAAGGTAAAATTCATAAGTTACAGTGCTAAGATTATCAATATCAAAATATGCCTCGTCAGTATATATCATTAAAAGAGTTGCAATCTTCAATTTTGATTAGAAGCAGTTATAAGTTTTGCTCTCAAATTCAATTTTTATTTTTAATTGGAACTGACAGAATTCCTGTTACCGCGCAAAAGTACCACTTGCAGACAAGCAAGATAGCAATTTGCTGTGACCTCCCAAGTGCATCCTTATTTCTTACCCCAAGCACTAAGTGATACAGTAACTGCAGCAAAAACACTACTGCACACTGGTCTTCATGAAATGGTAAACAGTTGAGCTTCATTGTGCAACTCTCTGTTTAATTATTTGAATACAAAAAAAATGCATTTAACTAAATAAACAAAGTAAAAGCTACAATAGGAAAGAAGGAATGTATAAAGCATAAACCATGAAAAAACACACTTTATAAAGTGGGCAATTAGATGAAACCTCAGTGCCCCAGCAAAATAGAACTTACTTGCATATACTTCCTCCAGACTTGCTGTGGCACGGTTTGATTTGTAATAAGCAGGCAATTGCTTTCCACATTTCTGGTTGACAGGTCTTAATATTTTTCACTGGTATGTTCATAAATGGCATCTTTATGGTCCCTTTCTCCCAGAGTTTCATGTCATTCTTGGCTCCTTGGTCTGACTGAGTATTGCAACTGCGGAATAATTCTGTGGGTCTAAACAACATAAAATTTCACTTGCTGTTTACAAAGAACAGGAAATTATTAACTCCAATGATTACCCCTTCATTGACTATTAGATTCTTTCTGGCAATGCATTGTACTTGTATTCCCAATGACAATCTGGATTATTTTTACAAACTAAAAAATCTCTGAATTAGTCATTGTGCAGTTGAAACACTAAAATTCATCAAATCAGTAATTTGTTTGTAAATAAAGGCAAGATTACTTTAAAAATATTTACCAACAAAAATAAGATCAATTATAATTCTAGCTCTTGATGTTGTGTTAACTTGGTACAGTGCAGCTTGAAGTAATATTGACAAATTATTGACAAGTAATGTTGACAAATTATTATATTGAGCAAGATTAGATAATGATTCAGTTCAAAATTAACAACAAAGTACCACGATCTATAATAAGGGAAGGGGGTGGGAGAAACAGCTATCCACCTACACGTTTTTGAACTGAGGTCAGGTTAGAAATTTAAAATAACAATAAAGTGGATGTCTGCAATCCCAAATCTCATGAAAAAGTCTTGATAGAACAATTATTTTCTCTCCCAAACAATTTTGCTCCCTTGTCTCTTGAAGTGTTTTAATACCTCTCTTCACATATCTGTGTAGATATTGAATAGTGGCTAGTTATTTGAATGGGGTCGATCCAATTTTCATCCAATATTTACACATATGCACTTTCCAGCGAGAGAAACCTGGTGTGGGAATCTTGCCAAACCGGTCTCCTTCCTATAAAGAAGGATGCCAACTTAAGTTGGAGAAATATCATTTTTAGTTTTGATGGCATAAAAAACAATCAGGTTAAAGTTCATGCAGTGTCAGACTGAAGGGAGCTGCTTTGGAATACTGCAGGGCACCAAAACATGAAAGATCAGAGAGGTAGTTAGGGTGGTGGGTCTCAGGTAGGCCAGGTCCACACTTAGGAGAAGAATAGAAGTGTTCAACAAAGCAATCAAATAACAGTCAATTACCCTATTTACAGAACTATCATTATTTGACACTCTTTTCTGAGACTTACTAAGTTCTTTACTCTCATTGACAGCAAATGAAAATTATTAGTTAAAAATTCTTCGTTCTAGACTATTTGAGACTTTTTTGTCCTATTGACCCATTGTTCTTTGATTATATATTCTTTCAGCACAGCTAGCTGAACAGCACGGATGCATTCTTAGAAATTAGACGTGCTGCGAGCACTCAGATGGGGTGACTAAACACAGCTCATAGCATTGTAGCTCTCTTAGAAATTATAAGCTTTTACAGAATATATCAATTCTAAAATCTAGGCAATTGAGAGGATCAGGCTTCAGTATAAACTTAATTTAACATTAAAAGACACAATTCAATAGCTACATTTATAGGGGAATCAGAACTTTGCTTAAATTCCTTAATTTACACACAAGGGAAAAACCTACTCATGTAGCATTGCTTGAGCTGTGCAACGCTGATTATGTAAATCACTAGAACAGACAGTGTCATGGATCATTAACTGTGCAACTTGCATGGCATTTCTCAATGATATCAAAGATGACAGTTATGCGTGCCAGTCTGTTAATGCCTAGGTCATGTGGTACACTCTCTTGAATTCACATAGTCTGTGTTGTAACTCTAAGAGCAATGTTGTGCAAATGCTGGCCCATCCAGTGAAGGCCACAACCCTGAACAAATAAAATAAATTCTTCCCCAGACATTTTCATCATTAAGAAAAACAGAAGCTTCAGGAAGCAGTTTGAATGATTTGTGAATAAAAACTATACAATGCCCTGCAGCTGCATACAAACTTTAAAAAAATACTGAATTAGCAGCTATTCCCTAATTCGCTGTAACATTTAATAAAAACATTCAATCATCTGCAGAAATGAAGTACATATTTATAATCAATGTTGAATTCCAATTTTTAATAGAAAGCACATCCCTTCCTTTGATCGCCTGATTACTCATTTGTATTGAAGTATCAGAAAACAACAGTGGTCATTAGGTAGAATAATGTTACAAGTTTAGTGGCTAGGACCTGCAGATTCAATTCAATCTAGACTTCAAAAATCATACATCTTGGAGTAGATAGCAGTTGTATCATCACTGTCTCTGAGCAAGGAGCCCTTGGTAAAAGTTCCATGTGTTCCAGAAGTATGTAACAATATCTCTGAAAAGGCTGATTAAAAAAAATCATCTTGGGTAGAATCTAAGCATCTGGCAGTATCTGTTCTGATGAGGGGTCATTGGAGCCAAAACGTTATCTCTGATTTCTCTTCAGAGGTGCTGCCAGGCCTGCTGAGCTTTTCCAGCAATTTCTGTTTTTGTTTCTGATTTACAGTGTCTGCAGTTCTTTTGGCTTTTATTTAATATCTTGGGCAGAATTTCCACTCAGGTGTACTGGCTTTTTGTAACAAATCTCCACAGATTGCTTACCAATCACAAAAAGAGGCAGAACCTTAAACACAAATTACACTCAGCACAAAGAGTTTTCAGAATTTTCACACTACTTTAAAAAAATGTCACGCTAGAAAGAAGGACCTACCACTAATTTGGCATATATAACTGAATTACATTCCACTGAGGAGGCAATGGCTAGTGGTATTATGGCTAGACTATTAATCCAGAAACTCAGCTAACGTTCTGGGGACGTGGGTTCAATTCCTGTATTCGCTGGAATTTGGATTCAGTAAAGAATCTGGAATGAAGGTCCAACGATAACCACAGAGCCATTGCCTTTGTTTTTTAGGGAAGGAAATCTGTCATCCTTAGCTAATCTGGCCTACATGTGGCTCCTTGGGTAATAAATGCTGGCCAAGCCAGAGATGCCCACATTCCATGAGTGAATTAAAAAACAGTAGATAAACATATCACACCACATAACTTGCCCTTTTAGGGCTGTTGTGGCACAGTGATAGTGCCACTACGTCTGGGCCAAAAGACCTAGGTTCAAGTCTCACCTGCACCAGAGGTGTGTCATAACATCTCTGAACAGGTTGACTAAAAATCTCTCTTCGTCCTCCTTTCAGCGGTGGCATTCAAACACCTTAATTAGCAACACTGCACGTTCACAGAATGAGAATATTACACAGACATCTTTTGTTAAATAAGTTAACAAAGGAATTTAGAATGCAAAACATTAATACAAGTCTCAGACAAAATTTTCTTACAAATCAAAAGTCCTATAAACCAATCCATGCTCCTAAAGAGTATGGGTCAATCTAAGATATCTCGTTTCCCAATCTTTCCTCAGAATTCGTTCCTCTTAACTTGTAGCAACATTGCTGTTCTTTTCATATCCTTTCCAGTCCATTACTTTTTGTCATAACTATACCAAACATTGCAATTACACTTTTTTATATTTCTTATTGAATAACAGAATGGTTACAGTGCAGAAGTCAGCTATTAGGTCCATCATGCCTACACTGGCTCTTCAAAGGAAGATGATTACCTACTGTCAATTACCTGCTTTATCTCCATACCCTTGCACACTACTTCTTCCCGAATCAAAAACAAAGTTGCTGGAAAAGCTCAGCAGGTCTGGCAGCATCTGCAGAGGAGAAAACAGAGTTAACGTTTTGGGTCCAGTGAGGAAGGGTTAACTGAGTTTTGTTAACTGAGTTCTGAGGAAGGGTCATCGGACCCGAAACGTTAACTCTGTTTTCTCCTCCACAGATGCTGCCAGACCTGCTGAGCTTTTCCAGCAACTTTGTTTTTGTTCCTGATTTACACCATCCGCAGTTCTTTTGGTTTTTACTTCTATCCGAATAATTATCCAATGCCTTCTTGAATGCTTCAATCAAACCTGCCTCCAAGGCACTTGCAGTCAGTACATTCCACATTCTCATTACTTACTGTGAAAAAGTTCTTTCTCACATCACCCTTGCTTCATTTGTACATCATTTTAAATCTATGCCATCACGTTCTTGTTCCTTTTACAGAGCGGGAACAGCTACTTCCCGTCTTCTTTATCCAACATGCTCATGATTTTGAAAGCCTCCACCAAATCTCCTTTTTCACTTTGCTTCTCTTCAAGGAGAACAGTTCCAACTTCTTCGATCTATCCTCATAACTGAAGTTTTGAATCTGCACCCTCCAATGCATTCACACCTTTCCCATAATGTGGTGCCCACAATTGTACACAGTACTCAAGCTAAGGTCTAACAAGTCCAACATCATCTCCTCGCTCTTATATTCTGTCTCTATTAATAAAGCCAGGGATACTATATGCTTTACTAATGCTCTCCACTTGTCCTGCAACCTTCAATGATCTAAGCATACATACACCCAGGTCCCTCTGTTCCTTCATCCGCGTTAGAATTGTACCTCCTATTTTATATTCATCTCTGCATTGAACCTCATCTGCTACCTGTTATGGCACAGAGACAGACAGCCAAATGAAATTGGCTTTTCTGTCTTTGTATTTGCAACACAAAGTTAAAAAAAAGTAAAAGTAAAAGTAAAACCTTCAAAAGATTCTCAAAATTGACTCCAATAGTTCCGAGCCAGACTTTTGAATAATCAGTCCCAGACTCTGCAAATGATCAATTCTCGTCACCGGTTTGTATCTTAAAACAAAAGCCTCAGCAATTTATTAACAATTTTGTAACTTCAGTACTGTAAAACTAACAAAGTAATCGAATTGATCTATGCTTTAAACGCAAAACCTTTGTTTTTAGCCACATTCACACAAAAGATGGACAAACACAAAGTTACAGAATAAACAAAACAAAATAACAAAACTGGCCAAGACTACTTCAGTAACGCAAAACCTTTGTTTTTAGCCACATTCACACAAAAGATGGACAAACACAAAGTTACAGAATAAACAAAACAAAATAACAAAACTGGCCAAGACTACTTCAGTAGTTTTCATGATGTTGTTCCACAGGCATAGATGATGGTTTCCTGGTTGATTTTCTGAAGGTGTCAATCAGGTCACCTTTACAGATAAAGGCAGTAATACATATAACTTAGCTTCTATTCTCTGAGCTTCCAAGAGCTGCTCATGGGAGGTTAGGCAGAGAGCTTTCAAATTTTCATGCTATAGCACCAAAAGCCATATTCTTTCTTTCTTTCACCAAAAACATAGTCCAAAACTCAATTCAAACTCTAGCCAATCCTTGACAACTGGAATTGTCTAATGTTCAACATCTGCTTGAGTACAAAGTCTTTTCCGGACTTGCTTAAACTAATTACCAGCACTGATCTGGTTAATAGCCAACTTCTGCTATCTGTTTAAACATAATGCTCTTACCCAGTGATGAAGCATCTGCCCTGATTTGCCTTACCAAAATGCAACACCCCACATTTATCTAAATTAAACTCCATCTGCCATTCCTTGGCCCATCTGATCAAGCTCTTATTGTACTCTTGGATAACCATCTTCACTATCCACTATGCCACCAATTTTGGTGTCATCTGCAAACTTACTAACTATACCTCTTATATTCACATCCAAATCATTTATATAAATGACAAAAAGCAGTGGACCCAACCTCAATCCTTGTGTCTCAGCATTGGTCTAAGGCCTCCAGTCCGAAAAACAACCCTCCACCACTACTCTCTGTCTCCTTTCTTGAAGACAATTTTGTATCCAATTGGCTAGCCCACACCTCCCCCACCGGATTCCATATTTTTAATATCCATTTATGAATATTAACTGGTCATAAACAGTACTTGTCAAAAGAGTTTCACGGCTGTCTATCTCACTCTACTGATTTTTCGTTACATGCTGAGGGTGCTACAATTCAGTGGGATGAACACGTCACTTGAAAGGAATAACAATTTTGTTACGAAGTAATTAGATACAATCTAACAGACTCCTGACTTGTTCTAAACTTTATTACATTAATACAAAGAGCTTGTTAATACCTACAAATCAATTAGGCAAGGAATCTGGGTAGACTTTGGAACTCTCATACACGTGTTTAACATTGAAAGACACCACCGAGCACATTTTGAACTCACTAAGACAAAGGGATGTCAGTCAATGTGCCCTGGTTCCTCTTCTGTCCCTGTACTAATATATTACTGATTTAACTCTAATATTGGTAAAAGACTTAGCAAAGTGGCAATATTTTTGTTATTTTTACATTTGAAGAGAAGTACAATGAAATACTGCAACCAAATAAAATCTGCTGTACTGACTTAACTCTACTGTTTCATTTTTACTTTTAATAATCTCAATTCATGACTAGAGTCTAACTCATATGGTAACAAAGAACTCAGGTAAATTATAAACAATTTTGCATTCGAAAGTAATGTTCTTTTGCTTTGCAAGTATAAACAAAATTGGACGAGAACCACATAAAAGACTAGGTCCGAATGGTGAAACTTTTACTACCTTGTTATCTGAGTTATGTCATGGCATCAGACAATGATTACTTAAAGGTTAAGGATAGAACACTGCAGATTAAGTTTTACTCTCTGTTTTAATGTGCACTCAGCATATCGTGCACCTCTAACTGAACAATTGCATTTTCTGTCTACTGTGAAAGATTTGAGCAGAAGTAAGCACAGCTAATTCCCACATGATATTGGGGGACTGAGCACGAGGAAGAAATGAAACCTGCCATCACTATGTAGTCTGGTCTGTAGGTGACTCCATTACTTCATCAATTAGTTGATTTTGTAACTGTCCTCTAAGGAGTCACACAATGCTAAGGAGGGGCAAACTTCTGACAGTTCATGAAGACAGTCTATGTACCTTATCTGAAATTAAGGATGTGCAGTAAATGCTGACCTCAACAGTGGCACCCACATCTTGTGAATTATTTTTTAATACAAAAAGAAGTGAAATGTATAGATTCAAGTCAAGGAATATCTACCATGGCATGATCAAGACATTTAATTGGCAAGTACATCATTATTTAAGTCCTACTCCAAATCTCTAGATTATGACCCTATTCTTTCATTTGTAAATTAAATAGCCCACATTTTTGGCATACTTACATAAGAAATGTTAACACTAAAATTAATTTGCCATTGTCTGCATGGTTGGAAAATTAATCAAGATGCTTCTGAAAATTTTTGCCTTGGTCTACAGCTCTTGCTATTTTAAGGTTGCCAGCAAATTTGAACAACATGGATTTGGTGTCTTAGACCTTTGATACTTGCAAAATAATAGGCTCCCATTGACAATGAAGGCACAAGGACTTTAAAGGAAAAGTTTCCTCTCATTTCTTTCTTTTCCTTTTTGAGAGGGAAACACAGTTTCTAGTGAACCCAGCTAGGGGACTTAAACACAGGATTACGTTTGACATGGACTGGTTTGAATGAAGGGTCTGTTTCCATGCTGCAGGACTCTATGACTGTGACTCACATTCATTGCTTGCCAATTCATTCTTTGATTAGGTGTGCATGGACCAGAAAATTCCCAACTCTGTGAATCTGACCTTTAAGAATCGCTGGCCGAACTTCCTATTGATTGGTTCAGTGGCGAAGGGTAGAAGCTGCCGGTATGAGATGTGTTAAGATTTGAGACAGGTGACGTAAGAGGGCTGAACAGGATCCCTGATGAAGAATACAGGATGGACAGAAAGCCTGATTCAGTGCTCTGGCAGTGTTCTCAAAAGTTCGCAAATAAAGATTAACATATAAAAGTTTCCCTCCAGCCCACATTGCCTTCAATTCCCACACTCTTCACACCTCACCCATGTTAACCTAAGCCCTTTTACTCACCCCATGGCACCTCTCACTCACCATGTGATGTAAGACCATGTACCCAACTCTTTTGGTTCTCCCACACCCTACACGCTAACATAGGACCTCGCATGCACTCCCATCACCACAGTCACTTTGCCAAGATTTAGTATGTACCCACCCACACCCTCCTTGTCACTGTACACAAACCCATGGTCCTTACTTCCTATATGACACCGGATGCCCTTGTATGCACCCCTCATGGCCCCCACACCTCCATGTCAATTTATGGCTTGTACCCATCCTGTAGCCCTTTATAGCTCCTATACCAACTTATCATACCAACAATCCACACCGTGCCTTTTCATCTACCTTGCCAATTTTCATAATAACCATTGTGGGAAGACCTTAGCGATCATGCTCAGATGAGGAAAAAAGGAAGTTCCCTTAAATAAAGTGTGTTGCACACTCCATTATGTTTTTAAAAAGCTAATCCATAATAACACACACATTACATGTGCTACGCGGGCAGAACGGTGGCTCAATCTTGGTAGTAAGGTGACTCAATGGTGAGCACTGCTGCCTCACAGCACCAGGGACACGAGTTCGATTCTAGCCTTGGGTAACTATCTGTGTGGAGTTTGCACACTCCTCTGTGTCTGCAGGAGTTTCTGCCAGGTGCTCCGGTTTCTTCCCACATTCCGAGGATGTGCAGGTTAGGTGGATTAGCCATACTAAATTGCCCCTGGTGTCCGGGGATATGCAGGTTAGGTGGGTCAGCTATGGTAAATACCGTGTTACAGGTACAGGGTAGGGACTGGGTATGGGCAGGATGCTCTTCAGAGGATTGGTGCAGACTCGATGGGTCGAATGGCCTCTTTCTGCACTGTAGGGATGCTATGAATCTACATTTAGATTCCTTCACCACATTAAAGCTTTATAATAACAACCATATAGTTCAAGTGCAACAAGCACTGGAATTCATAAAGTTCAAAGAGCCAAAGAGTCTAAAACTACTTGTAGCTGTTGGAAAACTGTGAGGGATCTATCTGAATTCAGCCATGCTGCACAAATTCAGTAACGGAAATGGCTTGTGTTGACAGACAGTGAAATTGAAAACAAGTTCTTTTTCGAATTGAAGTTTTGAAGGTTTGAAGGTTTAAATAGCCCAACAATCTTGACATGTCTCTTTGATAGCCCCAAGGAGTTTATGAAATTGTTACTCACAAGCATGTCTACTTTTGAAAAGCCACAAGGGTACCTCACCCCCTGCTAAAGGTGCCTGGGGTTACATCCAGAGGTGTGCCTTACTTCTCCAAAAGGGTAGCCTAGCTATCCAAACAAATCCACAAGCTTCTGACCTGCTCTAGCTTGGTTCAATCTGAACGTACCAGGTTTCAGACACCTACCTCACCAAAGTCATGCAGGAAAGGAGGCAGGTGATCATTTAAATGACTGGTTGCCCCAGTAAATTGTGCATGTGCAAATCTTGAATTGACTCCATTCCTGGTGCACAAAATTAGGCAGTGCCAAATTTCAGAGCACGACTTGCACATCTGGGGCATTTCACTGTGATGGAAATGCTCTCCATTTTGGGTAGAATCTGGGACTCAGTCACTCATTGACACATGCTCTCAAGGCAACATCTATATTTCTGCATTAGTGAATATATTATTATTTTGAAATCCTGATCTGTTTGAGTGATAAAGATACTAGACAAATGACATTGTGATGAAACTTCAATCATAATGATGACTGAAGGAACCAGAATTTTAGTTTGATCCCTGGTGAAGTTCCTCAGTTGAATTTTCAGATTTCAGTTTTCTGGCATTGACAGCTCAATGCTGGAGCCAGGATCAGAGCCACTGTAGTTTTTGTACTGGTCAGCTTTGTTTGAAGCAGTCTGAGGTTTAAATAACTTCTTTGGAAATTGTGAAATCTGATAACATTTAAGCCAACGTTGTTAACAGGCTGTTGGTCAAACCACTTGCTTCCTTGTCATTATTGCTAGCCAAGAAAGACTAAGCAACTGGACAAAACATGAAGCTCTTTTAAGAGCAATGTCAGAGTTTCTTTGTATGGAAATCAGGTGCTATTCTTCCTGGCCAGGCCAGGCAAAAAGAGCAACTCCCTTTTTCAAAATTTCCACTGAGTAGCTAGAAGTACTGATAAACACAGAAAAACCATTCTGATGTGGAAATAAACAGGGAACAGTTCACTTCCCAAAAAGAGATAAACAGAACTGAAAACCTGCCTTAAAGTGGAATGTTAACAGAAGGAAATGAAGGATGGTCACCAGATGCCAGAGTACGAGCTTCTGTCAGGACCGATAATCTTTTTTTATGTTGGTTTACTTTCAACTGCACCCTTTTCCCTCTATCCAAGCACAACCACAACTCCCAACAACATATGGAGTTGAACAGATGTGAAAGAATGCTGGCAGTCAAGATTCTAGGCAAATATAAGATGCAACAACATTCTGCCTTCTTATTATGAAATTTGTAAATCAACTGAATAACTAAATGATTTGCACTTAGAAGTGTTAATTCATTAAAACAATTCAAGTTTAGTATGTTTGGCATAGTACCTGTATCAAAATTCCATCTTTCAGCTTTACTGCAGCACTATCTGAAGCACATGAAACAGTTTCCAAACTCAGTAACTTTTAATTATATACAGATGTCATACAACCTTTGAATTCTGCATCTCTCTGCAAGCACTTCAAATTTAATTCCATTTCTTTGCCCAACCCCTTACCTTACTTGTATTTTCACAGCATGTTTATGTCCCTTTCCAGAATGAAAAATCTGCCTATGAAGAACATACTTCCGTTATGGCCCCTTCAGAAAATTTCATATATCGTGAACAGGGATAATGTTTGGCAATTTAAAATTCACTAAAGGGGGATTCTTACCTGTTGTTAAAATTAGTGCAGTACTTGAGACCTTGACAACCCAGCTGACATGGTTCTCTGACATCAGCCAAGCACGTGAACATTGCAGCTTCCAGAGGATTATATTCACAGACCCTATCAAATTCTTGCCAGTGAGTTGTGCCTCTCCACCTGCTGCTGTATAACTTAATACACAGGTCCCTGTCAAAATAAGATTATCAATTAAAAATAGAAGCGGCCTCAAAATGAATGTTTTTGTTTGTACAAAGTGCTGAAGAAACTCGGCACATCCAGCAGCATCTGTGGAGAGAGAAATAAATTAAACATTTCAAATCTAAGATGACTTTTCTTCAGAATTTAGCTTAACAATATCATTAAGGTTGCTGATTTGCACCTCTAAGATTGCCTAACGCCACTGTTGCTTCAAATTGTGCTTGTAATTAAAACCATCATCTGCATATTTGTTACCTCTAGACTTTATTATTCCAATGCCAGCCTCCCATGTTCTGGCATCCATAAAGTCAAGGCACTGCTGAACTCATACCGTGGTCAGTGCGACAGAGAGGTCACTCCAACAGAAATTATCTTCAACAATTTTTCTGATGGTTTTCTCTTTTAGTTTTACTTCTACAAGACTCAGCAGCAGTAGCAATGATGCCAAATGAATTCAGTACTGGACAGAACCTCTAACAAAATCTCTAACAACAAAAACATCATCTGAAAAGCCATTCTTGTGACATCACAATCAGGGAAAGAACTTATCGGGGAGGAGCTGGACAGTGTTTTTGGTTCATAGCCCAGAAAGTAAAAGCACAGCATTTCAGCCCTGTGGAATAAGTGTGAATGGCAGTACAGTTCCAAGTCAGGATCCTGAGAGATTTGGAGGGGATCTTGTAGGACCAGGTGATGTTCTCATGTATCTACTGTCCTTGTCCTTCTAAGTGGTAGAAGTTGTATGTTTTGAAAGTGCTGTTTCAGGACTATTGATGAGTTGTTGAAATGCAGTGACCACGAAGTCCAGGACTAAGAAACACAATAATATTTCTCTCCAAAACTACAATGATTACAAACAGAAAGGGAAAGGTTAAAATTCCAGCCGTCTCCCATAACACTACTCGGAATACATTCATTATCCTAAAGCCTGTAATAAAATCTTAACATCCTCACAGTTTTCTACCATGTCAATCTGAAAAGGTGAAGGTCAATAATAACAAGAGACCTATCACATAGCTAGAGCTTACAAAGGGTCTGAGTTGGAACTATGCTAACTTTGCAACCAAAGTGGGCTTGAAGGAATCTAGCAATAATTATATAGTTCCACTGTTGTGAAATACAGAACTCCCAAACTAAAAGTCTGCGTGAGGCCACCCACAAAAAATATGAGTGACTGAATTTAGATTTGCTGAGGGAATTCTTCATAATCTCATGAAGCAAAAAGTTCCAAGATGCAGCTGACATCCAAGCTGTATCAAAATGGCAAACAAAAGTAAAGATTTCTGGTAAAGTTCAGCAGGTCTGGCATCTTCTATCAAGAGAAATCAGGGTTAATGCTTCAGATCCAGTGACCTTTCCTCAGAAGATCTCAACTTGAGCTGCTGAGATCTGCTGGGCTTTTCCAGCAATCTCTATTTCTGTTTCTGATTTACAGCATCCACAGTTCTTTCGGTTTTAATTTTGTATCTAAATGGCATTAATCAATACACTATACATGCCAGTCTTCAATCAATTCAAATCATTCCACATGATATCAAGAAACAGGTGGAGGCACTGGACATAGCAAAGGCTATGCACCCCGACAACATTCTGGCACAGTACCGAAGACTTGTGTTCCATGACTTGCTGTAGCCATAGCCAAGCTGCTGCAGTACAGCTACTATACTGGCATCTACCTAACAATGTGGAAAATTGCCCAAGTAGGTCCTGTGTACAAAAAGCAGGACAAATCCAGCCTGGCCCTTATGCCCTCAGTCTACTCTTGATCATCAGCAAAGTAGTGGAAGGTGTCATCAGCAGTTCTTCTGAAGCAAAGCTTGCTTGGCTATGGTCTGCTCAGTTCGGGTTCTGCCAGGGTCACTCAGCTCCTGACCTCATTACAGCCTTGGTCCAAAAATGGACAAAAGTGTTCAATTCAACAGGTGAAGTGAGTGCGACTGTCCTGGATATGAATGCTGTATGTGACTGAATCTGACATCAAGGAGTCCTTGCAAAACTGGAGTCAATAGAATTCAAGGGGAAAGACTTCCCTGGTTGGAGACATTCCTGGCACACAAGAAGATGGTCATAGTTTTCATTTTGACTTCATTGAATCCTACAGTGTGGAAACAGGCCATTTGAACCAACAAGTCTGCACCACTTCTCCAAACAGCATCTCACCCAGACTCACCCCCTACCCCATCCCTGTAACCCTACCTAACCTACACATGCCTGGACATTATGGGCAAATTAGCTTGGTCAATCCACCTAACCTGCACACCTTTGGACTGTGGGAGGAAATGGGAGCACCCGGAGGAAACCCACACAGACACAGGGAAAATGTGCAAACTCCACACAGCCTAAGGCTGCAATTGAACCTGGGTCCCTGGCGCTGTGAGGCAGCAGTGCTAACCACCATGCTACCCATGGATATCAGTCATCTTAGCTTCAGGATATCTCCACAGGCTTTGCTCAAGGTAGTGTCCTTGGACCAACCATCTTCAGATGCTTCATCAAGGACATTTCTCCTGCCATAAGAGCAGAAATGGGGATGTTCGCTGATGATTGCACAATGTTCAGCACCATCTGCAAATCCTCAGATACCGAAGCAGTCCACGTCCAAATGCAGCCAGACCTGAATAATACCTAGGTATGGACTGAAAAGTGGCAAGTAACATTTATCCATGCATACCAGACAATGATCATCAACAAGAGAGAATCTAACCATCATTCCATGACATTCAGTACCATTATCACCACTGAATTCCCCATCATTAACATGCTGGGTGTTATAATTGACCAGTAACTGAACTGGACTAGCCATATAAATACTGTGGCTACAAACGCAGGTCAGACTCTAGGAATACTGCAGCATGTAACTCACCTCCTGAATCTCTAAAGCCGGTCCACCATCTACGACACACAAGTCAGATATGTGATGTAACATTCCCCACTTGCCTGGATGAGTACAGCTCCAACAACACATGATTTGACACCATCTAAGACAAAGCAGCCCGCTTGATTGGCAACATTCACTCCACCCAGTACCAATGCTCAGTAACATGAATATTTGTCAATTACAGGACACACTGTAGAAATTCACCAAGGATCCTTAGACAGCACCTTTCAAATCCATAGCCACTACCATTAATAGTCGTCACAACATAATAGAATTTAATATTCAGTTCGCAAGTGAGAAACTTGGACAGGGAACAATTGTGTTTAACTTAAACAGAGGGAGTTACAATGAAATGAGGATAGAATTAGCTAAAGTGAACTAGTTGGATAGATTATCAGGAATGACAGTAAGCAAGCATTGGCAGACATTTAAAGTGGTAATTCGTGTTGCTCAGCTAAAATACATCCCAGTATGGAAGAAAGATTCTAAAAGAGGGACAGACCAACCACAGCTAACCAAGGTCGTTAAGCAGAATAACCAAGTTGGAAGAAAAAGCATAAAAGGAGGCCAAGGTCAGTGATAGCCCCAAAGACTGGGATAAATACAGAATCCAGCAAAGGAGGACTAAAAAAGATAATAAAGAGAGAGAAATTAAACTACAAGGGCAAACTAGTGAGGAATATAAAATCTGACAATAACAGCTTTTTTAAAATATATGAAAAGAAGATAGTCAAAATGGACATAGGCCCCTGAGAAAATTAATCTAGGGAAATGGTTGTGGGGAGCAAGGAAATAGCAGAGGACCTAAACAAATATTTTGCATTAATCTTTATGGTGGAAGATACTTTGACATTCCATTAATACTAAGTAATACAGGAGAGGAATTAAGTAGCATCATTGTCAAGAAAGTAGTAATATTAGCCAAACTAATGGGGCTAAAGGCAGATGATAGCTTGCCCTCAGATCCAAGAAGCCCTGACAGCTTGCATCCTAGGATCCAAGAAGAGGTAGCTTCAGAGATCATGGATGCATTAGTTGCATTTTTCCAAAAATCATTGAATTCTGGAGAAGTACCACAAGATAGGGAAAACTGCTAGTGTGACACCTCTGTTGAAAAAGGGAGGGAGATAAAAAGTGGATGACTTTAGGTCTGTTAGCCTAACATCTATTGTTGGAAAGGTATCAGAATCAATTATTAGAGAAGCAATAGCAGAACATTTGGAAAATCATGATTTAATCAGGCAGAATCAGCATAGCTTCAAGAAAGGTAAATTGTTTCTGACTAATTTATGAGAGATTTTCAAGGAAGTCTCAACCAGAGTAGATAGAGGGGAACCAGTAGATGTGTTGCATAGATATATTATAGAGTCATAGAGTCACACAATAACGCTTATTCCAGAAGGCATTTGACAAGGTACCTCACGAAAGGTTAAGCCGTAACAGCCTATGGTGTTGCAGGTAACATATTGGCATGGATACAGAATTGGCTCATAGGCGGAAACAGTGAGTGGGGGTTAGAGATAATTTTTCAGGTTGACAACCTGTGACCAATGGGGTTCCACAAGGATCAGTGTTGGGATCACAACTGTTTACAATATAATGACTTAAAGGAAGGAAGTGAATGTACTGTAGCCAAATTTGTAGACGACATAAAAATAGGTGGAAAGGCATTTTGCAAGAGACAGAGAGATACTCACAGATTAAGTAGGTAGGCAAATCTTGGCCAATGGAGAATAATGTGGGATAATGTGAAGTTGTTCATTTTGGAAGGGAGACCAAAAGAACAGGTTATCATTTAAATGGAGAGAAACTTAAAAAGCTGCAACACAAAGGGACTTGGAGTACTTCTGCAGAAAACATGGAAAGCTAGCACAAAAGTGCAACAGGTAATCACGAAGGTTAATGGAATGTTGGCTCTTATTTCAAGAGGGTTGCAGTATATAGTGGAGGGATGTCTTACTGCGACTGAGACCACATCTGGAGTACTGAGAGCAGATTTGGGTCCCCTTATTTAGAGAAAGATATCATTTCATAGGAGACAGTCAGAAAAGATTCACCAGGATGATCTCTAGTATGGAGGGATTCTGCTTGCTGGAGTTTAGAAGAATGAGAGATGATCTCATTGAAACATAGGAATCTTAAAGGGTTTGATAGGGTAAGAAACACAACATTGCCTGCTCAAGGGGGATGATGGGCAAAAATACTGGCCTAGCTAGCTCACCTCCCATGAACAAATACAAACAAATCAGGAGTGAGGCCTCCTCAAATAACTTTTTCTATGGTTCCTGAAAGAATGCATCCAGGATAGTAAAACTAATTGTTGAAAACTGTCAGAATTATTGATAATTGGATTACTGCCATTAGTGAAAGCATTTGAAGACTCTATGATGCAGAACATGTTAAATGTTCTTCTCTTGAATGTTGGAATGTTGAAGTACATAAGAGAAAAGTACAAACGTTTAGTTACTGTACCAACCTGCAGATAGAAGTGTTTGCTTTGGAACAACAGTGCAACTTAGCACCATCAACAGCTGTAGCAGGCAACCCATTTGTACTATTATCTGGGTTACTCGATCCAGAGCTTTCTAGAAAACACTGCCAGAGTGGATCCTGAGGCAGAGGCATTTTCTTACACCCTTCAATAAGTCCGTCAACAATTTCTTGATCTGTTGATTTTGTCATCAGCACTCTTTGACAAGTTGTCTGACAAGCTGGATCTTCTGCTCTGTCACAGCAATATAAACCTAAATAGTTAGAAATTCATTACTACCATTTAGCTTTACTGAACTCTTTATTAGGTTAGCTATTTGTCACATTTCTGAACCAACAAATATAAAATTGCATTCACACAGCAAGTACCAGCGGTTCACACCTTATATGGAAGATCCTGGATAAGTGGAACATTGCTCTCAAAAATCTATGCAATAATTTTGGGTTTTGAAGATTGCTATAGGGCTTTGCAGCACAGCGAATGCAGCTGAGCTTCACAAATGGCTACATCCACAACATGCACACTTGGTTTCAAAGGGTTTTCTTTCCCAAGTTCAGAAACCCCGGAGAACACAAAGATAAGTCAAGCAGCAGCAGTACATGATGCCAAGCTCTTTCCATATACACACCACCCTCTGTTGGTCCTCAAGTCCCTTTTAAATCTTTCCCGTCTCACCTTCAATCTATGCTCTCTAGTTTTAGGAGAACAATAGTTAGATCTAGTTTTAAAAAAAAGGAGGGATCTTAATATGTCTTCGTTTTAAATTACTCTTTGGTTTAATTTTTGTTCTCAACCATCCCGCAAGCAGTGCCCTGATGTTGCCACCAAGTAACTTGTTAAGATATTTCAAAGAACGAAGAGTCAACTAAATACTTTTTTTTCCTCGAACGACATGATTGAACCAGTTGAGTTTTCATGTGACTTGGACAGCATTCATGGTAATTTTTCCAGTCCTAACACACAAGTTACCAGGCCACATGTGCATTACTGCATATAATGCTGATCTCCTTACTTAAGGAAGAATGCAAATGAATAGAAAACAGTTCAGAAAAAGTTTACTAAACTTAAACCTGGAATGGACAGGATGGCTTAGGAGGAAAGGTTGTGACGGCAAAATTTGTATCCACTGGTATGTTCAGTAGAGTAAGCGGTGACTTGGTTAAAACTCTTCCTAAACAAAAAGGTGGCAGAAGTAAAGTATTTCTAATACAGAGGTTGGTAAGTTTTTATAATCATGGGAGTGAAAAGTGGCCAGGGGTAATCACGAGTGTGAATTTGAGGTTATCAGATCTACCATGACCTCATTAATTGGTGGAGCAGGCTTGACAGGCTGATCCTACTCCTGATCCTTGTTCATATGCATCTAATGAGGTCTGCTACAAGGAAAGTGAGTCACAGAAATCTACCGTCCTAAAATGCATGACATTGTAAGACAAGGAGTTAAGGACAACCACAGGCTGAAACACAGGCAAGGGAGGAAATCAGCAGTACAGAAGAGAAAACCAATTGATAATCATCCAGAGATAGTGGGAACTGCCGATGCTGAAGAATCTGAGATAACAAGGTGTGGAGCTGGATGAACCTAGCAGACCAAGCAGCATCAGAGGAGCAGGAAAGCTGATGTTTCGGTCTGGACCGTTCTTCAGAGAGGGACCCATTCTGGACCCTTTTTCTGAAAAAGGGTCCAGGCCCGAAACGTCAGCATTCCTGCTCCTCTGATGCTGCTAGGCCTGCTGTGTTCATCCAGCTCCACACCTTGTTATCTCTAATAATCATCCATACACTATTTCAATCATAATTGCACAAATTAAGGTCTTCCAAAACTCATCTCATCAATGCTTAAAAAAAAAATTCAAAGATTATACCTGATTACAGGCACCTCTGCAAACTGGGTAACATATTAACGAGGACATTGATTTTCTTTGCCTGATCATTTATATCCATCTTAATACATAGGTAAGGAATTGCTTTGAGGTCTCATCCAAAAATAAAGTCTAATAATGTAGCAATCCCTCAGCATTTACTAGCATAGAAAATGCACTTAAATTGCCCCATGAGGCTTGCATTCTGAGTCTTCTGATACAGGTCCAAATACCACCACTGTGTCACCCTCAAACTCAGTAAGTGTTTCCTCCAAAAAGTACTTTTGTTTTCTTTGGGTAACCAATACTATGTTTGAAAATAGGGTAACAAAGTGTAAATACTCTCAGCAGTTCTAATACTGTTAGAGCTCCTGCTGATTTTTCATAACTTTTATTTTATTCCTTTATCAAATTTGGTTAGGAGCTGTGAACTAGGAACTGTGAGCTAGACATTACTTTTGTACTGTGGTTAACAGCTTGTGTTAAAAGGAAAACAAACCAAACAATTTTTTATTTATTCATGAGGCCAGGCCTGGAAGTTGATTGCAGTTTGATTCCTAATCAAAAGGTTCTGCAGGCATTTTGTCATCACGGAAGAACATTATGTTTAAACAGATAGCAGATGCTGGTTCTTAATGAGGTCAGGACCTGAGAATTGGTTCCAGCAAGTCTGGAAAGAATCTTATGCTCAAGCAGATGGCCAGTGTTGAATGATAAGCAGGACCTTGTGGAGCAAACTGTCAGCCTGTCAGGGAGTGGTCAGAGTTTGAATTGGGTTTTGGAATGTGTTTTCTACGACAAGGAATCTGGCTGTTGGTGTTACCACATGAAGATTTAAAAGCTCCCTGCCTAACCTCCCATGATCAGTTCTTAGTAGCTCAGGAATATAAAATTAAGTATTATTGCCTTTATCTTTGTGAACTATAAAAGGTAACCCTAATGGACATCTACAGAAAATTACCCAAGAAACTATCATCTATGCCAGTGAAACATCACATCATGAAAACCACTTAAGTAATCTGGCCAGTTTTGTTATTTTCTTTTATTTTTCCCATAACTGTTTGTTTGTCTCTCTTTTGTGTGAATGGGGCTGAAAACCAAGGTTTTTGGTTTATAGCATAAACTACTTAGATTACTTTGTTGTTTAATTTTGTTTAAGCTACAAACTGGTGTTCAGAATTTATCATTCGCAAAGTCTGGCATTGGTCATTCAGGGAGAGGCTGGCACTTTTTTTTCTGGAGCATTGAAGGCTGAGGGGTGACATTATAGAGGTTTATGAAATCATGAGGGTATGGATAGGATGAATAGTCAAGGTCTTTTCTCACGGTAGGGAAGTCCAAAGCTAGAGGACATAGGTTTAAGTTGAGAGGGGAAAGATTTAAAAAGGACCTGAGGTGTGGCTTCTTCATGCAGAGGGTAGTGCGTGTATGGAATGAGCTGCCAAAGGAAGTGGTGAAGACTGGTACAATCACAACATTTAAAAGGCATCTGGATGGGTATATGAACTGGAATGGTTTAGAAGGATATGGGCCAAATGCTGGCAAACTGGACTAGGTCAGATTGGGATGTCTGGTCGATGTGGATGAGTTGGACCGAAGTGTCTGTTTCTGTGCTGTATGATTCTATGACTTTAAGTCTGGTTAGGAACTACTGGGATCAATTTTGAAGGTCTTTAAGGTTTTAATTTTACTGTGTTGCAATTACAGAAGCAGAAAGGTTGTTTTGGTTCAGCTGTCCAACCCCCCTTCATAATAATAGGAAAAAAATAAAGCAAAAACCCATAAACAAAGAAATAAACAGTGAGAAGTTTGTTGGTGTTCTTAAGGATAAATTCTGGCCGGGACATAGTGTGAACACTGGCATTTGTCTCTTGATGGTGTCACAGGATCGCTTATATCAACCCAAGTGTGCTCTTGGGGCCTTCATTTAACATCGAAGCACTAGCACTTCTACAAGTGCAGTGTTAATAAGATTATACGTACATTTGTGAAGTAAGATTTAAAACTAAAACATGTAGACTTAGACTACCATTGATTCAAAGCTTGCAGCCCTGATGGATGTACTTATTTCTGAGCTGATCAATGACATAGGCTGGCTGGTCAGTTGTCAACAGTTTGGAGTCTGTGGCCCAAATGCCGAAGTGAATTCTCCTTCACTTTGTACTAATTTGATTGCTTGGACTTCACTGTAAAATAATCTATTGGGTACAGAAGTGTTTTGCATAGCAAGGTGCTAACTAAATCAAGGTTCCTTTCTCATCCGTCAAAATTAGCTGCTAATTTGAAGCCAACTTGATGCCCTAAGAGATTCTATTACTTCTTACCTTCTCCAAGGGGTGTAATTGCTGACTAGTCATTAAGCAATTGAAAAAAGCAGATGAGGGCTCCTCTCAGCAAAAAGCACGTTCTCTCAAATATATCAAACAACCAGAATAACTCAACATGAAATGTCAACGTACATTGCCATTATCATCAGGATCATAGAACAGACATATAAAATGGCGCATCAAGTAATAGTTCCACTGGTCAGAAATCCAGAGCTTCAACAGGAACTCCTTGTTCCTATTGAATTAAAATCAAGATAAGCACCAGATACCTGATAAATGAATGCTTTACTTTATCAAGCCTCCAGTACACACCTTTCACGAATGTCAGTTTGCTGATCAAAATTGTGACAGACATTAGTTTTCCCTTGCGGCCAGCAATGCTAACTGGCTGGCATCCAGTTCCAAAGCAGCATTTCTTTCAGGATGTTGAACAACAGGTGGGAGTAGGTTCAAAGCCAATTCTTCGAAATGTTTCCCTTTTTCACCATTATTCCACTTAACTGCTTGGTCCTGAATCTGATACAATACTAGACTAAAGGAAGCCATTCTCTTACAGACAAGAAGTTCAAACAATGAGGGACAACACTGCTCTGAACATGTTTGATAAGCTCAAGTTTATCTTCCATTACATAAGCTGCAAAAGACTTTGCAACCCGCTAGGAAAAGAAAACTAGCTACCTTGAACATTGTTAAAACACTAAACACTTGAAGGCTTCATTCCTTAGGCCGAACAATTCAGTTCAGCAAGGAGGACAGTGATGGGAAAGTGTGCTTTGATGTACTGTATCAATTGGACAGCAGTTTTAGGTAAGCTGAAACTTAGGTGCTAAAAAATGGGAACCTAGGCAGACCAGCAATGTAATATTTGAGACTAGAGGCAGCAAAGGCATGGATGAGGGCAAAGTATGGAAAACAAAAGCTTGTAGTTTGGGGTTGCTTATTAACATTGATAGAAAACTGTCTGGATAACAGGAAACAGACAGTAGGTATAAATAAGTCTTTTTCAGGTGGATAAGATATAGAGTGATGTGCCGCAGGGATTAGTTCTGGGACCTCAACTATTTATAATTTATGTAAATGAACTGTAGGTTTCGGAAGGTAAGGTTACCAAATTTGCTGATGTCACACAGATAGGTAGGAAATTAAGTTGTGAAGAGGGTACAAGGAGCTTAGAAAAAGATTTTGATAGGTTAAGTGAGTCAGCAAAGAGCTGTAAAATGGAGCATAATGTGAGAAAATGTGCAATTGTTACATTTCCACAGGAAGAATAAAAAAGCAGCACATTATTGACGAGGTCTCTCATGGCAAGCTTATACAGAAGATGAAGTCACATAGGATCTGCGGTGAACTAATAAGATGGGTAAAAAACTGGTTTGGTCACAGAAGAGTCAGTAACAGTGGAAGGGTGTTTTTCTGACTGGAGATCTGTGACTAGTGGTGTTCCTCAGGGATCAGTACTGGGACCCCTGATGTTTGTAATACCTATAAATGATTTGGAGGGGAATCTAGGTGGTCTGATTAGTAAGTATGCAGATGATATAAAGGTTGGGGCAACTGCAGATAGTGAGGAGGATTGCCAGAGGATACAGTAGGATATTGATAGGCTGAAGACTTTGGGGGAGAAATGGCAGATGGAATTTAAAATGGTCAAATGTGAGGTAATGCATTTTAGAAGGTCTAATGCAGGAGGCAAGTACACAGTAAACAGCAGAAACCTTAGTGGGATCAACATACAGAGGAATCTAGGCATACAGGTCCACAGTTTCTTGAATGTGGCAACACAAGTGAATAATGTAATCAAGAAGGCATATGGAATACTTGCCTTCATCAGTCACAGCAGAAGAGTATAAAAATCAGCAAGTCATATTGCAGCTGTATAGAACTTTATGTTGCCTGGCTTGGAGGGTATTAGCTCTAGGAAAGATTGGATAAACTTGGTTTGTTTTCACTTGAACGTCGGACACTGAGGAGGCGACCTGATAGAGGTTTATAAAATTATGGGAGGCATAGACAGTCAGAGTCTTTTTCCCAGGGTAGAAATGTAGGTTACTAGGAGCCATAGGTTTAAGGTAAAAGGGTGAAAGTTTAAATGAGATGTGAGAGCCAATTTTATTTTTTACACAGAGGGTGGTGAGTGTCTGGAATGTGCTGACAGAGGTGATGTTATAAGTAAATACAATAGCAATGTTTAAGAGGCATCTTGACACATACATGAATAAGCAGGGAATAGTGAGATAGAGACCATGTAGAGGCAAAAGGTTTCTAGTTTAGAAAGACGTCATGTGTCAGCGCAGCTTGGTGAGCCGAACAGCCTACTTCAGTGCTGTACTGCTCTATGTTCTTTATTAACCAAATGGCGAGAGATTGCAGAGCTCTGAGATTCAGCATGATCTGGGTGTCATAGTGCATGAATCATAAAAGGGTGTTACACAGGTACAGCAAGTAATTAGGAAAGCTATTGGAATGTTAAAATTGTGAAGGAAACTGAATACAAAAGGAGAGGGGTTGCGCTTCAGTAGTTTAAGTCATGGGTGAGACCATATCTGGAATGCTGTGTACAATATTGGTCACTTTATTTAAGAATGCAAATATATTTAAAGTAGTTCAAAGGAGATTTAGCAGACTAATATTTGAAACGAAATGGTTGTCTTATGACGAAAGGTTGAACAGGGTAAGCTTATATCTGCTTGTGTTGAAAAGAATAAGCTGCAATTTGATCAAAATGTAAATATCCTGAGGGTTTGATAGGTTGGATGTAAACAGAACATTCTCTCTTATTACAGAAACAAGTACCAGGGATCACTTTAAAAATTAAGGAGTTACCTATTAAAAAAAGGTGAAGTAATTTTTTTTTCTCAGAGGGTTGAGTGTTTTTGGAACTCTCTTCATGAGAAGATCATGAAAGCAAAGTCCTTGAATATTTTTAATGCAGAGGTAGATTAGGTTATTGTTAAGTAAGGGGTGAAAGGTCATTGGGGCAGGCAGGAATGTGGATTTGAGGTTACAATAAGATCAGCCATGATCATATTAAATGACAAAACAGGCGCGAGGGGCTGAATGGCCTACTCCTGAGACCAAGAGAGGAGATGCAAAAGATCTCAGGCATGGATAAGGCTTCAGGGTCATGATAGGAGCCAATGGGCCGTTGAGAAAGGGCGACAGAGGAAGCAGCAAACGCTGCTGAATGGAAAGTTCATGTTGGCAACAAAGACATGCATGCTCTCTACAAGACTAAAGACAATTATAAGCAGTATTAGAAGGCATCTGCTCTAACAACTACTGAAATAGTTTAAAAGATTAATACTCACTATCAATGGGATTTTTCATTGGATATGAGCGAGTATAGTTGTCAACACATTGAATAAGTTGTGGGCTGATGGAGGCACAATAGTTTTCTACAGCTTTAATCTGCGACTGTGTGGGAGAAGAATCTGTACGGAAAATAGCTTGGCAATATTCTCTACAGTTTGTGTGTCGGCCTGCATAGCTGCAACACAGGGATCCCTCTGTAATGCAATAAAAGCAAATATTAAGTTATCAGGCCAATCATCCTTATGTTCTTTATTTGCTCAATATCTTAGAACTAGGGTTACAACAAAACGAGAATACTTCAAAGTTCAGTACACTGAGCAATGTTACTCAGGAAACATAACTATGATAATAGCTTGCCCTTACCATCCATTCTTTATGCAAGATACCTGCATTACAAGAGTAATTAATTATTGCTGGCTATATCGCAGTAGATATGATGCAAGTGAATGCATGTGAGCTGGACAGGAACTTACCAAATACAGAAGAATCCAGCTAAATAAAGTAGCATAAAGCCCACTTTAACTTGACCTCCAGCACAGGTTCAGTCCATAATTCTGATATGCAGGACCATCTTACACCTTTTGAGACCTTCTCTCTGATGATTTACACAAGCACAGTCCATGACAAAATCTCAATTTTTGTATTTCTGGCTAACCTTTATGCAACGCTCCTTTTGCTTTGTAATTATGCAGTCCACATCCCATATGTTGTGTTTTGCAATCTTCAGTTGTTAATTGGGCTGAATTAATTTTCAAACCATTTTATCAACTGCAGATTTAAGGTTAATAACTTAACTAAATCACCATTTAAGCATATTCCATCTCAATACATTTAAGGAAACATTAAAATAATTCATCAGCATCATTTCCATGTTTTAGCGTAAAAATGACCTTACTCTCATTTCTGTTCACACAGCTGAAAAAAGCAGTCTGAAATACAAAAAAAATTAATGCACAAATTAGCTGCAACAGTCACAGAAATATGCCCTCTCAAAAAATACTTTATACACAAATCTGTTCCTCAAACTTATTCTATCACCTCCTTAAAATGGAAGTTAATCATGGTATTAGCAGTTATATTTTCGAATCAGCTACTGGAAGTACACAATATAGAGTAGAAAGCTTTCACTTCATCGCTTTTCTCATCTCCATTTCCCCACCACCAATAAAGGCTAATCTCAGTAATATCTTGGCACTTCAGACAAGAACTGATACTCATTCCTCACACAGATCAAATAATTAGACAAATTAACTTTTTTAGATTGACAAAAGAATATGCGATATGCATTTTACATATCAAATGTACAATAACTAGCCAGTCTTTTAACAACTACATAAAGCCAATCTCCATAACAAAACAGAGGACTACTAAATCATATTTTACACATCAAATATTCATTTCAAACTAAATTATTCAAAATAAATGTCAATGTAATGTTTGCAAAATTGGACATAATTACAAAACAAACAATATGCTTAGCTACGTAATAACCAAAAAAATGCTGTTTGAGAACATGGGATAGCATCAATAGATGTCCAGATAGTAAGAACAAAGAGAAGCAGAAATTATAGTAAGGACAGTAACTGTTTCATAAAAAGACAGGGCTGCACTAGGGGAACAAGTAGTGATAAAAGACCTCAGAGAGAGAGGGGAGATCTTGAAGTAGTCACAGCCAATACCTATAAAAAATATAACCAGTTTAAATCAGTTTAAAAATGTATATTTGCCTTATTGACAAATTAAAACTGAATACTTCAGTAGAATCAATACAAGGAAATCATTTAACCACATTTAACAAATCTTACAAAATATACAAGTTATTTTCGAAGCTAGACTATAAAAACAAATTTATATTGTTTAAAAAAGATAAACAGTAAAGAGAATTAAAAGAATTAAGATGACTGACTGAGAGGTCAAAGTTTAAATTTCACACGAGAACAATGCCACAAATCAAACTGACCCAGATATTTCATCAGGGTGGGAAATCCCATTTCAACAATGATCAGATTAAGAAGTGCCCACTTACCTTTTGATGACTTCTGTGCTGGAGATTCCTGGACAGGAGCTTCCTATTAAGGAACCATCCAAGAAACCTTGAATCCAGCAGCAGAGATCATCATCAAAAACACTCTCCCTTTTACAGCACTGAGTGTTGAATTCTGGAGCTTAAATGTCCAACATACACTTTCAAAGCCACCGTGAATTGTTAAATGAGTGGGAAAGAATAGGAGAAGAGTGCTAGGTGGCTGAGGGGCTCAGGTGCAGGGCGACCGAGATGCCAGTTAAATGGATGAGTGCTTCGGGTAGATCAGGGTATCAGATCTGACAGGTGGGCATCGGGTTGAGCATTTGATGAGAGAATACCAGCTCCAGTAGGGCTGTTGGGACCAGTGCAGCCAAGTCCTATGGGGGTTGGGAGTTAGGGCAAGTGACATAGCTATGGGTAATCCATGGTGAGTTGGGGCTCAGATTAACAGTTGCTCAAGAATTAGAGCAGGTATTTTAGTTCTTGAACTTTTCTTGGGTAACTTTGCTTCATTACTCAATTTGAAATGCATCTCAGAGAATATCGTTTGATCGCTAAGTCATCAGCAATCACTATTTAAAAATAAATTTTCCAAAGAAAAATGGGAAGTCGGTATTCTAACAGTTTGCTATTTAAGAGCATAGCTACTAAGGAAACACAACCCTCAAGCAGTTTGAGAACCTATAGTTACTTTCCTACTTTGAAGACATAACAGTCTTACTATAAGTGCATTGAATTTGATTTGAAGAAGTTGCTTTTACCATTAATTGCAGTTCTCTTAATTCATGCAATTGTTATTCCATGCATATCAAGAATAACTCAGACAATCAGCCCTTTAAGACATTTCCTGCTGGAATCATTCCATTTTTCATTTACTATATTAAAGGTTAAATCGAGGAGGTGTTCTAGGAGGAGGGGCTCTGATATTAATTTTCAAAACTTCTCTGGCCTCACAAGGGGTGCAGGAAGACAGCTAATGTGGTACTATTATTCAAGAAGAATGATAGGCATAAATCAGGAAACTGTGAATCCATCAGTGGTAGGGAAATCTAAGGGCTCAAATTAATCTCCACTTGGAGAGATATATATTAAACAAGGACAGTCAACATGGCTTTGTCAGGGGAAGATCATGTCTAACAAATTTTAATTTTGAGAGGAAGCAACAAAGTGCATAAATGAGGGTGGTGCAGTTGATGGATCACAGAACCATATAAATGATTTAGCACAGAAGGTGGGTTGGAGTTGGCGGGGGGGGGGGTGGGGGGGAGGTGGTGGTCATTCACCTATCTTGTCCATGCTGACCCGAAGACACCCAGATGCCCTTGCTAATCCCATTCTCCTCTAAACAGCCCACAGTCCTGCAGCTTACAGCATTTATGGCACAGATCCGGTACTTTTAAAGAGGTCAGGGTCTCCGTCTCCACCACCAACTCAGGCAGTGAATTCCAGACACCCACCCTCCGTGTAAAAAAACTTGTTCCTCGTGACCCCTCTAATCTTTCTGACACTTAGCTTGAATCTATGACCCCTGGTTTTTGAACTCTCTGCTAAGGGAAACAGGTTCCTCCTGCTACTCTATCTCCACCTCTCACAATTTTGTATATCTTAATCATGTCACCCCTCAGTCTTCTCAGTTCTAAGGAAAACAACCCAACCTCTTCAATCTCTCCTCGTAGCTACATTTCTCCAGCCCTGGCAACATTCTAGTAAATCTTCTCTCTCCAGAGCAAGTATGTCTTTCCTGTAATGTGGTGACCAGAACTGCATACAATACTCCAGTTGTGGCCTCACCAGTGTCTTATACAGTTTCATCATTACAGCCCAATTTTGTATTCTATACATCTGCCAATGAAGGAGAGCATTCCATATGCCTGTTTTACAACCTTATGTACCTGTACAGCTACCTTTAGGGACCAGTACACCAAGATTTCTCACTTCATCCACACTTTTCAGTATATTCCTGTTTATTATTCCCTTTCACTGTTTGACCTCCCTAAACACATTACCTCACATTTAGCAGGGTTGAATTCCATCTGCCACTTCCCTGCCCCACTTCACCAACCCATCGATACCATTTTGAAGCTTACAGCTATCCACTACACGGCCAATTTTTGCATCGTCTGCAAATTTCCCAATTGTGCTCTCCACGTTCAATTCCAAATCGTAAATGTATAAAGCAAACAGCAGGGCCCCCAACACCAAACCCTGTGGAACACCACTTGAAACAGCATTCCATTTGCAAGGGCAGCCATCAACTATTACCCTTTATTTTCTGTTACTAAACCAACTTTGGATCCAATTCAACACATTACCCTGTACCCAATGGGCTTTTACTTTTTTTGACCTGTTTGCCATGGCCTTGTCAAATGCCTTACTAAAATCCGTGTAGACAATTTTCACTGCACTATCCTCATCAATCCTTCTTGTCACTTCCTCAAAGAATTCAATCAAATTTGTAAGGAATGACCTTCCATTAAAGCCTATCCCTGACTGGTCCATGCCTTTCTAAATGACAATTTATCCGATCTCTATGGATTGATTCTAACAATTTGTACCAAAGTCAGACTAACTGACCTATAATTGTTTGGCATTTCCTTTGCACCCTTTTTAAACAACGGAACTAGATTTGCATTCCTCCAGTCCTCTGGAACCTCACCTGTGACTAGTAAAATCGGAAAATAATCCTCACAGCATCTGCTATTTCCTACCTGACCTCCTTCTAGGGAACAATCCATCCAGCCCTGGCGACTTATCTACTTTCAAGGATTTCAACTCCTCCAACACTTTCTCTCTGATTACTATGTCCAATACTTCGCATAGCTCTTCTTGGGTTACCATATCTACATCCCTCCATTCCTTTGTGAATATGAAGGCAAAAAATAATTTTAAATTCCTCCCATATCCTCTATATTCTCTTTCAAGTTCCCTTCTTCATCTCTGATAGGTCCCACTTTCCCTTTATAATCCTTTTGCTCTTTATATACTGGGAGAACATCTTGTTTGTTAATATATTTTCATGACCTCTCTGATTTTTTTCATTTCTTCCTTTTTTTTTTAAACTTGGTCCCTGTGCTTTCTCTCCTTTCATTCTGTCCTTTCTCTCCTTCATTAAGGGACTGCACAGTGGTTAGCACTGCTGCCTCACAGCGCCAGGGACCCGGGTTCGATTCCAGCCTCGAACGACTGTCTGTGTGGAGTTTGCACGTTCTCCCCGTGTCTGCGTGGGTTTCCTCCCACAGGCCGAAGATGTGCAGGTTAGGTGGATGGCTATGCTAAATTGCTGTAGTGTTCAGGGAGGTGTAGATTAGGTGGGTTATAGGGGGATGGGTCTGGGTGGGATGCTCTGAGGTTTGGTGTGGACTTGTTGGGCTGAAGGGCCTGTTTCCACACTGCAGGGATTCTACGATTGTTTCTATACTCCTCCAGGCTACCTGCAGTATTGCGTTTTTGTGGTCTACATGGATTCAGTAAGGCTCTTGACAAGGTCTTGCTTGGCAGACTGGTTAGGCAGCTAAGACCCCAAAAGTACCTGGGTAAGTTGGCAAACTGGATCCAAAATTGGCTTGGTGGCAGGAAGCAGAAGGTGGTAGTTGAAGGGTATTTTCATGACTGGAAGTCTGTGTCCAGTATCACAGGGTTCACTGTTGGGTCCCTTGTTATTTGCAGTGTACGTTAATGATCCAGACATGAATGAAGGAGAGATGATCAATAAATTTGAAAATAACAAAAAAAATTGGTACTGTGGTAAATAACAAGGAGGAAAGCCGTAGACTAGCAGATAATATAAACGGCTGGTGAGATGGGCTGAACAGCAGCGAATGGAATTTAATCCTAAAAACTGAAAGACAATTCATTTTTGGAGGACTAACATGGCAAGGGAGCAGATGTTGAATGGTGGGATGCAAGGATTTACAGAGGATTGGAGTGGCCTTGGTGTGCATGTCAATAGATACTTGAAGGTAACAGGACAGGTAAATATGGTGTTTAAGAAGGCATAAAGGATACTTGCCTTTATTAGTCAAGGCACTGAAGACAAGAGCAAGGAGGCTATCATGGAGGTGTAGAATGTTAGTTAGGCCACATCTGGAGTCGTGTATCCAGTTAGGATGGATGTTATTGCACTTGAGAAGGTGCAGAGGAGATTCACCAGGATGTTGCCTGGGCCATCACAATGCAGCTGTGAAAACAGACTTGATTGGCTGGGGTTGTTTTCCTCAGACGAGAAAAAGCTGAGCAGATATCTAATTGACATATAAAAGTTCTCAGGATCATCTATAGGGTGAATAAGGAGAAACATTTCCCATCCCCTTAATATAAGGGTCAATAACCATGGGTGCAGTTTTAAGGTAAGGAACAAGAGATTCAGATGGAATTTGAAGAAAAAAGTTTCATCCAGAGAGTGATAGATATTTGGAACACACTATCCAGTCTCTGTAGGCAATAACTCTCAAGGCATCTTAGTATTATTTAAAAGAGCTTGAAACAGCATAACGTACAAAGTTACAGACCAAGTGTTGGAAAATGGGATGAGCATAGATAGGTGCTTGATGATCAACATGGACGCAAACAGCTGAAAGGCATTTTTTATCATGCTGCAAAGACTTTATGACTTGTGTTTTCCACCCCATCTGCCAATAATATAAAGACAGATCTTTGGCAGCACAGGAACTAAGGTTGAGCACTGAAATAACTCCACAGAAGTCGGTATGCCTTCACCAAGTCATCCTTTATTTACACGTGGAGAGCCCTTGACCCTGATCCAGCTTCCTCAGAATTAGCTCCCAGACCGAACAGAACCTCTGACACTCCTGTTTATATCTGTAACCCAGAGCCCCGTACTTGGGCCAGAATAACAGCCCCAATCAGGGAAGTCATATTCTATGAGGTCCACCTGACTGATTTTGTTACAATCATTATATCCCTCTCCCTCTGAGCCGAGGACATAGGCCGTTTTCTTTTTGTAGCTCCTCCTGGGGCGTTTTAGCATCAGGTCAGGTTCCTCCAACTCTGAACCTGATATGGGTGACGTGTAATGCACAGTAGCTTGCCTCTTGCGCCCTGAGCATCTCAGGAGAAATTCATTCATTCACCTCTTCAGGTGGCAAAGGCATCAAGGTGGGGACATCCGCTGTGTTGATCTCAGATTCTGAGGTATCTTCAATATTTGACGGACAGGGAGAACCTACAGGTTCCGGAACAATCGGAAAGGCAGTCAAGGAGGCAGGCATGTTTTGTTCCCACATCATTTGCAAGTTTGCAGCTTTCTTCTGGTCCAGGTACTTGCTCAGACCATCACACCTACCTATCAGATTTTCTGATGAAGGGTCTAGGCCCGAAACGTCAGCCTCTCTGCTCCTATGATGCGGCTTGGCCTGCTGTGTTCATCCAGCCCTGCACCTTGTTGTCTCGGATTCTCCAGCATCTGCAGTTCCTACTATCTCTGATTCAACTTTTGATAAGGACTGGTTCTGCGGAAACTGGAATGGCCGTGCCAGTGTTGACCTCCACAAGGTCCAGGTGATCATTTAACCAAATGTTCATTTTCATTGGTTTTGATTTGGTTTTGCTCAGCAATTTAATTGTTCCAAACCAGATAAAGGTGGATTTTCCAGGGCGTCCAATCTCCTGAATACCAGCATGAGTTCTCTTAATTCAATTCCAACCTAGTGGGACTCTTTTGCTGTCTCGAGTCCACGTACTGGCAGCAACTACAGTGGCTTGCCAGCCTGGATCCTGAAGAAAGTTTTTACCATTTGGCCGAGGCTCCGCTTTGTTTTGTGGTTTTGCTATGAGCTGACCTAGAGTCCCTCTGTTCCGGGTATGTCCTGAGTGAGGCAATAGCTTTCACTCGGGTGGTATTCCCCAAGCTCAGTTGGACCGGTGAGGGTGTTCACTTCTATCAGAATATCCTCCAATTTATATGCTCCATTTGCCACATTTTCCAATAACTACCTGCAAGCCAAACAATCCTACAACCAACGGATCAGATCTAAGCTCTGCAGTCCTGCTGCATCCAGTCATGAATGGTGGTGGACAATTAAACAATTCACTGGAGGAGGAAGCTCCACAAATATCCCCATCCTTAATGATGGAAGAGCCCAACACATCTGTGTAAAAGACAAGGCTGAAGCATTCGCAGAAATCTTCAAAAAGAAGTGCCAAGTGAATGATCCATCCTAGCTTCCTCCAAAGGTCCCTAGCATCACAGGTCTCAGTCTTCAGGCAATTCGATTCACTCCATGTGACATCAAAAAAATGGGTGGAGGCATTGGATACTCCAAAGTCCATGGGCCCTGACAATATTTTGGTAATGGTCTTGAAAACCTGAACTCCAGAACTTGCTGCTTTCCCATCCAAGCTCTACCAATGCAGTTCCAACACTGGCATCTACCTGACAATGTGGAAAATTGCCCGGATACGTCCTGTACACAAATAATGGACAAATGTAATCTGTCTAATTACCACTCTAATTACCATCAGTCTATTCTCAATCATCAGCAAAGTGATGAAAAGGTATGACAATGCTATCAAGCAGCACCCACTCAGCAATAACCTGCTCAGTGATGCCCAGCTTAGGTTCCACCACAGTCACTCAGCTCCTGACCTCATTATAACCCTGATTCAAACATGGACAAAGAGCTGAATTCCAGAGGTAAGGTCAGAGTGGCACCCCTGGACATCAAGGCAGCATCTCATGGAGCACGTTATTAAGGAGCCCCATCAAAACTGGGATCAATGGATATCAGAGGGCAAATTCTCTGCAGGTTGGAATCATATCTGACAGATGGGAAGATGGTCATGGTTTTTGTAGGTCAGTCATCTCAGCTCCAGGACATCTCTGCAGGAGTTCCTCAGGGTAGTGTCCATCTTCAGTCGCTTCATTAAGAACCTACCTCCATCATAAGGTCAGAAGTTGGGATGTTCATTGATGATTGCACTATTCTCAACTCCTCAGATACTGAAGCAGTCCATGTTCAAATGCAACAAGATCAGGATAATACTCAGGCTTGGACTGACAAGTGGCAAGTAACATTCGTGCCAGAAAAATGCCAGGCAATGACCATTTCCAATAAGAGACAATCCAACCACCGCCCCTTGACATTCATTGGCTTTACCATCACTGAATAGCCTACTGACAATAACCTGGGGGTTACTATTGAGCCGAAACCAGGCTGGATTTGCCATATAAATACAGTGGCTACAAGAGCAGGACAAAGGCTAGGAATACTGCAGGGAGTAATTCACCTTCTGATTCCCCAAAGCCTGTCCACCATTTACAAGGCTCTAGCCAGAAGTGTGATGGAATACGCCCCACTTACCTGGACGGGTGCAGCCCCAATAACACTCAAGAAGCTTGACACCATCCAAGACGAAACAACTCATTTAATTGGCAAACATCCACTCCCTCCACCACTGACACTCAGTAACAACAGTGTGTACTATCTACAAGATGCATTGCAGAAATTCACCAATGATCCTTAGACAGCACCTTCCAAACCCGTGATCATCTCCACCTAGAAGGACAAGGGCAGCAGACACATGGGAACACCACAACTGGCAAGTTCCCCTCGAAGCCACTCGCCATCCTGACTTGGAAATATATTGCTGTTCCTTCACTGTTGCTGGGTCAAAATCCTGGAATGCCTTCTCGAAAAGATTGTGTGTCAACTTACAGCATGTGAACTACAGCAGTTCAAGAAGGTAGCTAACATCAGCTTCAAGGGCAACTTGGGATGGGCAATTAATGCTGGCCAGCCAGCAACACCCATGTCCCATAAACAAATAAAAAAAAAGATCCAGAGGGGACTTGATTGGATGCATGTTGAAAGGATGTTTCCTCTTGTGCGAGAATCTAGAACTGGGGTTCATAGTTTAAAAATAAGGGGGTGCCAATTTAAAACAGAGATGAGGAAGCATTTTTTTCTCTCAGAGTTGAGTATCTTTGGAATTCCCTTTCTCAAAGGCAGTGGATGCAGAATCTTTAAATATTTTTAAAGCAGAAATAGACAGATTGTTGATTACCAATGGGATGAAAGATCATCAAGGTTATGCAGGAACAGAGTTCACTTTAAAATCAGATGAGCCATGTTCTTATGGAATGGTGGAGTAGGCTTGATTAGTCAAGTGGTTTACTCTTGCTCCTTGTTTGTCTGTTCATATTTCACTTTGTTGTACTTTGTAGTTCATTAAATATATACTTGTATCCTCTATGAACTGTCGTTCAAGCTTGCATGCTACAGTAGACTAACTTTTTGAGAAGGGCGACAGGTTTGTCTGAATGAGAAATTCAGAACAATTTCCTGCAGTGGGCTCCACGTACCTACATTTAAAACGTTTTCAAATTTGACAAATAAACAAAAACCTATCAGCCAAACATCAGGATCAAGTAACAAAATGGAAAAATGTAACCAGCATGGAATTAGGAATGTTGAACCTTGTGCAACCAACTTCTTTTTACTTTCAATGATGCAATGATTTCAAATGTCACTCCCTTTGACAAAGTTCATTTATTTCCAGAAAGCCTCTTAACAAATTTCCACATCAATAATCTTAAGGAGCTAAAAGATATGGGAATTCAAAGAGGAAATCGTAACTGGTTAAGAAATTGATTAAGAGAGCTAGGTATTCCAGAAAAATTGGGAGGAAATGATGAACAGACAATAAACAATCACATCTTGGACTCTAAAGTTTGCAGCCTAGACATAAACACGTATAATTAAAAAATGGTGTTGAGATATACTGAAAAACAAAAGCAGAATGTAATGGAGACATAGGATATAGAAGAACAGTTTTGAAAGAATTTAGGCTGGTTCTGCAATCGGGCAAATAGATAACCATTATGTTTTTCACAAATACAGATGTAAAGTATTATAAATCAAACCGAAGGGCCCAAATCAATATCCATCAAAGTGTGCGAGAGTATAGGAAAACACGGTAGTGTGGAAAACATTGCAAAGCTATGTATTGTCCTGCTGAATTTAATGCAGAACCATATCATAAGTGTTTTTGTTCTCTTTCCCACCTGACCACCGGATAAAGTAACAAGCTAGTCAATTGACAGCTGGGAAAGCACTGAAATCAACCTGCGGCAATTGGCTAGGAGTGGGTGAGATGCTGGGGACTGTGGGTGGTGGCAGAGGCAATCACTATAAGGGGGGTGTGGGATGGGAAAGAGAGGGACAGAAAGAGACTGGGGAGAGACAGAGAGGAGGCCTGGGGTGGGTGCGACAGCCAGTGAGGGTGCAAGAGAAAGCACGCAACAGTGTGCAAGTGTAACTCTGGTTTCCTTTTTTCTGTCAGGTTTCCTGAGCTATGGGAAACCTGCACTGCAACTATTAAATTTAAATAAAATTGCATAATGTGATTAGTACTTTATCGTACAGACCTCAAATTCCTTTCTACAGCTCTTAAGGTCATTCTTTGAAGAAGCCTAAAATAAAACAGAGCATGATAATGATAAAAATATACGACAGAAAATGTAAACTAATATGAAAACTATGTGATCATAACTCTGCCTTGGAGCCTTGAGGTTACCAAGTCACAAAATATGCTTTTTTTATGATATAATTGTTACAAATGTTTGTCCAAGGCTAAAATGCTTGTCTATCTACTTAATTTCACAGATTAAAAAGCTCACATTTAAAATGATAAGTCTTTGTTTAGTGCTATAGCCATGAACAATTTTAATTTATTTAAATCATAAAATAGATAGCTTTCGGTTTACTACCTGTAATACAATTATCAACGTGGTCATAACATCCAAAACAAAATCTCAATCGAACGTGTAATTAATACAAATGGATTTGAACATGTTCAACCATTCCCTGTCCAACAATACCACTCTATTAACTTTTAGCTTGAGGGCCTCAAAGGAGAAGAGGCAGGGACTCATTAATGACTACAAACCAAAGTCAAAGGCATTTGTCTCCAAATGATCAAAAGGGCTGGGCTTGCCATTGTTATTAGCAGCGCCCAGGTCAATGCCAGGGTTTGTCTGATTTCATTCCTTTCCTTAGACTTTGTAGTGGTTAGATGCAGCTGAGTGGTTTGCTAGACCATTTCAGGGACAGTTGAGATTTAACCACAATGCTGTGTATCTGGATTCAGATGTAGGGCAGACCAGGTAAGGATGGCAGATTTCCTCCTTCCGTAAAGTACAGTTTGTCATCAAGAAACCCTGACAGATCAACACTCTCCTTCTCTTCTTGTTTTACCTGCCAGTAGCCCCATTTCTATACCACAATCAACAAAACAGGGCATATGAGTCTTACTGGCCTGGGCAATGAGTCTACATGGAGTTGCCAGTTTCAACCAGTAGACTGAGCAAATGCAAGTGTGTCAACACTGAAGTACCCATATATCTTTCACAAATTCATTGACATAGCTAGATCATGGCAAGGAGGGTCATGGGCCCCCTCAAGTCAACAAAATTATCTGTATAATAAATCCCCATTCTGGGCACCTACTTTCTGAGGGAAAAGCCCACAAAGGAAACCAAAACCCTGAGCTCACTTTTGCGGCACCTGAGATGAGAAAACGAAATACAGCAATCTCAAAACTGGGGGAACCTATTTTGGTTGGTGCAAATGGATACTTCTCCAACCAGAAGCAGCAGCCTTGTTTTGTGATGACTAATCACCCGATGGTACGGACCAGGAGAATTGGAAAGCAATGAAACATTTAGGTCAAAAAGATGCTGGACTGAAACATTTTCTGTTTTACTCTCAACAAGTATTACTTAACTCAAGTATTCCATGTATTTTCCACTTTTATTGAAAAGAGACTTTAAAAAAAATTCATACATAGCAGGCTGGTAAGGTTGGCATGTCCGGTATGTATTGCCCATCTTTAGTTCCTCTGACAAGACGGGGTTACGACCGAATGTTTTGTTAGGCCACTTCTGCAGGCAGTGAAGTGTCACTTATTGATGTAGGACTGGAGTCAGATATAGGAAGGTTTCCTTTTCTGAAGCACATTATTAATAATGGGTTTTATAATACCTTAACAGCTTTGTGGTCACCTCTTACTGATAAAGTCCTTATTCCTAGATTTATTAATCTGCATCTTCATAATGGGATTTGAAGCTGCTTTCTCTGAATTATTAATGTCAAATGGTCTTAGAGAACGCAAGTCTATCTGAACTACTAGTTTGAGTTGACCATAATGCAAGCCAATAGGTTCTGCTGTCAGATGACAACAAGGTGAATTTCCACACAGAAACTCCAGAGCAGAAGTCAACATCCAAAACTATTACGTGCCTCAAGCAATCATGTCCTGATCAACAGTCATCCCTCAACAAACAAAATTAAAAGCCAAATAAATGGGTCATCTGTCACATCTGCCGTTTTGCGGCACCTTGCCTGATGCAAAATAACATTTGGTACACTACAACCATGCTAATGTTATACTTCAAAAGTAATCCATTGGGTTGTGAAGCACTTCCGGATGTTGTGAGGGCATGATAAAGCACTATTTCATCTTGTTGTAGAGTTACGCAAACTCTTCGTCCATAAATTAACAGTTTCTTAAATTGCTGTATTATATCCAACTGAAGAAAATTACCTGCTTACATGCACGTCGACATTCTCCAGCAATGGCCAACTCACAACACCCCAAGCCAACCCAGCCTTCAGTTTTCTTTGATGCTCCTATAAATTGATTCCAGAAACACAGATTTGATGATCACTTTTCAACTTTAAAAGAATCAAATAACTTGAAGAAAAAGAAATCTCACATTTGATTTTTCATAAATTACAGCAAGATAAACAACTGTGTTCTAAGTATTCTAACACCTGGACCAGACTTCAAACCACCAGCAGTTGACATCAACACATTTTCACTGCTGAAATTAAACAAATTAATTAAGTTTGACTATTTAAGTCAAACAAGGGAAAAAATTTTCGATAATAAAGATAGCACTGTGGTCCTGTACAACGTGGCTAAGTACAACTCACTTTGCACTATTCAATATTTGCCGCAACCAATGATTCAACAAAGATATAGATGGCAATGTAATGTGAAACTATGCAAATTAGGAAGGAACCAGTGGTGCAGGTAGGCAGGAAGAGAGATGCCATGATTCCATGATGGATCAAGACACACGCAGAAGGAAATGGCAGCAGGTGGCCATGAGGTCAACACCTAGGGTGTGGAACTGAGGAGCTCCATCTCCTTAACCCTACTGAAGAGATGGTTGTCTACATCATGGGACTGGCTGCAACAGAGCACTTTGCATCTGACATTGCTGAGAGCTTTAAGGGTTTCATCATCTTCCTGACTTAAGCCTCTCCTTAGTTCACCCTCATCCTGCTAACTAGCATCGTGAGCATGATGGTGATGGCGTGACCATGGACATTCTGTTTCCCACACTTATCATCTTCACTCACACCACTTCCCACTCTAGACACCCAAGAACTACTGCTTGCCATGCCACAAGCATTCCAGGAAAGCCAAGTGCAGCACTGATGAAGAGGTCCCTTCACTTGATCTGACACTTGCAACCACCAATTCAGACACCGGCAATGCACATACCTTGGAAGCTAATCTAGGGCATTGGGATTTACATAGAGTGAGTCACTGAGCTCTACTACCAGCTAAAGGTAAAGGATGGTTCATTGTCAAGCTCACCTGCTGCTGCGCGGGACTCAGCTGCGGACATCTAGGGGGCAGTATTAGGTAAGGTGCTGAATCAGGTTGTACACAGATGTCGGGTGCATTGACTAGCCTGCCAGTCAGCCACCTGGAAGAGGTCAGCTCCAATTTAGAAGAAGGTATCGTGCAGAGCATGCTCTATCCACAGCCTCTACTGCATCTCTCGGTCATGCTGCAAACCCAGAGGCATAGCCAGTGTTGTCTCAATAAATGTAACTACAAAAGTTCTGAACCAGATGAGTGCACTGTCCAAATGAAAATTTCTTTAGCCTACAGCTTTCAAAACATGTGATCATGTATACCCACCTGCTCATCTGGATATAGTTTGATTATGGAAGTAGCAGCCACAACCATCTGGCAGCTAAATGAGTTGAAAGCCTGTTACTATTGGCTTTGCCACATCCTCACTTATTTATGTTAAGTTTCATGTGGTTGCAATCTGGCTTTATTTACTGTCTACCCGATTTAATTAGATTTCAAGTACAACACATTTTGGACAGCATGTAATGCCACTCATTCTGTTCTGACTATTTCAGTGAAAAACACACCACAAACACCAGCCTTCATATTTTGCACATGATCAGAGCCAAGGCGAGCGACAAATAGAGTTCTTGCTTATGGATGTGTTTGTCATCAATATCCGGCTGAGAAGCCATTCAAGCACTGTAAGTATATACTTACTGAGTAATATACCCTGATCAACAAAGAAGGCTGAGGAAATTCCTGAAATGGGAGTCATTTCCTTTGTGGTCAAGAAAGGCTTGTAAACAAACAAACAAACCGTAATTTGGAATATACCTGGGAAGATTAATCAAGGAAGTGTAATCAATTAGATACAATTTAGCTGAATCACGTTGCTTGGTTTGTAACCTGGCCAGATTTAGAAGGAGCATCTTTGAACAACTTAAACTTTGCTGATGATCATTTTGTCTTACAGTCTTTGGTTGAATTCTTAATAATTATAACTAGAGTTCCCAAAGGATTCTAACTCCCTCATGCCAGCCACAGAACCATGATTCAACCAATGCTAGAGTTTAGGAATATTAAATATGAATATTTTTGAAGTCAGTTTTCCATTGACTGATTAAACAATACTGAGTACTGTAAGCAGTTTTCAGCAACAAAACTGCAGCCACAAAGTTAACACAATGCTATCTGAACTCTAAGGAATAAATTACGAGAAGTACACTACAAACTAGGGTAGTATTCTCTGGAATTTAGATATTTAAGTCATTATTTAATTTATTGTCAATTGGCAGGCTGGTGGAATGTCACATGGGTCATTGTGGTGTTCCTAATTATTTACAATCAATATCAACAACTTGAATGAAGGGACCAAATGTATGGCAGCGAAATTGATCAAAGGCACAGATCAGGAGGAAAATAAGTCATTAAGAGGAGGTAGGGAGTCTGCAAAGGTATATGATGCATTAATTTAGAAGAGCCAGTATAATGTAGGAAAATACGAATCTGTCTACTTTGGCAAGAGGAATAGAAAAGCAGGGTGCTAGTTGAAAGAAGGGGATTGTAGAACTTGGTCCAGAGCGATCCAGTTGTCCTAGTGCATGAATCTCAAGTCCACAGCTTGGCGAGACCATATCCAAAGTACTGTGTACAGTTTTGGTCTCCTTATTTAAAAAGGAAACACAAGTGCACTCAAACAAGCTCAGAGAAGATTCATTCAACTCATTCCTGGGTTAAAGAGCTTACATGAAGAATAAAGCTTGAAACAGTTGGGTCTATATCCATGGGAGTTTAGAAGAATGAAAGCTAATCTTATTGACACATGGGAGATCTTCACTTAATAGGGAAGACTGGGGGGGATTGTCTCCTCTTATAGTGGGATATTAGAGCAACAGAGCAGAGTTCAAGAATCAGAGATCTTCTTTTAAGATACAGACCCTTTGAATTCTTTTCTTTCAGAGCATCAACAAAGTGTAGAATTCACAAGTAGGGAAAGATTGCTGAAAGCAGCAGCTGAGGAGAATTTGGGAGTCCTAGCGCATGAATCACAAAAAGCTAGCATCCACATTCAGTGGATAATAGGGAAGACAAATGGATTGTTGAACTTTATTTCAAAGAGAAAGCAGTATAAAAATATAGAAATCTTGCTGAAAAATTATTGAAGTCACTGGTCAGGATAGCTGGAATACTGTGAACAGTTTGGTCCCCTTATCTAAGGAAGGACGTACTGGCATTGGAGGCAGTATAAATGTGGTTCACTATATTGATTCCAAATCTGGAGACATTTTCTTCCAAGGAGAGATTAAGTAAGACGGGTTTGAAATCACTGGAGTTTAGGAGAACGAGAAACATATAGGATTCTTCACGGGCTCAACAGAGTAGACATAGATATATACAACAGATATCATAGGAGCAGAGGTGGACCATTCACCCCCTCGAGTTGCCCTGCCATTCACCAAGATCATGGCTGATCTGGCTGTGGTCTCAATTCTACTTTCCTATCCGACACCACAAAACCCTTTACTCTTTTGTCTATCAATGAGCTTTGAATGAATTCAATGACCCAGTCTCCAGTGCTGTCTGAGGAACATCATAGGACATAGGGGAAGCAGGCCATTTAGCCCATCAAGTCCACTTTTCCATTTAATGACACTATGGCTGATCTGATAATCCTCAACCCACTTTACTGTCTTTTCCCCATAACTGTCGATTTACCTTACTGATTAAAAATCTGTCTCTCTCAGTCTTGAATATGCTTAACAACTCAGCCTTGACAGCCCGCTGCAGTAAAGAATTCCATAGATTTCCCTCAGAGTAGAAATTCCTCCTCAATTCTTTGTCTTAAATGTGCAACCCCTTATTCTGAGATTATGTCCCCTGGTCTGAAACTCTGCTGCAAAGGGAAAACCACCATTCTGCATCTATTCTGTCAAATCCCCTAAGAATGTTGCTTGTTTCAATAAGCCAACTCTCATTTATCTAAATTCCATTGAGTACACACCAAATCTACACAATCTCCCCTCATAAAACAGTGCCTCCAAACCCCGTATCAGCCTAGTGAACCTTCTCTGGACTGCCTCCATCTTTACATGAGAGGCCTACAACTGTTCACAGTATTTAGGCTGTGGTCTGATGAATGCCTTGTATAGTTTTAACAAAATCTCCCTTACTTTACATTCCATTCCTTTTGAAATTAAAGACGAACATTCCATTTGCTTTCCCTTTCCAATCTACCGAATTTGAATGCTGGCTTTTTTGTGATCCATGCACAAGGACTCCCAAATCCCTGTGCTCTGCAGCTTTCCACAATGTTTCTCCATTTAAATAATATTCAGCCCCTCTGTTCTTCCTGCCAAAATGCATAACTTCATATTTCCCACATTAAACTCCATCAGCCAAGATTGTGCTAACTCACTTAACCTGTGTATACCTACACACACGTGCCATCACAGATTTCCATAATGTCGTACGATTCTGCCCTTGCTGAGTTGATCTGCAGCTGAAATCTTAATCTGTGCTTTAAGTCTAACAGTAATAAATCTCAATGTACTGTTAGATAGCTACCAACTTCCATCCTGCACAAATCTGCATCAAGTACCATTCACCCAAAACTCCCGTAAATGTACATCTACTTAGGCTGCAACTTAGGCAATGTCTGAAATTTAAAATCCTCAATGTTTCCAAATTCATCCACATCCTCATTCTTCCCGATTTTTAAAAATTTTCTCTAACCTTACAACTATTCGACACAACTGTACTTCAATTTTGGCCTCAAGAACATCACTGATTTCATTAGTTGCATCACTGGTAGCAATGCGTCAACTGCCAAGACATTAAGCTCAGGATTTCTCTCACTGAACCTCTTCCTAACTTAAAAAGTACAGTTGCCATAGTCTTATTTTGTTCCCTAATAACTTTTTTATGCAGTATGGTGTAAATCTTTTTCTACAATGCTCCTGTGGAGTATATTCCAAATATGTTAAAAATGGTTTATTTGACCATTAGTTACTTGAGTTGTAGAAACAAAGGCATATTTTGGCAAAGTTATTAATCTTGCACTTATCCGGACAATTTGCAAGATCAATCAAAGCAAAGGGAAAATAACACGTACTGTGTGAGAATAGAGTGCTTATTGATTGGGAAATGGACTTTCATTAGCAATGGTTTTGCAATGGAGAATACACTAGTTTATGATTACTGACAGTTAACTGCCAAGCTTTGGTTAAATTCTTACTGAGACAGGCTGCCTTCAATTGGTCAAGACACCGCTTCCTAGATTCTTAAAAGGAAGTGGCTAGCGAGATAGTTAATGCACTGGTTTTGATTTTCCAAAACTCCTTTGGTTTAGGGATGTTCCAATTAGACTGAAAGATAGCAAATGTAACTTTTTTTAATCAAAAAGGGAGACAGAAAGGAAACTACAGGCCAGTTTCATAAAAACATAAGAAATAGTAGCTGGAGCCAGACATTCGTCATCTCACTACTGTCTGAGAGAAGGCATTCCTTCACATTTCAGTTCTAAATGAATGCTCCTCATTCTGTGTATATGTCCCCTAGTTTGAGACTCCCCACTCATGGAAGCATCTTTCCAACATCATCAGAACAGTTCTGATTTAGGGTCACTGGAGTTGAAACATTAACTCTGTTTCTCTCTGGACCGATGCTGCCAGATCTGAGTTTCTCTAGCACTTTCTGGTTTTGTTCATAATTGTTCACAAACTAGGTGTTTCTTGTAAATTGTCCTGGTTACAAGTTCATCAAAATACATGCTTTTTCAACAATATTGTGAAGGTGTTAAATATATAGAGATAGCAGAGGTTGTTATATAATCATTAATATTTTTCAAATATTCATCACTTACCAGGTAAAGAAGAGTTAATGCAAACCCAGAATTCAAGCTGAAGAAAAACACATTTAACAATCTATGAAGGCTTTTGAAAATACATTTTAGTCACTTGTTTCATCAACTACGTCCAGCTATGTATAAAGAAAGGTAAAGTTGCCATCGTCATAGTGCTGCTCTTACTTTAGAGACAGCGAGAGATTGATAGAGACTGCACTCTGCATTGCAAACCAGCCATTCAGTTAACTGACCTAACCAATCCCCCACATTATATACAAGAAAGATTGTCAATTTAAAGATGTACTTGGCGGACAGCAATGCAGGGTTGGCAGTGTAACAAAATTCCAAAAATTAGTAACCTAACTGAAAAATGTGTCACGAATCAATACAGCATTCCTGTACTGGCAATAACATGCAAGTACGCTAATTGTAAATTAAGACTAGACCGCATTCCTCTTACCAGAGACTCCGGACAGTAACCAGGTAATCGCTGCAGAAGGTGTTTCAGCCGAGACTCACTTTTTGTGGATGTTAGCTGACAAAAATAACATGTCAAATTAAGCACAAACCAAATTAAGCAAACAACTTAAAAACTGAACACAGCATAAGTTTTTCTTTGAACAGGTCTTCTATTGAAATCAAGAAATTTAAAAACTATCTCAAAGGAGTAAACTAAACTGTTTTGAAGACAATTTTTCACAAATATTGAGCATTTTCAAATGAACCCCAAAAATAGGACATCTGATGAGAACTTGATGATGGAAGTAAGTTTTAGGCAGAAGACATTTTTTTCCTTCCTGTGTCAGCCTAATGTGCTTCTGGTACCAAGAAAAGTAGGAGAAAATTACGATAAAGAATTTAAATAATTATAATTAATAATTTAAAAACAACCTTCTCTCAAATGGAACTGTTAACTATAGAAACAGCAGTTCTCCTTTATCAATCACATGTTTAAAACTCCTTAACATATCTGACTTCCCTATTTTGAGCACGTGAGTATGTTTTACAATGTGTTCATGTTATACAGACAAATCGTGTATGCAACAGAATAGGTGATTTTGCCTAATTTTCATTTTCAAACATCTTCAGTACTCCAGCTCCCTCAGAAGATGATCTTGAAAACCAACCTTCTTTTAAATAATGCTGTTACAACAGATCTTAGTGTCTCCTTATGTGGCTAAGTCAAATTTTTTCTGATTATGTTCCGAAGTGCTTTGTACTGGACAATATTAAAAGGAGCCAGTTGTGGTACAAAGATTTTGCTTGGAGTTCCTTATATCTCAGATCCTGTAGGATAAACACTCAAGGTTGCTATTTAACAGAACAGCTATCAGTTCAGCTCGGTCAGATTGGCCCTAAGATTCAACTTTCTGAGGCAACATAGATAATAGACTGCCTCATGCGTTAATTGCTAGTGGTCATCACAATCAGTCAGGCATTTCTGAAGCTCCCACCAATTGGATACCTGTTCAATGTTGATGGACACCTGTAATGTAATGTAATTAGGAGAGATGCAGCGATCTGTTGCTTTTTGTTTCTACTTATCTTCAGTCTTGTGAAGTATTCAAAATTGACTCATCAGAAAAGACCAGATGATCATCAGGTTTGTCTAGAGGAGCTCGGATCATATTTCTGTGGATAAGTTTGCCCAAGACAGTCGCTAGCAATCTCTATCAGTGTTTGAACTTTCAACTGGCAACTAAAAGTTGTATGATGCAGTAAGGAATGGAGAGTTTGAAGTTACAAAAATACAGGCACCAATTAAGGCAATTTATTATTTTACATATCTAGGAGAGAGAGAAATATATAGTTGGCTGTTTTATTCTGAACATTGTACATATCCTATTGGGTGCTGAGACGTTGCTCATTTGCATTTTGGGAGGCGACTTCGCAGTCAGCACAGGTGTGAAGGGTATCGTGGAAGAACCTGGTGTTAAGGAACCGTCAGCCCCAAACATTATATTACTGTAGTTTTTCCACCCCACCTTCCTCCTCTGACCAAAAAAAAGAGGCAAGGTTCAGAGGAGTAGAGACAGAACATTGTGAGAGGAAGATCAGCAACAAGAGTACCAGATGAGCACGATCCTAAACAGCTTCTGGAAACTGTTGTTGGTGAGTAGCAGATAAGTTTTGAGAAATTGTAATCGGACTGAAAGCATCAGCAGCTTCAATTTAGTATTAAAAGTATTTGACATTGTAAGGATTAATTAAGTTAAAGGGGTAAGACATGGCAGGAAAGATAGAAAACATAGTCAGCTCCTCTTGCTCAATGTGGGAAGCCGGGCACGTTTCCAGTGACCGGGACCTGCGTGTGTACAAGACATGTACCCAGCTGCAGCTCCTGGAAGCCCAAGTTTCAAAAGACACTGTGGAGCATTCACGAGGCAGAGAGTATCATGGATAGTACATATAGAGAGGTGGTCACACTACAGATTCAGACTCCACAGGCAGGAAGGGAATGGGTGACCACCAGGCAGAGCAGGAGGGCTAAGCAGGCAGTGCAGGAATCTCCTGTGGCTATTCCCCTGCAAAACAGATATACCATTTTGGATAGTGTTGAGGGGAATGACCTCTCAGGGGATAACAGCAGCAACCAAATTCATGGCACTATGGCTGGCTCTGCTGCAGAGGGAGGTATAGGGAAATCAATCATAAGGGGAATAGATAGGCGTTTTTGTGGCTGCAATCGAAAATCCAGGATGGTGTATTGCCTCCCTGGTGCTCGGGTCCTGGATGTCTCAGAACAGTTGCAGGACATTTTGGAGGGAGAGGGTGAACAGCCAGTGGTGGTTGTACACGTCAGTACTAATGACATAGGTACAAAAAGGGATGAGGTCCTAAAAACAGAATATAGAGAACTAGGAAGAAAGTTGAAATGTAGGACCTCAAACGTAGTTCTCAGGATTACTGCCAGTGCTATGAGCTAGTCAGATTGGAAACAGCAGGATATATAGGGCGAACACATGGCTGAAAAGATGGTGTGAGGGAGAGGGTTTCAGATTTATGGGGCATTGGGACTGATTCTGGGGGAAGTGTGACCTGTACAAACTGGACGGGTTACACCTGGGCAGGACCGGGACTGATGTCTTTGTAGGGGTATTTGGTAGAGTGATTGGGGAGGGAAACCAGAAGAGTAGGACAGTAGATGCAGAATTTGAGGGACAGGCAGAAACCAAGGCAAACATGGCTAAGAACAAGAACAGCAGGGAAACGCTGCTGAAAAGAGCAGGGGAGGGTGGTCTGAAATGCATGCGTTTCAATGCAAGAAGTAAAGTGGGCAAAGTAGATGAACTTAGAGCTTTGTTTAGTACTTGGAACTATGACATTATTGCAATTATGGAGACTTGGATGAAAGAGAGGCAGGACTGGCATTTGAATGCCCCAGGATTTAAGTGTTTCAGGTGTAATAGAAGGGGATGTAAAAGGGATGGGAGATTGCATTACTGGTAAAGGAGTGTCTCACATCAGAAGACTCATTCAGCAAGGCAGTATGGGTAGAACTCAGGAATAGGAAAGGTGAAATCAGAACGCTGGGGGTATACTACAGGCTTCCCAACAGCCAGCAGGAGGTAGAGGAGAAAATATGTAGACAGATTTTGGAAAGATGTAAAAACAGCAGCGTTGTTGTGGTGGGTGATTTTAACTTCCCCGATATTGACTGAGACTCACTTCGTGCTAGGGGCTTGGATGAGGCAAAAATTGTAACAATCATTCAGGATGATTTCTTGACACCATACATGAACAGTCTAACCAGGAAACGGGTTATACTGGACCTGGTTTTGGGAAATGAGCCCAGCCAGATGTTTCAGTTGGGGAGCATTTTGGGAGTATTGACCATAATACCGTAAGTTGTAAAATACTCATGGATAGGGATAACGGCAGTCCTCGGGTGAAGGTGTTAAATTGGAGGAAGGCGAACCACAATAATCTTAGGCAGGAACTGGAAAATTTTGATTGGAGGTGGCTGTTTGAGGGTAAATCTACATCTGACACGTGGGAGTATTTCAAACGGCAGTCGGTAAGTGTTCAAGAGTAGCACTTTCCTGTGAGAATGAAGGATAGGTATGCTAAGTTGCACGAACCTTGAATGACCAGGGATGTTATGACGTGGGTTAAAAAAAAAAGTAAGCACATGTAATGTCTAGGATGATGGGAACTGACGAAGCCCGTGAAGTATATTAGCAAAGTAGGAAAAAACTTGAACAAAGAATTAGAAGGGCTAAGAGGGGTCATGAAAATTTCTTAGCAAACAGGATTAAGGAGAATCCCAAGGCTTTTTATACATATATAAAAAGCAAAAGGGTAGCCAGGGAAAGGGTTGGCCCACTCCAAGACAAAGGACGGAATCTACGTGTGGAGCCAGACAAGGCAGGTGAGGTCCTAAATGAATACTTTGTGTCGGTATTCATCAAAGAGAAGGAATTAGTGGAAGATGATCTCAGGGAAGGGAGTGTTGAATTTCTAAGTCAAGTTACTATTAAAAAGGAAGACGTGTTGTGTGTCTTAAAAAAGTATTGAGGTAGATAAGTCCCCGGGTCCTGATGGGATCTATCCCAGAATATTGAGGGAGGCAAGAGAACAAATTGCTGAAGCATTGGCAGATATCTTTGTATCCTGTCTGGCCACAGGTGAGGTCCCAGAGGACTGGAGGATAGCCAGTGTTGCCCCACTGTTTAAGGGTAGCAGGGATAATCCTGAAAATTACAGGCCTGTGAGCCTCATGTTGGTGGTAGGGAAATTATTGGAAAAGATTCTCAGTGACAAGATCTATATGCATTTAGAAGTAAATGGACTTATTAGTGATAGACAGCATGGTTTTGTGCAGGGAGGTCATGCCTCACTAATATGACTGAGTTTTTTGAGTGTTGACAAAGCTGACTGATGAGGAAAGAACAGTTGATGTTGTCTACATGGACATTAGTAAAGCCTTTGACAAGGTCCCTCATGGCAGACTGGTACGAAAGGTTAAGTCACAAGATATTGGGGTGAGCTGGCAAGATGGATACAGAACTGGCATATTTATAGGAGACAGAGGATAATGATGGAAGGATGCTTTTCAGAATGGAGGGCTGTGACTAGTGGTGTTCCACTGGGATCAGTGCTGGGACCTCCGCTGTTCATGGTCTACATAAATGATTTGGAGAAAAACATAGCTGGTCTAATTAGTAAGTTTGCGGATGATACAAATATTGGAGGAGTTGTGGATAGTGAGGAGGATTGTCAGAGGATACAGCAGGATATAGATCAGTTGGAGGCATGGGCAGAAAAATGGCAGCTGGAGTTTAATCCAGACAAATGTGAGGCAATGCATTTTGGAAGGTCAAGTAGGGGTGACAATTATACAGTGAATGGCAGTATCCTTAGGAGTATTGAAATGCAGAGGGATCTGGGTATGCAGGTCCACAGATCACTGAAGGTGGCAGTGCAGGTAGACACGGTAGCAAAAACGGCTTATGGCATGCTTGTCATCATTGGAAGGGGCATGGAGTATAAGGATAGGCAAGTTATGTTGCAGCTTTACAGAGCTTTAGTTAGGTCACACTTGCAATATTATGTACAGTTCTGATCACCACACTACCAGGAGGATGTGGATGCTTTGGAGAGGGTATTGAAAAGGTTTACCAGGATGTTGCCTGGTATGGGGCAATTTTAGCTATGAAGAAAGGTTGGATAGACTGGGTTTTCACTGGAATACAGGGTGACCCGAAAGAAGCTTATAAGATTGTGAATGGTATGGATAGAATGAGAAGTATGAGGCCTTTTCCCAGGTTGGAGGAGTTAATTACTCTGGGACAAAGGTTCAAGGTGCAGGACTGGGAGGGGAGTTTAAAAGAGACGTCTGAGGCCAGTTTTTCACACAAAGCGTGGTGAGTGCCTGGAGGTGGTGGAAAAGTATACAGAACACCAGCATTCAAGAAGCACCTGGACAAATACATGAAGAGGAAGGGAATAGAGGGGTACAAATCCTATAAGTGAAGACAGTTTTAGTATGGAAGGGCAAAATGTGTCAGCAAAGGTTTGGAGGGCCGAAGGGCCTGTTCCTGAACTGTACTGTTCTTTGTTCTTATATGACTTAATATGTATTGGTTCTGGTATAGATTCTTCAAACAAGGAAACATATGTCAATTACTGGAAAAGCTCAGTCAGTCTGGCAGCATCTGTGGAGAGAAATTCTTTACACAGATGCTGCCAGACCTGCTGAGCTTTTCCAGCAATTTGTTTTCGTTTCTGATTTCCATCATCACCAGATCTTCCGATTTTTTGCACAGGAGTACATTCTGTATATCTGTCCCACCTTTTGAAGAACAGAACATTATCTGATATATCAGATATGCCCAATAGCAGTATGCAGATCAGAGCATAGCCTGTTGAGGGGTCCTCTGTAGCCCTCCAAGTTTTTGGTCAAAATTCAGGTAAGTGTAACTAGAAAATTGAAAGAAGCTGCTCCGCCAATTAGAGGCTGTTGAACAGAGTCAGCTAGTGAGTGGAAGGGCAGGATGGGTGATTGAGTGAATGGCTGACTGAGTGGGGCTTTGGGTGGGTGGCTGGGAATGCTGGGCACTTGAATAAGTCACTGACAGGGACTGAGTAAGTAATAAAACATTGACTAATATCAGCTTGCTTCTTGGTTCAGAATAATCAAGGATTAACTTTAACATAGAAAAACTCAAAAGATTAATTTCTATAGGCATGTCTGTTTGTTTCAGTGAAAGACTGCCACATTAAATTAGAAAGAAAATAAAAACAAACCAGATTTCATTTTGAGATAACAAGGTGTAGAGCTGGATGAACACAGCAGGCCAAGCAGCATCAGAGGAGCAGGAAAGCTGACGTTTAGGGCCTACACCCTTCTTCAGAAATGGGGGAGGGGAAGGGGATTCTGAAATAAATAGGGAGGGTGGAGGTGGATAGAAGATGGATAAAGGAGAGGATAAGTGGAGAGGAGACAGACAGGTCAAAGAGGCGGGGGTGGAGCCAGTAAAGGTGAGTGTAGGTGGGGAGTTAGGGAGGGGATAGGTCAGTCCAGGGAGGACGGACAGGTCAAGGGGGCGGGATGAGGTTAGTACGTAGGAAATGGGGGTGCGGCTTGAGGTGGGAGGAAGAACAGGTTAGGGAGGCGGGGACAAGCTGGGCTGGTTTTGGGATGCGGTTGGGGGAGGGGAGATTTTGAAGTTTGTGAAGTCCACATTGATACCATTGGGCTGCAGGGTTCCCAAGCGGAATATGAGGTGCTGTTCCTGCAACCTTCGGGTGGCATCGTTGTGGCACTGCAGGAGACCCAGGATGGACATGTCGTCTAAGGAATGGGAGGGGGAGTTGAAATGGTTCGCGATTGGGAGGTGCGGTTGTTTGTTGCGAACCGAGCGTAGGTGTTCCACAAAGTGGTCCCCAAGCCTCCGCTTGGTTTCCCCGATGTAGAGGAGGCCACAACGGGTACAGTGGATGCAGTATACCACATCAGCGGATGTGCAGGTGAACATCTGCTTGATGTGGAAGGTCTTCTTGGGGCCTGGGATGGGGGTGAGGGGGGAGGTGTAGGGGCAGGTGTAACACTTACTGCAGTTGCAGGGAAAAGTGCCGGGTTTGGTAGGGCTGGAGGGGAGTGTGGAGCGGACAAGGGAGTCACGGAGAGAGTGGTCCCTCCGGAAAGCAGATAAGGGTGGGGAGGGAAAAATGTCTTTGGTGGTGGGGTCGGATTACAGATGGCGGAAGTGTCGGAGGATGATGCATTGGATCCGGAGATTGGTGGGGTGGTACATGAGGACGAGGGGGATTCTGTTTTGGTTGTTATTGCGGGGAGGGGGTATGAGGGATGAGTTGCGGGAAATGCGGGAGACACGGTCAAGGGTGTTCTTGACCACCGAAGGGCGGAAATTGCAGTCCTTGAAAAACGAGGACATCTGAGATGTTCGGGAGTGGAATGCCTCATCCTGGGAGCAGATGCGGCAGAGGCGAAGGAATTGGGCATAGGGGATGGCATTTTATGGCATAGGGGATAGGGTAGGGGCCTGGATCTGGGTGGGATGCTCTTCAGAGGGTTGGCGTAGACTCAATGGGCCAAATAGCCTTTTTCCGCATTGTAGGGATTCTATGATTTGGGATTTGGATTTCAAAATATTGGCTGATAGAAGTTAATGAATTCTTAAAAGTTTCTAAAGTGAATTTGGAACAATTACATAAATGCATCAGTTCCAAGAAAAGATGATTGCAGTTTCATGACTGGGAGAACTGCAGTGTAGTAATGTATAAAACTTTCTACTATTGGATTAAGGACAGGCAGAGTAAACACAGTACTGCAATTAGTTTTCTTTTGACTTCTGAATGGAAGACCCAAAATTTTAACTCAGAAGAATGCAATTCAGTTCAGAAGAGAATAACGTTCCTGCTAGCAGGAAATTCAAGTTAGTTCAGAGGAACTAGTCAGCTCAAAAATGGTTTCTGGTCTGTGGAATTTCCAAACCAGAACAGTTCGGATAACAACTTCCAAGTTGTTAGAACTGAGAGAAAGTCTGGGCTGTTGGTACTGAAGAGGTACATGCCAGCAGACTCAGAAAGGAACTATAAAAATGTCTCCATAGTTCAACAAAATGAAACAGGGAAAAGTCAGTTAAGATTTTCAAAACCCAAGACAGCCATAATATCTCAGAGGTATCAAGTCACTGTAATGGATGGCATTTTGAAACAGGTTGAAACTTTACTTTGATGTTTGTTTTAAGAACTTTCTAACTGATCTACACATGTATAAAACATTGCTAATTTTGGATTAATGTAATAAATTTATGTTCTATTATTGAAGAACATATGTATTCCTTGTGTAAATATGTTTCAGTGACTGATCACCTTGTAAACCTGTTGTATTTTTTTTTAAGAGATAGTAGGAACTGCAGATGCTGGAGAATCCAAGACAACAAGGTGCAGGGCTGGATGAACACAGCAGGCCAAGCAGCATCATAGGAGCAGAGAATTCATTTTTTTGTGGGATGTGGGTGTCACTGGCTGGCCAGCCTTTCTTGCCTGTCTCTAGTTGCCCTTGAGAAGGTGGTAGTGAGCTGCCTTCTTGAATCGCTGCAGTCCACCTGCTGTGGGTTGACCCACAATGCCAATAGGGAGGGAATTCCAGGATTTTTACCCAGCGACAGTGCAGGAATTACGGTATATTTCCAAGTCAGGATGATGAGTGGCTTGGGGGGGGAACTTCAAGGTGGTGGTGTTCCCATATGTCTGCTGCCCTTGTCCTTCCAGATGGAAACGGTTATGGGTTTGGAAGGTGCTTTCTGAGGATCTTTGGTGAATTTCTGCAGTGCATTTTGTAGATAATACACACTGCTGCTACTGAACGTCGGCGGTGGAGGGAGTAGATGCTTATTGATGCAGTGCCAATCAAGCGGGCTGCTTTGTCCTGAATGACGTCAAGCTTCGAGTGTTGTTGGGGCTGCACTCAACCAGGCAAGTGGGGAGAATTCCATCACACTCCTGACTTGTGCCTTGTAGATAGTGGACAGGCTTTGGGAAGTCAGCAGGTGAGTTACTTGCCACAGTATTCCTAGGTTCTGATCTGCTGTTGTAGCCAAAGTATTAATGTGGTGAGTCCAGTTGAGTCTCTGGTCGATGATAGCCCCCAGGATGTTGATAGTGGGGGATTCAGTGACGGTAACACCAATGAATGTCAAGGGATGGTGGTTAGATTGTCTCTTATTGGTGACAGTTATAGCCTGGCATTTGTGTGGCACGAATGTCACTTGCCACTTGTCAGCCCAAGCCTGGCTATTGTCCAGATCTTGTTACATTTGAACAGGGACTGCTTCAGTACCCGAGGATTCACAAATGGTGCTGAGCATTGTGCAATCATCGGCAAACATCCCCATTTCTGACCTTATTATGGAGGGAAGGCCATTGATGAAGCAGCTGAAGATAGTTGGGCTGAGGACACTACCCTGAGGAACCCCTGCAGAGATGTCCCGTAGCTGAAATGATTGACTTCCAACAACCACGACCATCTTCCTATGTGTCAGGTATGACATTAATCACTACAGAGTTTGCCCCCAATACCCACTAATTCCAGTTTTGCTAGGGCTCCTTGATGTCAGGGGCTCTTTTGTCCATGTTTGAAAGAAGGCTGTAATGAGATCAGGAGCTGAGTGGCCAAAGTGGAACCCAAACCGGGCGTCACTGAGCAGGTTACTTCTGAGTAGGTGCTGCTTGATAGCACTGCTGATGACACCTTCCATCATTTCACTGATGATTGAGAGTAGACTGATGGGACAGTAATTGGCCGGGTTGGACTTATCCTGCTTTTTGTGTACAGGACATACTTGGACAATTTTCCACATTGCCTGGTGGGGGATATGCCGGGCCATGAGGTTACACATTGTGCCGGAGTACAATTCTGCTGCTGTTGATGGCCCACAGCACCTCATGGATGCCCAGTCTTGAGTTGCTAGATCTGTGCACAGTCTGTCCCATGTAGCATGGTGATAGTGCCACACAACGCAATGGAAGTTATTCTCAACATGAAGGCGGGACTTCATCTCCACAAGGCCTGTGTGATGGTTAGTCTTACCGATACTTTCATGGACAGATACAACTGCAGCTGGCAGATTGGTAAGGATGAGGTCAAGTATGCATTTCCCTCTTGTTGGTTCCCTCACCACCTGCTGCAGACTCAGTCTAGCAGCTATGCCCTTTAGGACCCAGCCAGCTTGATCAGTGGTACTGCTGCTGAGCCACTCTTGGTGGTAGACATTGAAATCCCCCATCCAGAGTACATTCTGTGCCCCTGCCATCCTCAGTTCTTCCACCAAGTGTTGTTCAACATTGAGGAGTACTGATTCATCAGCTGAGGGAGGACGGTACATGGCAATCAGCAGGAGGTTTCATTGCCCATGTTTAACCTGAAGCCATGAGACTTCCTGGGGTCTGCAGACAATGCTGAGGATTCCTAGGGTAACTCCCTCCTGACTGTATACCACTGTGCCGCCCTTCTACTGGGTCTGTCCTGCTGGTGAGACAAGACATATCCAGGGATAGTGATGGTGGTGTCTGGGACATTGTCTGTAACATATGATTCTGTATGACTATGTCAGGCCATTCCTGGACTAGTCTGTGAGACAGCTCTCCCAATTTTGGCAATGGCCCCCAGCTGTTAGCGAAGAGGACTTTGCAGGGTCGATAGGACTGTTTCCACCATTGTCTTCTCCAATGCCTAGGTCGATGCCAGGTGATCCATCCGGTTTCATTTCTTTGATATTTTGTAGCAACTGGTACAACCAAATGACTTGCTAGGCCATTTCAGAGGGCATTGTTGTGGGTCTGGAGTCACATGTAGGCCAGACTAGGTCAGGGCGGCAGATTTCCTCCCCTGACGGATATTAGTGTACCAGTTACATTTTTCTGACAATCAGCAATGCTTTCATGGTGATCAGTAGATTCTTGATTCCAGACTTATTTTTATTGAATTCAAATTCCCCCGTCTGCCATGATGGGATTCAGACCCGGGTCCCCAGAACATTAGCTGGGTTTTTGGATTAATAGTCCAGCTATAATACCACTGGACCATCTCGCCTACCCACAGTTGCAAAAGCTAAACATATAATCTATCCAACCATTCTGGCAAACCTTGTCCAGTATCACAAGCAACTGGGATCATATAGAGAGACTGAAATTCATTCGATTTAAAAGGATCCATGTCACTTAAGGAATGGTATGCGGAGGTTCTGAACATACAATGTGAGCGTTGTGAAGTTTATTGCATGGATTGGACTTTCAAAATCACTTAGGGTGTGTTGACTTTTCTGGGAGTAGAAGGCGTAATAGTGGATTATTTAAGGTCTTTGACCAAAACTAAACAGCAAGTTGGCAGACAAACTGCAATCAGAAGTAAAAGCAGGGTCTCCCAGATAATTTATACCATTTACTGTAATTACCCAACCTTCAGAAATAAATAGAGGGAACCTTGAACTTGATGTGTCATCACTAGAATTAACTAAACTTCAGCTAGAAAATGAAAATAAAAATAAAATTCACTGACAAAAAGAGAAATGAAAAGACTTGAAAGTGAAGGAAACTAACATAGCAATGAAAAGGGAGGAGAAAGAAATGTGAACTGAAAATAGAAAAGCTTGAATTGGAGTACCAAATATAAAACAAAGCAAATACAGTCATTGAGTAATAAAGCATGGAAACAGGCCCTTTGGCCCAAACTGGACCATGTTGACCAATAGGAAGAGAGGAAAATAAAAAAAATAGGGAAATGGAATTTAAAAAGTTTGAACTACAAGAAAATAGGAAATCACACAATATGACTTTGCTAGAGAACGATTCAGAAGGAAAAAAGGAAGTAGTAGCTCAGAGGATTATTCAGATTCCAAAGAGGAACTTGTCCTAACTAGAGATCCAAGTTTACAGAAGATGGAAATGAAAGATGTTTCACCTTGTTTGGAAAGGTGAGACAAAGTGGATGAAGAGCTGTTTGACCATTAATGTTAAAAGCTGAGATAACAAGGTGTAGAGCTGGATGAACACAGCGGGCCAAGCAGCATCAGAGGAGCAGGAAGGCTGACGTTTCGGGCCTAGAGGGTCTAGGCCCGAAACGTCAGC
>NC_063335.1:10449953-10493478 GCF_021869965.1 Rhincodon typus
GCTGACGTTTCGGGCCTAGACCCTCTAGGCCCGAAACGTCAGCCTTCCTGCTCCTCTGATGCTGCTTGGCCCGCTGTGTTCATCCAGCTCTACACCTTGTTATCGCAGATTCTCCAGCATCTGCAGTTCCTACTATCCCTGAAACAATGTTAAAGACTGTTGCGACAGGGAAAGCTATACGTAATTTGCACAAAAGAACAATCTGGAGGCTACGAAGCTGTTAAAAAGCAATATGCAACATTTATGAGCTAGCTCCTCCAGTATATTAATTAAAATTTTGAACTGCAACAAAGAAGCCTAATTAGAAATTTGTAGAATTTATAGGAGAAAAGGAAATGCTGTAGGATCCCCGGTTACAATCACTGAAGTTAGAGAGAGAAAAAAAAATATATTGTAAAGCAAATCATAATGATGGAATAATACAGAAACACTGTCAAGATTTATTTTAATAATCCAGAATGCCAGGCTAATACTTTGGGGACATGGATTTGAATCCCACCATGACTGATGGTGAAATTTGAATTCAATACAAAACAAAAGGGCTGGAATAAACAGCTAGCCTAATGGTGACCCTGTTACCACAGTTGGTTGTTATAAAAACTCATCTAGTTCACTGACACACTTTAGGGAAGGAAATCTCTTGTCTTTTCTTGGTCTGGTGTGCATTTGACTCCAGACCCACAGCAGTGTGGTTGGCTCTTAATTAGGGACAGACAATAAATGTCTACTTAGCCAGCAATGCGCACATTCCATGATCAAATAAAATAAAAATAAAATAAAATAAAGGAAATGGAGACCATCTCAAACACCAGCCAAGGAATCCCATCTGCAAAAACATTTTATGAGTGTCTCACAAAATTCCAATGGAAGGTTACTTAGGTATTAATAGTACAGGCTAAAATACATTTTCATTGGCCAGGAATACATAAAGAAAAGCACCTCAAGCCTGAAGAAATCCAATTTATTTCCTCTCATCAGTTGCAGTAAGCCATGGCGTTTAACCAATATGACAGCAACATTGTAACCAGTCTCCTTGCGCCTCCTGCAAGCAAATGAAAGTACCTGGAGAAGGAAGATCAAGGAGCAGCAGGTCCTGACCAGCCAAAATGATCATTGCAATGCATTGTGGACAGGAACCATTGCCTTCTCAAACTCTCCATCCACCATTTTAGACCACAAGACATAAGACATAGGAGCAGAAATTAAGCCACTTGGCCCATCGAGTCTGCTCCGCCTGGTGCGTCTGTCTGTGTATGAGAGGAGTTTTATGACGTGATCAGATTTTTAACAAGTAGAGTTATATGTCAACAGTTCATGATTGTTTATTTGTAGCTAGAATCTATTTATGTGTAAGGCGTAGTCATTCTTGTTAAGTACAGAAACCTGGTCCATGCTTTGTCATCCTGGGTCTAAACGACTGGTAAATTGGGGAATTTTATGTTCATTTACAAAACTTAACTTTTATCATGGCTCCAGGAATAGAATGACTGGACTTCCATCATGCTACCCCATTGAAGTGTAACACTTATTCATAGAACAACATCAGAACACACTCGTTACAGAGAGATGAGCTCAAGTTCCTGATGAACAATGACCTTTTATACAAAGTCACAGTAGCTGTAGCTCACATACCATGATGGTGATGAACAGATGGGTCACAAAGATTGTTTTAAAGTCAACGTGGTACCAAAGGCAGATTCCTATTAGATTCCAAGGCTGGAGCGCTACATTGAAAGAACTGGATGCACGCAATTTATCAACCTATCCTTTTAGCAAGTCAACTGGCAAGTTCAATTAACTAATCATCTATTCTCAATCCATGTTCAGATATATTACCCCAAATCCCATGGATCTTAATCATGGATATCAACCTATTGTCTATTACTTTGTTAAATTCCATACAGAGTACAATTTATCCGAGACCTTTGCAAAGTGGTCAGAGGTTTGTTCAGCAGGGACTTCCCCTTCTAATTCTTGATTATTTTGCTATTCATATTACTCTAGAATATTTCTTGGAATGAAGGCCTAGCTACAGTGCAACAATTTAGAAAATAACTATAAGGATGAGACTGGCAATCAACCTGTTCAGAGATGTTATTACACACCTCTGGAGCAGGTGGAACTTGAACCCAGGCCTCCCAGTCCAGGGACAAGGATGCTGTCACTGCGCGATACGAGGGTCCTGGTCTCATCCTTATAATGATAGCTGATGTAAAAGTAACAGCTGGAAAGTTTACGAAGTAAAATAATGGAGATGCTGAAAATATAAAATATAAACAGAAAATGAGGGAAATCCCACAACATATATCAAAACTTCTTGTGACCCCAGTCATTCGTGGAATTTGAATCCAAATTAATTAATAAATCTGCAGCTGTAAGGTGAATTCACCAACAATGACTATGAGATCGTTGTAAAAACCCATCTGATTTAGCGATGTCCTTCAGGCAAAGAAATTTGCTGACCTTACCTAGACTGGATTTAAATACCACTCCAGACAGCATGGTACACTCCAAAATATAATTTGCAACACTCCAGCACACCATTTAGTTGTACCAAATTGCTGCAGAAAACAAAAAAGAATACAACTGGACAGATTAACGTGCATCAATCTAGGCACTGGAATTGAAAATGGCACACACTCCATATCCTCCTTAACAGGGATGTGTTAAATTGGTAAAGCTGAATTACAGACTAATTAAACTTGATTCACTAAATTATGCCTTATAGCCCACGTCCTAGACGCCTCCATCATGATTGCTGGTAATGTCCTATCCAACTAGCTGGTCAAACATAACAGAAGTAGTAACACACAAATATAGAGGTTGGAAGGGTGTCGCCTTGGGAATTCGGACTCCAAGTCCCGTGAAGTCTCATGACTTCTTTGCCTATTTTTGATTTGATGCCTTCTTTCAATTACCAACACAACCCTCCTGCAAAACGAGAATCAGTATTCCATATTGAGTACTGCATGGAAGCTGTTCTGAAGGAGGGGGTCAGAATGTATTCCCAGTGCGAGAATTTCAAAGCCCACCATGAAGAATGGCTTGGTAGCACTACTACTGACTGAACTGGTTAAAGCTTCAAGGTTATAGCTGCCAAACTGGGCCTGCAAGAGCTAGTGAGGGAACTGACAAGAGGTAAAAATCTACTTGACCTCATCGTAACCAATCTACCTGATGCAAATGCATCTGTCCACAGTGAGCTCTTCAAATACAAAAGAACCCAAAATAAAATGTTAAATAACTTACATTTGGATATATTTGAACAAGGAGCCAACAATATTGGAAGGAGTAACTAAACTCCTTATGGAGTCCCTTCATAATGAGGGTCCTATTCATAGAAATTTTGTATGGAAGCAAACCATTTGGCCCATCCGAAGAGCATCCCACTCAGACCCAAACCCAACCCCCTACCTTATGCCTGTAACCCTGAATTCCCATGACTAATCCACCCAGTCTGGACATCTTTCGAGTGTGGGAGGAAACCCATGTAAACATGTCTTTGTGGAGTTTGCACAGTTGCCCAAGGGTGGAAGCAACCTGGGCTCCTGGTGCTGTGAGGCAGCTGTGCTAACCACTGAGCCACCCCCTATTATTCATTCCGTATGGCACTGCAACCGGAGCAAATGGGATAGACTGAGAACAAATGTAGCTGCTCAAAACTATGCACTATGGGCTATCAGCAGTATAACAGTACTCAACTACAATCTACAGTTGCAATGGCATATCCATCATATTACCATTATCACCGAGTTCAATGAAGGGTGCAGCAAAGCATGCCAGGAGGACCATCAGAAATATCTAAAAAAGGTAGTAGCAATCTCGTGAGGCTATAGGATTTCATGTAAACTAAACAGCAACTGAATGATTTTACTGTCAACAGATCAGGTCAAAACGCTATAGTCCTAACTAGAGGAGGGGGTTCCACAAACATCCCGATTCTCAAATGTGAGGGAGCCAGGTACACAGGTGCAAAACACTAGGCTGGACATTTTCATCTATCTGCCGACTGGACGATCCATCTTGACCTCCTTCTAAAGTCCCTGGCAATAGAGATACCAATTTTCAACAAACTGGTTCACTCTAATTGATAAAGAAATGGCTCAAGATACAGGATATATCAAAAGGATATAGGCATCAAAGGTAATGATGACAGTAGATTCAGCAATTATAATGCTATTGAATGTCAAAGAGAAACAGTGATTATATGGACATTGATAAAAATTGTCAACAGTTTTGTAATAATGAGCCAAAACTAAATTTCTCAGACCATTTCATATTTTCAAAGAAACATTCAGCTGTTATAACCTTCAAACACTGACTTACTAATGCTTAAAAATTTTTGGCAAGGGGAAAAACCATACTAGCAGTTGATATGGAACAGCAATCACATCCAAAGAAAACAAGGCCATGCTCAAGATGAGAGTGCCAAAACAGATACTTTGGCTTGTAACATCAAAAGAACACAGCTTGCAAGATCTAGTCGGAGTTACATAGCTTGCTACAACAAGCAAATAATAAAATGTCCATCAAAAGTAAAAATGGTATAAATATTTTGATTTTGATTTTACTGTCACATGTACTTTACAGCAAACATACAATAAAATACAGCAAAAAGCTTTCACTTATTGCCATGAAACGACGCCGTTTTGAATAATTTAACAATAAGGGGAAAAAAAAAGAAAGACATAGCTTGAAGAGAGTTCATTAGTCCTGATTCAGCTCATCACTGTCAACGATGCCTGTGCTGCCATCCTCCACAACTTCCTCGCTGCCATCTATACTGGACCCAACAATCAAAGCTGCCAATCCTCAGGTGCCATCTTTGACACTGGGCCGATACTCCTCTGCCACCACCTCACCCTGCACTGGATCCACCAACATCAGAGTCACACCTCTCGCTGCTGGGCCCACCTCGTCGATGTTGCAGTGATGCCCTTGCACCACTGCTTCGCCACTGCCAGACCCAATCAACAAACGAAGCCACTATACCTCAGATGCCATCTTTTGCTGCTAGGTTAACCTTGCCTCTGCCGATGTAGCAGCCATCAATTTCAGGTAGTGTGTTTGCTTCAGAAAAGTAAGTAGGGGCTCACTCTCCTCCATGCTGAGCCCGTCATGGACCACACCCTGGACCTGACTCAAGACTACCCGAGGTCCCTGCCCTGGGTCCAGTTGAAGTCCGTGCGCTGAGCTTTCACCACTGATGCTGTCCAAGCTCAGGACAAGTTAAGTAAGTAAAATAAAATAAGAGAGCGGTGATAAAGAAAGAAAAAAAAAAGCAGTGGTTTTGGATGAGCCTTGACACAGATGCCCTACTCCACTGCCATCTTGGCCATCAAATATTATTTGCTCCTTCATTTCTAGAACATCTAAACAGTGTTAAAAAGAAAATTTACCTCCAGAAACATGATAAATGTTATCAAAGTGCAAGGAAATCAGATGCCTAACCTCTGCGACCATCATTCTAAGCTTACTATAATGAAATGCAAGACAGCAACAGAGACATGAACATTTCTTTCAAAGGAATCGAAGAGACAGCAAATGTGAGAAATTGAATATACATTCCTACATTCCAATTAATACCATTATCTTCCACTATAGTACTAGAACAGGAAAATATTACCATTGACATCATCACTGTGCACCCACACCAGGATGTTGGTGTCACTGACATCTGTATGTTCCACTTATTGTTACCTCTCATTCTATGGTTCACTCGCAGCCATCTGCTCCCTTCTCAGACCCCAACTTTTGTCACTGCCTCCTTCTCTCCCTGCCCCGTTGTGTCCCCTTGCCATCCAGCTTACCACTATGCTCATGCAGAGACAGTGAGTAAGGCAGTGGGTGATAGCTTAAATTTTGGAGTGGGGTAACAAGAAGGCAACTATTGAGCAGCATGTGGGTGGTGAAGAGGCAGCAATTGAAACAACAGGAGTGTGGCAGCAACTGACTAGCATTCAACACGACTCAAATTCTCGAGTTGACAACACCAATGGAAACAGGCAATACTTTTTTTAAAAACGTACAATGGTAACAGAATTGCATGAGAGATTGCTAGTGGCGATGAGGGTAATAAAAAGCAGCTTGTAAAAAAAGTCACATTCACTGTGATTGCTTGTGCAGTGTGTGTCCGCTGAAACTGTAGCCTATTGATACACTCAAGGTGGTATTGTAGAAAACAATGCAGTCTTTTCAACCCACAGGTGAAGACTGATAATCAGGGAACAGAGTTTATTACCATGTTTAATGATGATTTATTTTTATTATAAGAACATAAGAACATAAGAACTAGGAGCAGGAGTAGGCCGTCTGGCCCTTCGAGCCTGTTCCGCCATTCAATAAGATCATGGCTGATCCTTTCGTGGACTCAGATCCACTTACCCGCGTTCTCACCGTATCCCTTAATTCCTTTATTGTTCAAAAAAAATCTACCTTTTTTTCAAAAGCGTTTACTGAAATAGCGTCAACTACTTCACTGGGCAAGGAATTCCATAGATTAACAACCCTCTGGGTGAAGAAATTCCTTCTCAGTTCAGTCCTAAATCTGCTCCCTCTAATCTTGAGGCTATGCCCTCTTGTCCTAGCTTCACCTGCCAGTGGAAACATCCTCTCTACTTCTATCTTATCTATTCCCTTCATAATTTTAAATGTTTCTATAAGATCACCCCTCAATCTTCTGAATTCCAATGAATATAATCCCAATCTACTCAGTCTCTTCTCATAAGCCAACCCCCTCAACTCTGGAATCAACCTAGTGAACCTCCTTTGCACCCCCCTCCAGTGCCAGTACATCCTTTCTCAAGTAAGGAGACCAAAACTGCACACAGTACTCCAGGTGTGGCCTCACCAGCACCTTGTACAGCTGCAACATAACCTCTCTGCTTTTTATTTCAATCCCTTTAGCAATGAAGGACAAAATTCCATTTGCCTTCCTAATTACTTGTTGTACCTGCAGACCTACCTTCTGTGATTCATGCACAAGGACACCCAGGTCCCTCTGCATAGCAGCATGCTGCAACTTTTTACCATTCAAGTAATAATCCTTTTTACTATTAGTCCTACCAAAATGTATGACTTCACATTTATTTACATTGTATTCCATCTGCCAGACCTTTGCCCACTCACTCAATGTATCTATGTTCCTCTGCAAAGTTTCACAGTCCTCTGCACACTTTGCTTTGCCACTCATCTTAGTGTCACCTGCAAACTTTGACACCCTACACGTGGTCCCCAGCTCCAAATCATCTATATAAATTGTAAATAATTGCAGTCCCAACACCGATCCCTGCACCTTGTATCATTTTGAGCGATAGGTTAACACTTCCATAAAGAAAGATCATTGCTTATTTATTGTGGCAAAAATACATACTTTAGAAAGTTGTCAAAAGATTTTTGTAATTCTAAACCACATAAGTCTCACTTTTAAAAAATATCGAGATCTTCATAAATTAAGTGGAAATTTGACAAGTCTAAAAATTAAATCCTAATTTGCTTTTTGGACAGATTCATCAAAAGTCAGCCTCAAGGATGTACTTTGATTTTGGATCCAACTTCAGACCCAATTATCAAAGGCTGAAATGATACACCAGATCTCAGCACACATGTAATCAATGTAAAGTTAAGGAAAGCTCAAGCCAAATATAGAATAGCCTGTCAAGTCATCCATATCCGAGCATGAGGTGTAGGAAATACAATTTCTGGGAACATGAGGTCCATGTGAGTTAAAATACAAAGTAAAAATTATTAACAATGAATTAAATAAAATTTATCTGACATTTGCTGGAAAATAAAAGAAATTAGGGCCTACGTGCAATCAAAACTGCAACATCTCATTTAGATTGAACAAGGCATCTGGACTCAATTTTGCTTCAAAACATCTTTCTTTGAAGTAGAATGTACTTTGGAAAATATTTAAATACTAACAAATGTAGCCCTTACAAAATGAGTCATGAATGTGCCTCTAACCTTTGGCCAAAAGAACTCATGCAGACATAAACAACCAAACTGACCCACACTCAAACATTCTATGGGATTGCGTGCATTAGCATTAGGTAGAAAGAAATGCATAGGATGATCTGTATTTTATCCATTTGTGGACATGAGTGAAGAAAACAAACAGCAGTTCTGAAATAATATTATAAGGACACAGGGAAAAAAAAACGAACTCCAGAGCAGAGTTAATTGCCAGTCAGAATCCAAGAGAGAGAGATGTATTCAATATTGGGATGTGATATAGGAATCGAAGAAGGTTGCTCAGCCCATTGAACCTCTTCCCTTTATGAAGGAATATGAATGAATCCTTAAAAAAAATTACAGAAGATACTGGAAAACTGAACTAAAAACAGAAAATGTTCAAAATCCCCAGGTCCAGTATGATCCATGGAGGGAGAAATACTTGAACACTCAAAACTTCAAATCAATGAATTTTCATTAAAACTGGAAAAAAACATTAAATGTACATTTAAAATTTAACAAATTTCAACAAATCTACCTGGTGCAGCCGTGCACGTCCATGACAGCATCAGTTGGCATTGACCAAAGTCATTGAGGATATCCTCGCTTAATTTTCAATGGTACTACCATCACATTAAATGGGACATATTTCAAGCAGATCTAGCAACTCAAAACAAGGCAGCTGCAAAGATCACCATCAGCAGCAGAGAACTGTATTCAACCACAATCTATACCATCAAGGCGATCTGAAATTATTCTGAGGAAGGGTCACCAGACCTGAAACGTTAACTCTGTTTTTTCCCTTCACAGATACTGCCAGACCTGCTGAGTTTTTCCAGCAACTTTGTTTTTGTTCCTGATTTACAGCATCTACAGTTCTTTCGGGTTTTTTTTAAAACTAAATCTAATATCGCCAAGTTGGCAGATGACACAAAACTGGGCAGGAAAGTGGTCTATGAGGAGGATGCTTCAGTGTGATTTGGACAAGCTGAGTGAATGGGCAGATACATGGCAGATGAAGTATAATGTGGATAAATTTGAAATTTGGAAGCAATAAAAGGAAGGGAAATTATCTGAATGGCAACGGATTGGCAAAGATGGATGTGCAACGAGACCTGGGTATTCTTGCAGACCAGTCACTGAACATAAGAGCCACAAGTGGTTAAGAAGGTGAATGTTATTCTAGCCTCTGTAGCACAGGGATTTAAGTACAGGAGCAGGAGGATCAATGTGGATGCAGTGGGTCGAACTGTCAGTTTCTACACCAGCGGGATTCTATGATTCTATTACTTGAATATGATTACAATGTTGAAGTTCACTGACGTACCAAAAGTTTGTTTCTATCAGGCTATAAAGTAACATACAGGCAGATTAGAGTAGTATTAAAATAGGTGCCATGGACCTATTTTACCACTACTTTAATCTGCCTGTATCCACCTGTATGTTTCTAAGGCAGAGGTTAATAGGTTCTTGATAATCATGGGAGTGAAAGGTGGCTGAGGTAATCAAGAGTGTGAATTTGAGGTTATCAGATCTACTGTGATCTCATTAATTGGTGGAGCAGGCTTGACAGGCTGATCCTACTCCTGATCCTTGTTCATATGCATCTAATGAGGTATGTTGGAAGGAGAGTGAGGCACAGAAATTTACCTTTCTGAAATGTATAGATGTAATGACACTGCAAAACATGGAGTTAAGGAACAACCAGAAGCAGAAACATAAGCAAGGGAGGAAATCAGCAGCACGGAAGAGAAAACCAATTGATAATCATCCATCCACTGTTTCAATCGCAATTGCCTAAATCTTCTAAAACTCATCTCATTAATAGTTTAAAAAAAAAACTCAAAGGTTATACCTGATCACAGGCATCTCTGCAAATTGGATACTCCCTTGCTTGATAACAACACGATACTTCTGCAAAAGTAAAAAAAAGATGGAATGTTAAATGCGAGGGTACATTAGGTTAAATGCTCGTTACAGTTTCGATATGTACACTGTTGTTTCAATATCAGTTCAATTAGACCTTCCAATGATTTCGATATACAAAAGAAACTGTTAATAACCATGAATTTCACATGGTCAAATGCAAAAATAATTCAGTCTTCTCCCTTTCCAACCACAATGAACTTTACACGAAAGATTAATATTGCGTGCATCATAGATAATAAGTGTAAACAACATTAATGGTAAGCAGTTATGCAAGTGATAAACATATTTAGCATATACATGGGTTGGCAATAATTAGACGTTTTGAAGTGTGTCAGTTTATTTATACATTATATATAAATCACACTTAAAAAGAGTGTTCTGCCTTAAATACAATTCTCAAGTTGGCCAGGATTTAGTTGCTAATTGTTTTAACTGGTAACTCATTCAGTTTCCAGTTAATTGTAGAGATGATAAATCCATTCTGATCTATGATTTTCCTTAAGTTTGGCCTTACATTCACAGTTCAGTTTGCTGTTGGGATATCTGTAATAGACTTTTGAAAATAAATAAATTCCTTCAGAAGATTAAGGCAGTTTAAATTAGTTTAAAAATAATGAAAACTGCAGTATACTGAAGTGTAATATTACATTTGGTGCTCTGTGTTTTCTAGACTTTTTCCTTTGCAGAGGAATAAAATCAGCTCAAGCACACCAATGAAAGTTAAGCAGCAATGTGGATTTGGACCATTTCAGGACTTTGAGAAGGCCTGTGAAAGATCTTTAATATGTTTACAGATTAAGCAAGGGCACCAATATGGACAGTTGTATGCTACTTTGCAAGTTTGTTTCTTTCCAAACTACTGGAGGCCAAGTCTGGCTGCCACACTTTGGAATTTACAATCAATCACAATGCTATTAAGTCATAGGTAAAAAGAACAAACAATACTCTGTAACCAAATATGAAATAACAAACATCGACAAATATAATTTCTTTTACAACATCAATAAATGGTTCATTATTAAAAGCAGTCATCTAATGATTAAGCATACTTCTAACAGATAAAATAGCTGATGAACAAAATACTGCAAACGCTGGGATTATGGAAAAAAAAATGGAAGTGTAGGAAAATAGACAATGTATGCACAGTCTTTGGCAAAAGGTGGTTCTTCAAGCATATTGTACTTTATTAGAACAGCTAGCAACAATTTTTTTTTAAGAGAATGCATAAATCACTTTACAAATAAACAAGGAAATATTTTAAAAGGATAGTTCTTGTTAAGGGTTAGAAGATTTGGAGAGCCATTCTATAAAATAAAAATGCTGTCCAAAGCATCTGATGGCATATCAGTATTATTTTCATGTACTCTGTAGAAATATTTTAATGGTAATACGTTTAATCATCTACACTTTTTGCCCAGAGTAAGCCAAAAAGATATAGAATTAAACCAGCGAGTTATAGTGTCATAAAGATGGAAGGAAACAGACCTTTCGGTCCAACTCTTCCATGACGACCAAATAGCCTAAATTAATCTAGTCCCATTTGCCACCATTTGTCCCGTATCCCCCCAAACCCTTCCTATTCATATACCCATCCAGATGCCTCTTAAATGTTGTAATTGTATCAGCTTCCAGCTGGCAGTTCATTTCATACACACACCTTCCTCTGCATGAAAATGTTGCCTCTTAGGTCCCTTTTAAATCTTTCCCTTCTCACCTTAAACCTATGCCCTCTAGTTTTGGGCTCCCCTATCCTGGGGACAAGACCTTGACTGTGAACCCTATCGATGCCAAGGTCACCCCTCAGCCTCCAATGCTCCAGAGAAAATAGCCCCAGGCTATTCAGCCTCTCCCTATAGCTCAAACTCTCCAATCCTGGCAACATCCTTGTAAATCTTTCTCTATTCTCCAGGGCGACAGGCAGCACCTGTTAAAACGCTTCTGAAAAGTTCTTTGCAACATAGCTTTTAGACACCCTCCCAATTTTCTCCTTCAAAAAAGCAATAATTTTCAGAATGCCAGTGAGGTCCTTTGGAGCTCACTATTTTTAAAAACATTAAAAAGATATATAAAAGCATGTTGTCATATTGTGGATACTAGAAAAAGCTAGTGGCATTTGCTTTCAAAGAAAGCTAAATAAGAAGTTATCAACATTAACTGTAGCTTTAACAGGCTGCATCTTAAATTTCAAACACTTCAATTACCAGTGTCTCTTAAGTGGATCTCACGCGTACAACATTGTAATAGCCCCAAGTGTATCCAATTATTTGAGCTACCCAATGAGCATTACAATTCAAGCAAAAGATATTTTCAAAATGCAAGAGGACTATTCAAAAACAAGATCCACATCTACTATGTTGACACACAACTCAGGATCCTGAGGACACCCCTGCAACTATAACTAGCACCAAATGAAAGTTCAGCTGTAACCAGTAAATAAAAACACTGAGATAACAAGGTGTAGAGCTGGATGAACACAGCAGGCCAAGCAGCATCAGAGGAGCAGGAAGGCTGACGTTTCGGGCCTAGACCCTTCTTAAGAAAGGTCTAGGCCCGAAACGTCAGCCTTCCTGCTGTGTTCATCCAGCTCTACACCTTGTCATCTCAGATTCTCCAGCATCTGCAGTTCCTACTATCTCTGAAATAAAAACACTGTTGTTTTCAATATCTTTTAAGGATTCATTACAAAATAAATGTGTGTCAGCTTTGAGTCACAACATGTTACAAAAAAAAACACTATCAGGGAAAAGATTCAAGGTACAGTTGAAGTTGTACTCTATTCAGGAATGCTTAATGTAGGGCAAAAAGCAATGAAATCATTTAGAGTGGATATTGAGTTTTTGTGGTAAGAAGAGAGACACAGAAGTACAAAGATAGCAGCATTCTAAAAATGAAAGAAAGCAATCCTGACTGCAGCTAAAACATGCAGTTCTGTATCGAACAGGATGCCAAAATGTGCAAATCCAGATTTGGCATAAGCACTAACAGGGGAAAATCAATATGGTCAAAAAGAGATAACAGCAGAAGTAAGGCCATTCAGCACATCGAGTCTGCTTCACCATTCAACGAGATCATGGCTGATCTGATTATTCGCAACTCCATTTTCCTTCCTTTGCCTCATAACCCTTAATTCCCTTACAGATTAAAAATCAGACTATCTCAACCTTGAATGTACTTAAGAACTCAGCCTCAACAGCTTTTGACATGGTCCTCAAAGAGGAAATTGCTCTTCATCTGTCTTAAACAGGCAACTCCTTATTCTGAGATTACATATTCTGGTCCCAAACTGTACACAAGGGGAAACAACCTTTCCACATGACATTGTGCAAGAGCCATTCAAGATAAGGAAAGATCTGAACATGAATGTTTTTACTTCAGTAACACTGAAACTTAGTACAGGAGAAATTCATCAGATCCTGCAGCATCCATGAAGGGAGAAATAGGGTTATTGCTTCCAGTCCAATATGACTCTTCTTGGGAACTGAAGAATCGTGAAAATTTGATGCATGTCATACTAATGGAAAAAAAAGAGGAAGGGCCAAGTCGATCAGAAGTGAAGGTCAAGGAAGGACATAGAGACAAACAGAAAACCCAGGTAGAAGACAGGACATCTTCAAGGTAGGGAGTCCTGAAATCAGAATGACAGTGAATTAAACAAATGAAATTTTAACTAATTCATAACTTCGTAACAGGTCAGGAATCCTTTAAACCAGCAAACCTTGGGACCAACTGTTATTCAGATGAAGGATATTTCTAGTTTTCAGATACACTTGCCTTTCCCTCTAAAATCTTTTACTAATCATCTCACAACCAAAAGCAGAATATTCATTTAACTCTGTATGCTAGTCTGGTAGAGTATGGGTTCACCATATCTTTATTGAAAACCTGATACCATCTGTAAGTTTTTTTTTCCCCCATTGTCACTGCACTTATTATTCTTTGTCTCCATTTGTTGCTACACTTGCCACTTAGGTTTTCAGGTCCATTCAAGCTCTCTGGGGAAAAATACTTTGCTTGACCCAAGCATACCTAGAGGGGATGTTCTATTCCAAAAGGGACCAAATGGATCCAAACAAACCTGTAGAAACACTGAGTTCCGGCTATTGGAAAAAGACCCATTGAGAGGTCCTTTCGAGCCAAGCAAAGTCTTCTTCCAAAGGGCCTTAATGCCATACTCAAAGCTGATACACTTTCAAAAAGACATCCAGTTTTTGGATATTTTCAGTTTTTGGACATGCAAACACTGATTTCTTCCAATTCCTACTCTCAACAAATTACCTCTGGGAGCCAACTTGTGCCCCCTTTTGTGAAGACAGAACCAAAATACGTGTTTCAATTCTTCTGCCATTTTTGTCTTCAATTAAATTTCCTTGTCAATCTCTTACAGTCATAAGTCACTTGTCTTTACTAATCTTTTTCTCTTCACATATTTAAAGAAGCTTTTTCTTCTATTCCATTTCTATGTTTCCTGCAATTTTACACTCAAACTAATTTTCCCCCTTCCTTGATCAAACTTTTGTCCTCTTATGTTGAATTTTAAAATGTTCCCAATCCTTAGTCTTGCTGCTTTTTCTGGTATTTTATGTCTCTTCTTTGGATCCAATAGTATGCCTAATTTCTTTTCTAAGGCAATGATTGAGTCAATTCTCTTATTTTTTGCACAAGGCATGGTGGCTCAGTGGTTAACACTGTTGCCTCAAAGCACCAGGGACCCGGGTTCGATTCCACCCTCGGGCGACTGTCTGTGTGAAGTTTGCACATTCTCCCCATGTCTGCGTGGGTTTCCTCCCACAGTCCAAAGATATGCAGGGTAGGTGGATTGGCCATGCTAAGTTGCCCGAAGTGTTCAGGGATGTGTAAATTAAGTGGGTTATAGGGGGATGGGTCTGGGTGGGATACTCTGAGGATCCGTGTAGACTTGTTGGGCCAAAGGGTCTGTTTCCACACTGTATGGATTCTATGATCTCTATGAAGAATGAAAAATGTCATTTGTTATACTGTCAATCCCTTCAGTAAGGTTCCCAAATCCATCCTTGCCAATTCACACCTCATACTTACACGTTTGGATTCAGGACCCTAGTTTCAGATTTGACTACATCACTCTTCATCTTTATCATATTATAGCTGCTCTTCCTGAAGGGACACATCACAACAAGACTGTAATTAATTCTCTCGTTGCACAGTACCCCGTCTTGAACAACCTGTTCATTGGTTGTTTCCACAATGTTTTGATCTGAAAAAAACCATGAAGTACACACTCATGGAAAATCTCCGCATCATCATTGCTGGTTGCAATCTCTGCTTCTACCCAACAACAATGCCTCATTCTCCTCCTCCGGGTCACCACCTCCTCTTCTCCTGATGCCGCCACCACCCCCTCTTCCTTACAACACTGCCTCCTTTTCCTTCTCTTCCTCACCCTACAACATCACCTCGTCCTCTTCTCCCAATGTTGCCTCCTTGTCTTTTTCCCGACAAAACCTCTTCCCTCACTATATCACGCTATGGATCCTCTGCTGCCTCCTTCCCGCCCCTGTGACACTGTCATCACCGCCTCCTTCCGTTCAAGTTTCACTGAAATTATTCCCTCCTACTTGCTCTCAAATTTTTTCCCTCCAGCTACATCCACAACTCTTTTGCTGCCCTCTATCATTTCAACAGTTTCCTAGCCTTAACTGCCCCCCAGTCACTCTGCACATCCAATCCTCTACTGTGCCAGCCCCAACAGAACAGTTTGGGGTTCTCAACATTTTTTTGATCAGAAGCCTAGGCCGTCCTCCACACCACCTAGCTGAGCTTGTACTCACTCTGCACAACTTCTCCTTCAGCTCCTCTTCAAAATTGAAGCCTCTCTCACCACATGTGCTGCAAGACTTCCGGAGTTTCTCCAGCACTTTGATATCATCTGGATCCTGGCTATGCCTGCCTTTCTCTTGTGGGACACAGGGAACATTGATTATCTCCATCCTGTTCAGGTTCACCTCCCTTTTTTATTCTGGTACAGTGCTAACTGTAATAATGCCCATCCTGCTCTCCCACCATGATCAAGGATATTTTATTGATTGTGTTTCCAATTTCCAGCCTTCACGTACCTTTATCTGGTCCATCCTAACATTTTCCCTCCCTTCATCAACTTGTCCATCTTTATTTCTGGAAACTGGCTACCCACTAAAGTTCACTATAAACCACAAAATCCCACAGCCACCTGAATGATACTTCCTCACATACTGCTTCCTGTAAGCACTCAATTCCATACTCCCAATTTGTTTCTGTCAAATCTGTGCTGATGATGCAACCTTCCACACCAGTACAACCAAAATATCATCTTCGGTCTTCAACTAAGGATTCCCATCTAGTGTGGTTGACAAGGTCCCCCAATGTGTTCCATGCGTTTCACAAAACATGCCCCCACTCCCTCCTCCTCCTTCCCAGAACCATGATAGGGCTTCCAGTGCCCTCAACTTCACCTCACCAGCCTCCATTGTCTGAAGTTTATCCTCTTCATTTTCCACCAGTTCTAGCATAAAATAACCTTCACTCCCCACTGAATATTCCAAAGGAATATGTCCCTCTGAAGGCCCACTACTTAGTCATCTAAACACCCTTCAGTTCCCCACAGCATCTTTCCATGCAAGCGCAAAACATGCAACTTCTGTCTTTTACCTCCTTCACTGTCAAAGGCCCCAGACACACTTCCCAATTGAAAAATTACTTGTACTTCCTTCCGTTTAGCAACTTTGCTCATTGCCCATTTATAATCCCCTCAACACTGTGCAGTCCAAATGCACAATCAGGTGAGTGTTTTGTAGAACACCTTATGTTTCTGGTTGCTTGTCATTTTAATTTGCCATCTTGCTCTCACACTTATTGCTCTGTCCATTGCGTGTTAGTGTTCCAATGAAGTTCAAAATAAGCTTGAGGAACCGGATCTTATATTCTGGCTCAGCACTCTACAGTCTTCAAGAATCTACACAGGGTTCAACAGCTTTAGGTTATTACATCTGCTTCCATCTTATTTTCTTTCTGTTTTGGTTGGATCAGTCTCGTTTCTATCTTTATCACTTCACATTGTTTCAGATTTTTTTTTTAATTTAGAAATTCATACCTCACTTTGAAGACAACTATGTTTTTTCAGAATATCCATTTCCACTCTCTTTGGCTGTTGTATTATGACATCTTGTTATTTCATCTCTGCTCCATCACAGAAATTCTGTTCTTCCTGCTCTCTCCCTCAGATTCACTCTTTTGTTAGTAGTTACAATAGGTCATCAACCTAAAGCATAAACTCTTTCTTTCCCCAGATGCTGCCTGGTCTACCAGGTTTTTCCAGCACTTCGTGCATTTATACCTGTGTTGTGAAGTTGGGTAAAGGACTTGTAGATTGGGAGGCAGGAAGCTAGAACTTAGTGTTTATAAAATGCTCGGGGGGGAAAGCTTTGCATGGCCCCTTTAAAATATCATGTGCTTTTTCTGTGCTTAGAGATTTAAAATAGAAGTCTGTGAGCAGTAGCTTGAAAGTTTGCAAATACACAGAGCAGCCAAATTGAAACACTTGTATTGAAAGGCTGTAAGGCTAGCAGGCCAAGCAGCAGCTCTTTTACCAACACAACAGGCGTTTGAATTTAGCCAATCAATTTGAACCAGGTACTTAGATACCAAAACCCTATTAAATTTTTGTCTGATGGTTTTGACAACATAGGACCAATCCTACGATAAGAAATATTGATATGTTATCAAGGGGCCGGTTAGGCACAGACCCCAGAGTTAGCTGCCATCCACCAGAGCTAACTGTCCTCAGCTCTCGAGAGAATCGCTGCCTCTCACAGCCTCCTCTATGTCTTAGAGAAAGCACCATCTAAATAACAACGGTACCAACAACACAACTAGTTAATCTTCCTGGCAGAGGAATCAACTGAAAAGGCACAGAACACTCTGGAAGACACGTAATCCGGCTGTAATTTCAAGAGGCTAAATTGTTTCTTTTTTAATATGAGTGCGACTAATATTTAATGGAAGTGAGTGTCAAGGATTTATTTTGTTTAACCGCTAAGAATTGTTGAAGAGCAAGCTACACCATTTTTTGTACTCCTTTTTACAGATTATGGGGCAAGGTGCTCCTCTTTGGATGTTTCGGTTTTAGTTCACCACGGGGAGGGGTGGGGTGGTTAGAATCTGCTTTATAACACTTGTGAATAAGTTTTCTAGTTGCACTCAAAGTAAAAGGGGCAAGTTCTGATTTGTGATTTAACCAAAGTGAATGATAAAGAACTCTCAGAAGAGGTGTTAGCGTTGGTGTGTAGTATATGGCAACATAGCAACTTAACCAAACCAAATACACAGACAGCGTGACTTCTCCAATGCTGTCCATCTTTGTCCAGGCTTTACTACCAGAGTATGAGTGGAAGCTATAAATAGGAGGTACAAGGCCAATATCGAACTATTCCATGCAAGAATACCACATACCTTCAGCTCCACATCTGAAGATCTTCAATGCCAAAAATAGTAATGGAACTGCTAGGGTGCTGCTGTAGGCCATGAGGAAAAGTGACTGCAAGACAGGATACGCGTTATTAGAAACTAGCCATTTTTAAAGGAGTTTACCTCTAATATTTTACACACACTTTCAAGTTTAAATACAATAATACTGGATGAAATCATGCCAAAGTTCTCTCACACAATTCACCCAATAGCAATGTTTACAATAAATTGGAGGATATGTTGTATGTTATGTTAGAAGAGTTATATTTTGTAATGCAGTGCAGAAGTCTGAAATTGGTATGTAATTCATGTGATCTGTCTTTTTAAAGAGCAAAGGACAACTTGCTTTATTGATCACAGCTCTGGCTCAGTCACCACTTAATTTCTATTTTGCAGCAAAATTTACAAATTGAAATGGGTCAATTTCAAGTTGCAACTGAGGTACACCAAGTTTTTAAAAGAGATGGTTTGGAATCTGTAACAAAACGAGATGGCCAGAGAGCACTAGTTTACTGTGAAATGGAACGGTCGAAATGATTTCCTGAACACAGATCAGTGAGGTAAAAATAGCAATGAGAGAAAACAATAACAAGAGTGCAGCTTTTCTGTTGAAGTAAATAAAAGATAAATAATACCAAAATAACATGCTTTGACTCCATTTAAGAGTATTCCAGTTGCCAAGGTAAATGCTCGAAGCGATTTGTGAACTTCTTGAAAATAAAGCAACAGCGTTGAGTTTGCAGAATAGATTCTGATCAGAACTGGCGTCTATTACCAGAAGGGTATAAATTTCATTCAATTAAACAGGAGTGGATCTGAAAAAAATTTACTTTCACACTCTATTCTTTAGCTAGCAAGCGTATCCCTTACCAACAGTCCGAATATGAACTCAGTTGGCTCATAACCTTAGTCACATTTGCTCCCGAGACTAGTTTCTGACTTCATGTTTGTGCCATACTAAGATCACGTACTTACATTTTCATGGAAATCAGATATTTTGGCCATTCTCAGCTCACCCACTGCTGAAGCTCTTATTCTTGTCTCCATTACCTCTAAATTCAATTATTTACATGCACACCTGGCCAGTTCTGACCTAATTAAGCTTGAGATCATCCAACACATTGCTACCCATGTCTTTGCGCTCGCTAACTAACACCGGATCCTGGTCAATGTCTTGAATCTTAAAATCATTTTTTTTCCCCCCATACCCTTTGCAGCCTCATCATTCCCCCATCTCTTTTATTACGCCCACACTCCTCTAATTCTGGTCTCTTGTGCATCCCCAATTTTAATCCCTTCACCAATGGATGGGTTGTGCTTTTAGGTGCCTAGGCGCCAAGCTTTAAAATTCGCGCTCTATCTTAATTTACTACTTTAACATCCACTTTTAAACTTAGTCAGATGACCAAAAGCTATCTCCTTTTATGGCTCCTGTCACAATTTATTTGAGAATGCTCCTGCAGACTGCCTTTGAATGTTTCCTTCTGTGAAAAGTACACTTTATTTTGTTCATACACTTGTCAGAAATGGACATTGCTGGTTGGCCAGCATTTGTTGCCCGTCCCTTGCTGCACTCAAGAAGGTGGTGGTGAGCTGCCTTCTTTATCCACTGCAGTCATCATGCTGTAGGTTAACCCACAATGCCATTAGGGAGGGAATTCCAGGATTTTGACCCAACAACAGTGAAGGAATGGCAATATACTTCCAAATCAGGACGGTGAGTGGCTTGAAGAGGAACTTGCAGGTGGTGGTGTTCCCATCTATCTGCAGCCCTTGTCCTTCTGGATGGAAGCAGTTGTGAGTTTGGAAGGTGCTGTCTGAGGATCTGTGGTGAATTTCTGCAGTGCATCATGTCGATACTACAAGTCGTTATTACTGAGCGTTGGTGGAAATGTGGATAATCATGGATGTGATGCCCATCAAGTGGGCTTTATCCTGGATAGTGTCAAGCTTCGAGTGCTGTTGGAGTTGCACCCATCTAGGCAAGTGGGGAGTATTCAATCACACTCCTGACTTGTGCCTTGTTTTTGACGGACAGGCTTTGAGGAGTCCGGAAGTGAGTTACTCGCCGCAGTATTCCCAGCTTCTGGCCTGCTCTTGTAACCACCGTGTTTATGTGATGAGGCCAGCTGAATTTCTGATCAATGGTAACACCAAAGGTGTTGAGAATGGGGGATTCAGCAATGGTAGCACCACTGAATGTCAAAGGGTGGTAATTAGATTGCCTCTTATTGGAGATGGCCATGGCCTGGCATTTGTGTGGCGCAAATGTTACTTGCCATTTGTCGGCCCAATCCTGGATGTGCTCTAGATCTTGTTGCATTTGATCATGGATGAATTTTGGTAAGTTTTTCTTGACGGTTTCTCTGAGAGCCACTGTAAGATTTCTCACACTATTTTCTGCCAGCCACCTCATTAACTATGCACTCCTCCTCTTTAGCGCCCTGCGATGGAATCGCGAATGTTGCTGGACATTGATGATTGCACAATGAACATCCCCACTCTGATCTTATTATGGAGGGAAAGTCATTGATGAAGCAGCTGAAGATGGTTGGACTGAGGACACTAGCCCGAGGAAAACCTGCAGAGATGTCCTGGAGCTGAGATGACTGAACTCCAACAACCACGATCATCTTCCTACGTGTCTGGTAAGACTCCAGTTTGTCCCCGATACCCATTGATTCCAGTTTTGCTAGGGCTCCTTCTAAGTCACACTTGGTAAAATGCAGCCTTGATGTCACTCTGACCTCACCTCTGGAATTCAGCTCTTTTGTCCATGTTTGAAGCAAGGCTATAATGAGGTCAGGAGCATAGTGGCTTTGACAGAGCACAAACTGGGAATCACTGAGCGGGTTATTGCTGAGCAGGTGCTGCTTCATAGCACTGTTGATGACACCTTCCATTGCTTTGCTGATGATCAGGATTAGACTGATGTAGCAGTATCTGACCAGGTTGGATTTCTCCTACTTTTTGTGTACAGGACATACCTGGACAATTTCCATGTTGTTGGATAGATGCCAGTGTTGTAACTGTACTGGAAGTGCTTGGCTAGTGGAACGGCAAGTTCTGGAGCACAAGTCTTCAGCACTATTACCAGAATGCAGTCAAGGCCCATAACCTTTGCAGTCTCCAGTGTCTCCAACTGTTTCTTGATATCATGTCGAGTGAAATGAATTGGCTGAAGACTCGTATCTGTAATGGTGAGGACCGCTGGAAGAGGCCGAGATGGATCATCAACTCAGCATTTCTAGCTGAAGATTGCTATAAATGCTTTAGCCTTATCTTTTGCACTTTATAGAAAGAAGTTGTTGCTTCATGGAATTTGTGTTCTTGCCTTAGTTCAGAAATTAATTCAGTCAAAAGTATTCCATTCAAATATTTGATGGTTTAAAATGAACGAAATTCAAATGTTTAGACATACAGTCAGGTGCCAATGAGGTCATTCATGCTGAATTAGCTCATTATAAAGGTAATAACTAGAAAGTATATACATTGTCTAAAATCAACTACTTGAAGGATTCAGGGTATCAGGTGCATTTTATAGTTAGTACAGGATTTGGAAATATCAAGGATAAATTCAGTTGAGTTGCAGGTTTGTCAGAAATTCTGAAGGTCATCTAAGATCCCAAATATTACAGAGAATCATGACTAAAAAGAGGCAGTATCAGTGTTAACACAAGTCAATTTTTATCATTTACTGTTTGCAGAACATATTGTCTATATGTTCACTCTACTGACTGACTGCTTTGTCATTTTACACCCATATGAAAAAATCCTGGAGAAAACAGACTGAACAAGTTGCAAAGGCAAGCCTCCAAAAAGGTGAAAGACCATTTGCCAACGTATCGCATCAATCACCATAAATCATACATGTATACTTGTCCTGTGGTATAACACAAAGGTTACAAGATTTTATAGAATCCCCACAGGGTGGAAACAGCCTATTTGGCCCAACAAGTCCACACCACCCCACCGAAAAGCATTCCACCAGATCCATCCCACCCGCCCTATACTGTCCATGGCTAACACACCAAACCTACACATCCCTGAACACGATGGGTAATTTAGCATGGCCAATCCACCTAACTTGCACATCTTTGGACTGTGGGAGGAAACTAAAGCACCCGGCAGAAACCCACGCAGACACGGGGAGAATATCCGCCAGTCACCTGAGGCTGGAAGCGAACTCAGGTCCTTGGCACTGTCAGGCAGCAGTGCTTCCACTGAGCCACCATGCCATCTCACTGTATAGTGTTGATGCAGAAAAATACCATATTAGTTGTTTCCTCGATTTAATATTTAAACATATAAAATATATAACTATAAAATATATTGTTAAAGGAAAGTGACTTGCTATAAATGGGTCTTAAGAAATTGTGAACTCTGCAAGACTACTTTCAGTTGATACACTCAACAATGCGAGACAAAAATACAAATTCAAGACAAGCTATTGTCATCCTAAATCACTTGCATGTTATCTTTTCACACAACACAGTCATCAATGCCTGGGAGACCCTTGCTCAGAAGAAACCAACTTGAAAGAACCTCCTGCATGAAGGGATACAGCTCTTCGAGAACACCAGTCAGCAAAAGGAGCCTGAGAAAGAAATACCAGCAATCAAGGCCAAAGACTAATTTTACTTCCTGGGAACGCCTGCCAAACTTGTGTTCGGAGATGAGTCTCAAGGATCAGGTTCATTAGCCACACAAGGTCCCACAGTACCCGTGACCAATGACACAGAATTTCCTAAGTGGCCAATCATACTCCTTAACAAGTGATTGCCGAAGACATATAATCTTAAAACAAACTCACTTGTTCTCAACCTTTCTTCCCATCCCACCTATCAAATCACTCCTTAATTTCTAAAAATATCCCCCCCAAGTTCTAAAATGATGAAGTTACAGAAATGTATTAAATAAAGAGAAGCAGCCACTTAAAAGAAATGCGTTAATAATGCAAGGACACAGTACTGACATGTTGGGCTAACTGAGTTCTCAACCGACATTCATCAACACCACCTCAGCAGCAAGAGCATGATCGGAGACAAAAGTTGGGGATATTAAAAGTGTAGAACACAAGTGTTGAGGGCGGCACGGTGGCTCAGTGGTTAGCACTGCTGCCTCACAGTGCCAGGGACCCAGGTTCAATCCCACCCTCGGGCGACTGTCTGTGTGGAGTTTGCACATTCTCCCTGTGACTACATGGGTTTCCTCCGGGTGCTCTGGTTTCCTCCCACAGTCCAAAGATGTGCAGGTTAGGTGGATTGGCCATGCTAAATTGCCTGTAGTGTTCAGGAATGTGTAGATTAGGTGGGATGCTCCAAGGGTCGGTGTGGACTTGTTGGGCCAAAGGGCCTGTTTCCACACCGTAGGGATTCTAACAAAACACACTGAAGGATTGATATCATAACACAGTTGAGCCTGGAGGCAAACAGTGTAGATCTGAAGGAGTTTGGGAGTGAAGCACTTGAGCAGATGAGGCCAGAGTGAACATGAGTCTTAGAATCAGGTTAAAACGACCCAAGCATTATGATACAAATTGGTGACAGCTAATTGCCTTTATTTAGTAAATCTTCAGGTTATTTCTCTTAAATTCAATTACACGAAGAAATAGAGGCACAATAGGGCACCTCCAACTCAACGAACTCATCCTGTGCCATGTTGGGCCTGCAGGATCAAAAACCGAAATTGCTGGAGAAACTCAGCAGGTCTGGCAGCACTTGCGGAGTGAAAACAGTTTGAGTCCAGTGAGCCTTCTTCAAAACCTGAACTTTCTGAAGAACTTTGTTTTTTTTTCAGATCACCGTAACAGTTTTCGGTTTATTTTATATGAGCCTGTGGAATGTTTCTCATGTTCTGGACAATCTTCTTTACAGGACAGGCTTCAGAGCTTGAGCAGCAGCTAGTCTCAATACATGACATCATTAAGACTGAGAAGTGAGTGGATACAAAGTTTCTGGATAAAAACTGCAAGTGCTAGATGTGTACAATCAAAATTAAAAGCTCACAGAATCTAAGAGAAAGTGGCAAGTTGGATCCAAAATTGGTTCAGTGAAAGGAAACGATCTTTTACAGGTCAACAGGTGTGCATGTGACTGGAAGGTTGTGGGGGTTCTCCACATATCTGTATGGGATCAATGAATTTCCATAATACACAGTAACTTTGACATAAATACAAAGGGGGATGACTATATAGTTTGCAAATTCAATGAAAGCTAGGCATCACATTATAGGAAATATGTAATCACACTAAGAGAGGGTGTAGAAGATCTGGAGGATACAAGGATTTTGCTTGGAATGGAGAATTTTGGCCATCAGTTAAGTTTGAATGAAGTTTGAATGGATTGTTTTCTTTGGAACATGGGAGGCTGACACGAGATTTAATTGAGGTGTACTGAAATGATGGTGGGGTGGGTGAAGGAAAGGTATAGTGAAAGTCAACAGGAAGAACCTACATTTTAGTAGGGATGGAAACAAACAAACAAATCAGAAGGCACAGAGAGGTAAAGTGATTGGTCAAAGTATTAGAAGAAAATTGAGGAGCATTTTTTTCCTCATCCGGAGTGCAGGAGAACAAAAGTCATCAGTGTATTTAAAAGAAAATACTCAAGTTCTGTAAGCTGTAGGATACAGATTAAAAACTGCACTCAGAAACTGCAATTGAACTGGACAGCTACTTTTTGATTTCCAGAACTATGATGGGTTAAATGGCCTCATGTGCCAGACATCTGTCCTCGTTTCTTCCTACATTGCTAAATTGTGCACAGAAGGTCAAGTTCCCAGTACATCTGAGCGTTACCCAACCTTGCTCCCCTCCATTCTATCTGCTCCATTATTGGTACCAGACACCAAAATTGTCTTAGTTCCGAACTCTACAGCTCCCTCCCTAAACCACATACAGTTGCTCCATCTCTCATTCCTTTAAAATGTTATCTTCAAAGTTAATTACTAGCTTTTCTTGACCAGTGCCTGGAACCTTTTTGTGTTAGCTGTGTTTAGACATTTTCTAAGCTAAATAAAATGACAATACTAATTGCTGAGCCTTAAATCATGAATACTCTCTTGGTTTTGAATACAAAGTTCAGGAAGTCACAAATATTTATATATAGCTCTTCTTTGCCAATAATTTTTATACATGGCACTACACTGAGAAAAGCTGTTTAAAAAGTGGGATTAGCAAAAATTCTCTTGAACTCTGAGAAAACAGAAAAAGAATTAAAGAACCTTGTGAGCTGTTCACACAGCAATCTGAGGGCAGAACCACAGCTGGTAAGGGTCAACCACAGCTTGCGACCACAGCTGTCAAGGCCACTTGCCTAAAGATAAGATAGTATGCTGCCTACATAAGATAAGCAAGAGTGGGTGGAATGTAAATGAACGCAACATTTATCTACATTTTATCCGTTATTGTTTAAAACTGGTAAAGTAAAAGGAGATACCAGCAGCTGCCAGTCTATTTTGTGTGTTTAATAATGAAAATTGACTCAAAAACCTTTTGCCACATGTCTTTAAGGTAATTGACATTTAAAGATGAATCATTATCATAAAATACATGACTCTTTCTGGCACTTATCTGATGAGATTGAAAAATAGATTTTATCTTCTGGAATTAAATTTATAAATATTTGGTTTTTACACCAAAACAATTCATAGAATGAAAGCATAAGAACATGCAATAACTTTCAAGAGTTCAGAGATACATAGATATTTCCGGAGAGGTTTTAAAAGATTAAAGAAATGAAGTAGTTTATGAGAAAAGTCTTCTAAACTGAGAAAGCATTTAAGAGCAAGACCTTAACTTTAAGAAGTCAAGCCAAAAATACTGGAAGGTAGTTAGATGCAGCGCTTGCATGCAAAAGTTCAGTTTCCCAGAACATGTGGAAACATCAAAAGAACTAGCACCACTCCAGATATAACAACATGCAAGTGAGAGAAGACAGAGAGGCGAATGACCTAGAAGAGAACCAATATTGTGTCTATCGAAAAAAATTCATCACTGTCACATTCCACAATTTATACTGACAGAACAAAAGCCAAGGATTTGAAGTTAACTTCGATCACTTTTTTTTAAAAAACAGCTTGGATTCTTTGCTTTGCCTATTTAAGATGATTAACCTGAAAATATAAATCCTTAATCCTTACATAGATTGCTCAGTTAGATGAATCTGGTGAGGAGAAAAAAAAGTTTTATGTAGCCGACTTAAATGCCTAAAGGATTGTCAAGGTTAGGTGGATAGAAGATGGAAGCACAAGATTGGTCATCTTACAACTGCCCATCACAAATACAAAATGCATTTTAGAAGATTAAATTCAGATGCAAATTATACAATAAAGGGCAGAACACTTAGGAGCATTGACAATCAAAGGGAGATGGGTGTACAGGTCCACAGATCCCTGAAAGTGGCAAAACAGGTGGTTAAGGTGGTCGAAGGGGCATACAGCACTCTTGCCTTCATCAGCTGGGGCATTGAATATAAGAGTTAGCAAGTTATGTTACAACTATACAAAACTTTAGTTATTGGAATATTTCTGTGCAGTTCTGGCCATCCCATTACAAGATGGATGTGGATTGCTTTGGAGAGGGTGCAGACAAGGTTTAGCGGGATTTCAGGTTTTAGTTATGAGCAGAGGTTAGATAAACTCGATTGTTTTCACTGGAAAGACGGAGGCTAAGGGGTGACGTGAAAAAGGTCTACAAAATTATGACAGGCATAGATAGAGTGGATAAACACAGGTTTTTTTTCCCCCCCCAGGGTGGAAAAGTCAACTGCAAGATGGCACAGGTTCAAATTGATAGAGGTAAAGTTTAGGGGAGAAGTGCGGGGAAAGTATTTTACACAGAGGGTGGTGGGTGCCTGGAACACACTGCCACTGGAGGTGGCAGAAGCAGGCACGTCAGCAACGTTTAAGACAAATCTTGACAGACACATGAACAGGAGGTGAACAGAGGGATAGAAACTGTGTATGGGGCCATAAGTAGAGGGTCTAAATAAGGATTAGGAATTGGTGCAGGCTTGGTGGACTGAACAGCCTATTCTTGTGCTGTATTGTATAAAACATATAAATCTGAGGCCAACCAGACTGATTGAAAAGAACATGCAATTATATTATTAGAAGCAGAAAGCTAATCAGCATTACATGAAAACTGACTTATAACATAATAGATTCGTTATGCAAAGCTGTTATCTTCTTAGCTATACAAAAAAATCCAACTGTGAATTAATCCTGCCAACTTTGCATCATTCTTGGACACTGAACCTAACTTTATTTCTACTAAGTGGAGCTCAGCTAGTTTTAATGTTATTAAAGTACACTTGTATTGACATTATTCCCATTGGGTGAGTAACTCTGGTAGTTTAACAAAATAGATTAAATTACATTGAGTACACTTTTGATAACCCTAAATTGGCACTAATTATGATTATTAGAAATGTGCTAGTTACAAAATATTGGTTTATGATTTTGTTGTTTTGCTTCCATTATCTTGGGAGCTAGCAAGTTCTATGATTCTATGATAAGTGAAAAGGTTAAAGGCTGCTCAATGATTTCTGATTAATATTCATTACAATTTTATTTTTTAAGCTCTAATATCAGTCAATTAAGATTCTAACTATTGTTCATTTTTCACCTCTGAACCCGTAGAATTCCACAATTCTGTGTCTTTAGTTCAATAAAACAATGTAAAAATCTTAAACCATCAAGAGTTTGTGTGTAGTGGAAATTAATATAAAACTATAAGTAAGTTGTTACCAACCTGATTTGGCCAGTATTCTAATCTACAGCCAATGCATAGGAACGTATTCTACATCCGCCAATGAAGAAATTACAAGGCAGTCTGTCTCTGTGGATCCCATTTATCCTCTTGTTCTGGAATACAGAAGTGAAACTTGTAAAATAAATTTCTTCTTCTATCATATTTAATGGCTTCTATTTGACTACTTGAACTCATCACCTTTCAATTGTGACTGATTTTAAGTTTGTCATCTTGTTTTCTCTTATTTGTTCCAACATATCTGAAACCATCCCCAAAACAGAGATCAGATTCCCGCTGCTGCTATCAATATACCATGGCAACCACTCCTAGGAGAGTCAAAACTGTACAGAATGGCTCCCACATCCATTTTCTCCTTCTTCAAATGTACTTTCTCAATGACCCTTCTTATAACAGAAACCTGATCAGCAATAAAACTGTAGACAGGTAGTACTTACAGGCACAGAAGATTGTGAGACTTCACAGTAAACTCCCTTTTTATAAGGCAGTGTGTCAAAATCTGATACATTTGGAAAAGTTTTCATTTTCTTGGACTACCTTTTACAGAGAGTTAGATTCATATTTGAGCAAGACTATCCAAGAGTGAAATCAGAAAGCACATTTCCCCCACACAAGGGTAGTGGAAATCTGGTAAACTCTCCCACAAGGCAGTAGGAAAGATGGGTGAATTAAAATTTTGCAGACCAAGATGGATGGATTTCTGCTGAGCTCAAGGGATACGGTGCAAATGCAAGTAAATGGAGTTGAGATCAAGAACACCTATTAGAACAAAATAGACAGATCTGAGGATTGAGTGGCCTGACCTTGTTCCTAACCAATTAAAAATAAATGCAATTAGTAATCTACTTCAAGTCAAACATTGTAGCAGCCCTTTTGTCTCTGAAATCCCTCCAAGTAATATTAAAGCCACATGTTTTAACCTGGTCAAAAGGATTTCCTAGCTGCAGGAGTCCAACTACAGCATACTCCAGCAGCGGGATATAATTTGATTCCAGCAAAATTTTTCTCGGCTGAAACATGATTTGGAATATGTGGCCTGATAGGATGGTGGAATCAGATCTGAAAGCAGATTTTGAAAGAGAACTGGATAAATATTTGAAAAGCTAAAATATTATAGAGATATGGGGAAAAAAAAAAGAGACAGGGATTACTCTTCAAAAGAACTTGGGGGTGGTGGTGTTGGTGGTAGGCTGGATGGGTGAGGCAATCTTTTACAGTGCACCACTTCAGCATGTCCCAGAATGGCACACTGAAACAAAATGTGCAAACCAGGTCACAAAGTCATATTGATGTGCAGCAGTAGTACTCATGAACAGAGTAGACACTAATTTCCACTTGAAAGAATTAGAAATCATTTATCAGTGAGACCAAAATATTATAGTACAAGAAATTGTAGCCAATTACACATGATGGCTGGACTCAAATTCTGAAATACCTGGCTAAACTCAAGGCGACCATCATCTTTGTTTCTCCAAGAGAAACAAGAATGGAACTACTTAAAGTAATGCTTCAAAACAAGTGCCGCAAGGAGGACCATAAAATTGCCTTCTCCAATTAGGTTCAGAATTTGGCATGATCAAGTGTGGAATTGGGTCTCCTCTTTTTAACCACCTCAGTCACAAACAAACAGTTTCTTTTTAGTACGCAGCCTATCAAACTTGAATTAAAACATACTTTGCTAGAAAGTGAAGGAGGCAATTACCATGATTTTGAGTGAAAGAAAGCAGTTTATTGTCTATTAATTCCAAAAAAAAGGAATATCAAAACACTCTCAAACACGGGTAAAAAGTTTAAAAAGGGAGAACATATGGTGTAGATGGGGAAATAGAAAAATTACACAGTTAAACTGTTCATCGAATCCTCAAGATGTTAGATTCTTAACCGGAGATTGTAGCTCTTTAATGGCTAAGTTGTATCCGCAGCAGGAATGGAATCTGTATGTAACTTGGTGAATGGCTATTTTTCCATTTAGCTTTTTCGTTGGTCAATGAATTCTGAGATGAGTGAAACAGGCAAGAACAAACAGCGTTTCAGCTCTTGTTGTCATATTCGTTGTTTTCTTCTCTGTTTTACTGCTCAAAAGCAGCTACTGAAACACTGTTCAGAGTGTATTTCTTGTTCCATTCATTGTCTTTTCAAGCTGACTAATTTGGTAGGCAAGCCTTTAGTCTCCCAGTGAAATTACCGCATTCACATAAAATAAACACGAGTTGCGAATTTCTTGACACTGACCAAGGAACCTGGTTTAGACGCCTTTAGATACCATGGTAATCTCAGTGCAAACTGTTTACGCCATATGGGTCTCCCAAAGTTTTCTTCAATCTGTGGTCAGATGCACAGTGCAGCATTTTATATCCAGGTTTCTTCCTTTCTAAATACCATCTTAATCCATGAAAGGTCCACAGGTCCATTACAATATTGAGACAAACAGCTGAATCATATCAGCCTTCTTACCTCTATGTTGCAATACTATAAAATTAAAGACTTCAAAAGACCTTGAAAACTGATCCCAATGGTTCCTAAGGAGACTTTTGATAAGCAATCCCAGGCGCAGTGAATGATCAACTCTAGAGTGGATTTGTAGTTTAAATAAAACACTTAACTATATATTAATAAGAAGTAACTTTAGCAGAGCAAAAACAAAGTAATTAATTGAAGTCCATGATTTAAACCCAACAACCTTTCTTTGCAGCCATTCACACAAAAGATAGAGAAAAACAAACACAATTAAAGGGATAAATAAAATAAATTGACAAAACTAGAGAGATTATTTGAGCAGTTTTCATGATGCCTTGTTCCACATGCATATATGATTGTTTCTTGGTTTATTTTCTGAAGACACTGATCAAGACTACATGTTCAGTTCATTCTGAGGAAGTTTCAGCAATACTTAGAAATTAATTTCTATCCTTTGAATTCCCAATAACTGATAATGGGAGATTAGGCAGAGAGCTTTCAAATCTTCATAATATAGCATTAACAGCCAAATGCCTTCTTTTAGAGAAACAATCCAAAGAAAAAGTTAAAACTTTCCAGCCACACCTTCTGTTTGACCATTATGTTCTCTCCCAGATTCAATGGCGCTAATTCCCAGGTACTAATCTCACTAATGGCCAAACATCTGCTATCTGGTTAGATGTTCTGCTTTCCCCAGCACTTGATGCATCTATAGAGCACCTTGAACAAGAACCAATCTGAAATTAACTTTCAGGCTTGGCCTATGAAACAAACAGTTTGTCTGTCCCTTTTATAAAAACAAAACACATGCTGCTGCCCACAGTCCATAGGTCATATTCATCAATGCTCTCGGCCCCAATCCAAAATTGATAAAGAAAAAAGAAAAATCAGTAAGGGTTCTAACATCATACATAAAACTCTAATGATGGAAGTTAAAATTCAATAATCCATAGTTCTCGTTCTTGTACAATTTAGAGGTGTGAGAAATAGTCAGTGTACACAGCTAATGACTACACTGCTGACTTCAAACTATATATATCCATTTTAAAACCAGAAATCAAATGCAGGAGCCTAATCTGCTTTCTCATGACCATTTCAAATGAAAGCAGGTAAATCTCTTGACGCCGAGACAACATTGCTCCTTCAATTATTACCACTGGTCAAAAATAAAATAAAATGTTAATCTCACTTCCATTGTGGAATCTGTCTAATTCTACATATATTAAGGTACAGAGCAACTGCACTTCAAGTAATCTGTTTGAAGCACTTTTAAAGCATCCTTCACTACTGGGACAAGGAACTATACAAATGCTCATCTGTACTTTCCTTAATTATAATTTGAACAACAGGAAAGGAATTTGAACTGTACTAATTTTATGAACAACCTTGTGTATAGCAAAATAAAAAGACTTATTGCCATCAGACGTCAATTACAGAGCTCTGCAAAAAGCTTTGCCAAAGAGATTTGAACTACATGTGAGAATAAAAACTTGACATGCTGCTGCCCAAGACAGATGTGGAGGTGCAGTGTTAGACTGGGGTAGACAATTTCAGAAGTCACGCAACACCACGTTATATTTCAACAGATTTATTTGAACTCACAAGAATTTGAAGCGATGCTCCTGGTGAAGTGGAGGGAAGGGCACAGGCCTATAAATTCTGTGTCTGTACACTACCTTCCACTTCACCTGATGAGGAGCAGCGCTCCGAAAGTTTGTCATTTCAGATAAACCTGTTGAACTATAACCTGGTGCCATGTGACTTCTGACTTTGCCCAAGATGGAGTCACTTCTGTCAAGTCAGTCCACTGAAAGTGAGGACTGATATTGGATACAATTGGGATCACTTGAAATTCACAGAATTGTGAAGAAACAAATGTCATGTTGATGAGCCAAAGTCAAACAATTAATTGACATTGTAGGAATAAGAAAATTTAAAAACATGCAACGCTTATTTTATCCCAACAAAAATCACAGTGATAAATTGCATGAATTTGAGAAATAGGAAATGATCTTACAACCCTTTGAATCTACTCTATCTTTAATAAGATCATATCCCTTGAGCCTGAGAAATCAAAAAATTTAATAGCAAAGGGAAATCAATGCACAACAGAAGCAAAGATGCCTGTTAAATGAGTCATAATATGTTTGTTCTCAATGTTTTGCTCGTATAATCTCAAGTCCACTGTGTTCCTCTTTAAGCAATGTCAATTATGCTGTAAATAAAGTGCAGCAAAGGGCAAGATGATGCTGGTACTCAGTGCCAAAGCCTACACGCATCCTTTAGAAACACTTGAAATACTGGAAACCTTTTGTTCACAATACTTCACTAACTAGAAAAGTGTATGGCAGCACAGCTTGTATGGAGAGAAATCTTGGAGAAAATAAGAATAGTCCTTTTTGCTGTCTTCATATTTGGAACTAAAACACTGAGCCAAGCAAGACTACTAGAACAGAAAGTACTTGCAATTGTGTGACCCAAACCACTTAGCAGGTAATTCTTGACTGATTAATAAAAAATTTCATACTCCACACAATGAATTATTTTCTAATTTCCCTATCTGGAAAGGAAACAAACATGCATTTTCTTAGTGCCTTTCAGGATCTAAAGACATCCTGAAGCATTTTAAAAGCTAATGAAGTACTTCTGAAGTGCAGTCACTGTTCTAACATTGGGACTGCAGAAGTTAATTAATCCACAACTCCTCCCCCAGACAGCAATGTTATACTCACCACAATCTGTTACTTAATGAAGTTGATCAAGGGATAACCGCATTTCTCTTCTTTGAAACACAGTGCTAAGACATCTTTTATCTCACCAAAGAGCAGATAGAACCTTTAATGTCTCATCGGAAAGATGGCACCTTTGATAACTGTGGTATTGAGGGAGTGCAGAATGAGTGTCAGCCTACGTTTTGTCCTGGAGAGGAACCTGAAGTCTCAAAATGACTTAGAAGAAATGTACTGGAGGCTTCAGATTGCACACTGACTAGACGTACCACAATTGCTGTAATGGATTCAATTCTAATTAAGACAACTTTGTTGATAATATCTGTCACTCTGCATTATAAAATCTAAATTTATCAAGCAGCACAGCTAAAGCTTTCAAAGCCTGTATTTCCATCATCCTGACCTCACCAAACTCAACTGCTGCTTCATGATTCCACAAATGCTCTGCAATTCTCAACCATTTTTGCAGGTACCTGTGTTCGCATTCCATCCTACAGCATCCATCCTCTACAGCCACATGTCTCCTTGTACTCACTTTACAGTTTATGAAGTGCAAACACTTAAAGAATATTGTCTGTACTTAATGACTACATTAGGAATGCAAGTTATTAACAAATGAAACTGCATCAAGAATGCTTCAAAGAAACACGGCTATATTAACAAACATCCACTTAACTAAGAATGATCAAAAAAACGTACAACAAGAAATGCAGAATCAAAAATCCAAGCAATCAAATTTCTTCTTTTGATAACTAGCATTCAAATTCAGCAAGTGATTTCTTCCGTTTTAGGCTGTCAATTTTGCTTTTCCACTCTGATGTAAACAACTCAAACAAAGGGAAAAATAGAAAATCATTGTAAAAACTGACTCTATACACTTACCCATTAAATTGACTGCATGTTAGAAATATCCAAAGTCTATGTTTGCCTTCCCTTATGTTCTTGGTTGAGAATTTTCACCTGAGTTTGTGAGGGAATGAAAAATGGATCAGAGAAGTATAGCCTCATCATATCCTTCTGGAACTACAACATCTACAGTGTACCGTAATATCAGGCAGAAAAAAATACACAAAAATATAAACCATATAACAAATGTAATTAAAATATAATTTAAGTATTTTACGTAACTAAAATAATTCATGATTTTTATTGAAAAGATATGTTTCAAGTTGAGCTTTTTGCATTTTTGAGAGGAACTAACATTTGTGCTCAGAACACATGGGAATATTGATGAAGCCATTTTGATATTGGTCATAAGAACTTCAGCTGAAGTTGGTTATTAAGTCAGATTTGGGTGATGGTGATGACTACCTTTTTTCCATGGTGACCACTGGAGACTCAAAGCCTCCCTGGATATTGCCACATCCAACAACAGCTTCAGCAAGAGTTATAAATTCTATATGGGAAAAAATAAAAAGTTATTAAGTAACTGAGAAAGATTTGAGGAAGAATAAAGAAATAAATAGAATACATTAATCTTCAGGAATTATTGCAAGTTTACTGCTGAAGGCAGGGTAAAAATAAGTTAAATCGATAAATGGAGGTTTGAGAGGAAGAAAAGCAGTTGTGATTGAGACTACTGGGGTAGTTAAGGGGGAAAAAATTGATTGACAACATGATACATTGTAAGACAGGGCACTGGATGAAAACGGAACAATGGAGTCAAGTTGCTGATTGCACCAGTTGGCATGACCACTTCCTCTTGTGCTATAAACCTCTTTTTTTTTGCATCTTAAATCAAATTGTTTAAAGTGTTAGAAATCTTCAACACTGTTTAAATCTGTGACGTTTGCCTCTCAGGACCTGTAGGGTATACACTTTTACCTTATAATGCATTGTCACATTACAATAGCACGTGGCCATTCAATTTCAGAAACCATAAAGATCCTCAGCAATGTCATATGCTGCTCAGCAATTCATAAGTAACAGGACATGACATTGCTCATAAGCTTCTAATTGTTAATGTAAAATCTCAGATGAGCAAAGCCTTTCTTCCCCCAAAAAGTAATGTGTTCTCCTAATGTATCAGAAAATTCGATTTTATGTAACAACTTCAATGTACTAAAACATCCCAAAGGTGCTTCACAGGATGTTATCAAACAAATTTGAAACCAAGCACATAACATTAACACTGAAGAAGCAGCTTTCAGTAGCATCTGAGATATTTTAATTTAAAATCATTTTAAATTCATAGATCAGAAAGAGTGAAGATCATTCAGTCTCTCCTTCCAATATAATTATGACTTATAAGTGATAGAACTTTTCCATATTTTTAAATCAGAGGTAGATACATTCTTAATTACCAAGGCAATAACTATTGGGGATATGCAGGAATGTACAGCTCAGGTTAAAATTAGATCAGCCAGGATTTTAGTGAATGCCATATTGGTTGCCTACTCTTGCGCACAATATCCCTAAGGATACTGATCATAATACAACAAACTGAATGTTAAATTCTGAGTGTGGGAAACTTTGGTGGAAATAACTATCTTTAACTTAAATAAAGAGAATTATATGAAATGACGATACAGTTAGATGAAGTGAGCCAGGCAGATAGCTTACTGTCTTTCCTGCTAATCTATCAGCAGCAGTCATTTATGAAAATGCTTCTTGACTCTCATCAGAAATATATTCCAGTAAGGAGGAAAGATTTAAAGAGAGGGTCAAACCAACCACGGCTAACTAAGGAAGTTCAGGAGAGTATCAAGTTGAACGAAAATGCATATAAAGGAGGCCAAAGCCAGCAATAGCCCTGAAGACTGTGATAAATTCAGAATACAGCAAATGAGGACTTAAAAGACAAGAAACAGAGAGGGGAAACTGACGAGGAATATAAAAACTGACAAGAACATCTTTAAATATATAAAAAGGAAGAGAGAGGTCAAAATGAATATGGGTCCATTAGAAAATGAATCTGTGGAGACAGTTATGAGGAACAGGGAAATGACAGAGAAATTAAACAGACATTTTACATCAGTCTTTTTGGCTGAAGATACTTCAAATGTCCCATTAATACTAAAGAACACAGGCGAGGAATTAAGTACCATCTCCAGAGAAGTAGAACTGGACAAACTAATGAGCCTAAAGGCAAATAACTCCCCATGATGGCTTGCATCCAAGGATCCTAAAAGAAATAGCTCCAGAGATAGTGATGAATTGTTTGTAATTTTCCACTGCATTCTGAAGTAGTACCAGACGATTGGAAAACTGACAATATGACACCCCCATTCAAAAAAGGAGGGAGGCAAAAAAGGGTGTAAATATAGCTGGATTAGCCTAACCTCTACTGTTGGAAATGTAATGGAATCAATTATTAAGGAGGTAATAACAGAAAATTTGGAAAATCATTATCTAATCAAGCAGAGTTAATATGGCTTCATGAAAGGGAAATCACACCTGACTAATTTATTAGTTTCAAGAAAATCTCAACCCAAGATAAATAAAGGGGAACCAGTACATGTTGTATTTGAACTTGCAGAGACATTCAACAAGGTACTCCCCAAAAGATTTTTCTTTATTCATTCACGGGATGAGGGCATCGCTGGCCAGGCAACATTTATTGCCCATCCCTAAGTACCCAGAGGGCAGCTAAGAGTCAACCACATTGCTGTGGGTCTGGAGTCACATGTAGGCCAGACCAGGTAAGGATGGCAGTTTCCTTCCCTAATGGACATTAAGTCATAAGATAAGAGCTCATGATGTTGAGGTAGCATATTGGAGTGGATAGAGAATTGGCTAATAGGCAGGAAACAAGAAGCAGGGATAACAAGTTATTTTTCAGGTTGGCAACCTGTAACCAGTGGGGTTCCAAGAGATCAGTGCTGAGACTGTAACGGCTTACAATATACATTAATAACTTGGACAAAAGAAGTGAATGTACTATAGCCAAAATGGTAGATGACACAAAAATATTTGGAAAGGCAGGTCACAAGAGGGACAGAGATACTGATAGATTAAGTAAGTAGGCAAAAAGTTGACAAATGAAGTATAATGTGGAAAAATGTGAAATTGATCATTTTGAAAAGAAGAACATAAGAACAATTATTTAAATGGAGAAAAACTACAGAAAGCTGCAACAGAAAGGAACTTGTGGGCACTTGTGCTTTGAAACACTGAAAGGTAGCATATGGGTGCAGGTAATCAGGAAGGCAAATGGAAAGTTGGCCCTTATTTCAAGGGAGTTGAAGCATATGAATAGGGAAGGATTAATGGGCCTGTACAAGGTGCTGGTGAGACCACATATGGGAGTATTGAGAGCAGGTTTGGTCCCCTTAGTTAAAGAAAATGATACAATTTCATTGGAGGTAGTTCAAAGAATGTTCACGAGGATGATCCCTAGCAAAGAGAATGAGCAAAGCTAAACAGGTTGGGACTCTGCTCATCCAAGTTTAGAAGAATGAGAGGTGATCTCATTGAAACATACATAATTCTGAAGGGCCTTGACAGGGTAAATGCAAGAGGATGTTCCACTCATGGGACAGTCCAGGACCATAGTTTCAGAATAAAGTGTCAGACCAGAGCATTGTCTCAGAATAAAGAGGTACCAATTTACGATTGAGATGAGAAGGTATTTCTTTTTTGAGGCTTGAATGTCTTTGGAACTCCTTGCCAAGGAGAGCTGTGGGGACAGAATCTTTTTGTATATTTAAGGCTGAAATACATGGATTCTTGGTCAGTGGAGGAAATCAAGGATTATGGGGAAACAGTAGGAAAGTGGATGCGAGGGATGTTAGATCAGCCATGATCCTACTGAATAGCGAAGCAGGCTCAAAGGAGAAACAGCCTACTCCAGTTTCTATTTCTAATGATCTTAAATATTTGGAAAATATGGCACATGTAATTCACTTTGCTCCATCTTAAACATGCCTACATATATTAAAGCTCCGTTTATGTGGCACAGTTTTAGATTGTAGCTGTGTTATCCTATTTCATTGATAACAACACAGAGTGATGTGTATAGAATTCAGGTACAGCAAGCCCTCATTTAAAATCAACTCAGTTAACATAGCTTTGATTTAATACTGTTCATTGAAGGAAGACATATTTATCATTGCCATTTAACATTGTTTGGCACAGACTTCTGTGGTCTGCCTTATCTCAAAACCTTTTCCCCCCATGCTTCCACTCCTGCGCTAAGTCCTGAAGACTTCCTGGCCTTCCTCCAGTTCCCACCCCTGCCCTGTATCAGTCAGTCAGTCTTCAACAATCCCTGACACAGCTAACACTCCCGCCCCTGTTCTTACTTTTAAAGCTTTTGGTGTCCACAACTCTGCCAGTCAATTTCTGAATTTTCACTGAAGTGATGGGCTCTATATAATGTAGATGTTGGTTGGTGCCAATAGTTTGCTCTGTATGCACCAATGAGCTTCTGCCAAGAGTTAGAGACGGCCAATTTAAAGAATTAGACTCAAATGAAGAAACTTACTATTATGTGCAGTAGGTATAGTAATATTATACTAGTTCTCTCTTTTTAACATTATATGACAGGTTATTTTATTTGTAACAATAGGCATTTAGGAAGATAAACTATTTCAGATTGAATGGTTTTAAAGTTTTCTGTTGAAAAAGTTTCTGAAGTAACCAACTGCAACATTTCCCTTCTATATTTAGTGACTTATTTAGTGATTTATTTTGTTTTGCAAGTTATTTCAGCTAGGACTATGCACACATATGGATGCAGTTTTGACATTGCCATTGTATACTGAGATGCAATCTCATTCAAGTTTCTGCTCCACATTTTTGAATGTAAATTCATAGGGAAGCGGGGTTTCTGATTTTCAACTTCAATAGTGACAATTCCCAAAACAGCACAAGAGTTAGCCTGTCACCGTCTGGTAAATGCAGACAAATAAAACAAGGACAGGACAAGGGGACACAGCTCAAACTGACATCAAGCACATTCAGCACTGCGGTCAGCAGATTCTTCACAAGACAGACAGAGCTTTCTGTTCCTGTAAGAATAGATTTGAATCTCAAGATCATCCTCACAATGATGAATATAACAGCGTGATATGAGTGAATAAAATTAATTATTAAAAAATGACCAGCCTCAGTAATGTCCTTTCCCAAAGGCTCACAGTGTGACATCACAGTGGTTTACAGTCTTCCTTTTCTTTAACGGATCCTTCATGGATCTTAATGGATCCTCCTTTTCCTTCCACCTTATTCAGCTGATGAATTAGTACCGTCCTTGGTAACCACCATTTTGAAGATGCACCGAGGGTGGCAACAATGGAAAATGTACTATGGACAGAGGACTTCAATGTCCATCAAAAATGACTCTGCAGCATCATCATTGACCAAGTTAGCTGAGTCCTAAAACACAAAACTGTTACGTAGGGTTTGCAGCAGGTGATGAGGGAACAACAGAGAAAAATGTCTATTTGACCACATCTTCAGCAATCTACCTATCACAGATGTATCTACCCATGACAGTCCAAACTGACCGCCACACTTAGTCATGTAGACTTTAAAATACACTCCATTTTGTCTTGGGCAATGTCACCATGCTGAACAGGATAGATGTCAAACAGATATAGCATCTAAAAACTGGGCATCCGTGAGGAAATGTGGGCCACCAGCAGTACAACTATACTTGTACAGAATTGTTAAAATCTTGTCCTGGCATGTTCACCATTCTACCACCATCAAGCCAGGAGATCAACATTAGTCCAATGAAGAGTGCAGGAGAGCATTTTAGGTACCAGGCATACCTAAAAATGAGGGCATCAATCTGATGACCATGCAAGCCAAACAGAAACAGAACATGTTAGAGTGAAGCAATCCCACATAAATGGATCAGGTTTGAAGTTCTGCTACCTCCAGTCATGAATGGTCGTGCACATTAAACAACTAACCAGAGGAAGCAAAAGAGCTGAACTCCAGAGGTGAGATAGGAGTAAGTGCACTTAACATCAAAGCAGCAATCAACCAAGTGTGGCATCATGAAGGCTTACAAGACTGGAATCAATGCGAAACAGAGGAAAACTGAAAAAAAACCGTTTAGAATCACGACTAGCAAAGCAAATGATGGCGGTGGTTGCTGAAGGTCAATCTGCAAAATGCCCAGTGGCAACTCACCAAGCTCCTCTGACAGCACCTTCCAAAAACACATAACCTCTACCAACAATAAGGATAAGGGCAGCAGATACATGGGAACGGTGACACCTGCAAGTTCCCTCCAAACCACACACCATCCTGACTTGGATCTATATCATTATTCCTTCGCTGTCAATGTCACTATGTCAAAATCCTGGAATTTGCTTCCTAACAGGGCTGCAGGAGTCCCTACACCCCAACAATCATAGCAGCTCACCTCCACTTTTTTTTTTGAAGTCAGTTAGGAATGGGAAAGAAGTGATGGCGTAGCCAACAACAGTCACATGCAATGATCAAATTAGAAGGCAGTTCACCGCCACATTTTCAAGTAAAATAAAGGATGAGCAGTAGAATAGATATGCCAGCAAGGTCCACAATGCAAGAATAAAAGCAAAATACTACAAATGCTGAAAACCTGAAACAAACAGAACCCTGGTGAAACTTAACGGGTCTGGCGGCATCGCTGGAGAGAGAAACAAAATAAATTTTTCAAGGCTGGTACGACTCTTTTTCAGGACTATGAATTTGAAATTTTAATATGGTTTCTCTTCCACAGATGTTGTCAGACTAGCTGAGTTTATCCCTAATTCTCTGTGTTTGTTCCATACAACACAAAGTTTAACTGAATTCTTTCATGGCCAGCAGCAACACCGCACAACCATGCATCAAGATACCATACTCCAAGTTCTGCAAACTGATGAACAGTCTACGTAAACTGTTAATAATGAATGACTATTTAAAGTTTTGTGATCTTGCAAATGAAGCAATAAAGTTGTTAAGCTTAACATTTCCGTAACAATGCAAAGTTCTTTTGGGTGTAGCTCAATACAAAATACAGTTATTACTCAGGAGACCAGTGAACTTACCAAAACCATGATGTACAAGATACCCTCTCAAGCAGAGTTCACAATGTGTTCAGGTAACTGGCACATTTCAAATAAATGATATATAGCAAAAAGGCAAACTACGCATAAAAATCATTTGGCAATCTTATTTCAAAGCAACTTATGCTTTTCATTGGTCTGGTAAAAGTTGGCTTATGGAAATCATTTGATTTGGTCCCCAAACACTACAGATTTAAAATTCTTGTCGTTGTCTTTAAAGTTCTCCATGAACAGTCTAAATCTCTGTACCCCTTTCCAATGCTACAAACCCATTTGTCTCCCTTAATATTTTATTTTAACTCTTATCTATTTAGCACTTTTCAGCAAACAGCTCAAGGTTTTTTCTCCAAGTTAAAGGTGCTACACAAATAATGGATCAGTTTTCTCACAATGGTGCGCAGAAATCACAGCATGCACTTGCAAAGTCTGATTCTCCAACTACTTGCAAATCAGCGAAAATGGTAAAGTAAGTTGAGAAACTGGGGCTTCAAGTTGGGGTTGTTCTCCTTAGAGAAGAAAAAAAAAAGTCAAAAGATTTTCTCACTGTTCAAAATCATGAGAAGTCCAGACAGCAGAGATGGAGAAACTGCTCCCCATTGAAAGCCAGATGACACTTGTTCTTTTATCAATCACCTTAAAGTGGCATGGCACAAGGAAAAGATAACACAGTGTGGAGCTGGAGGAACACAGCAGGCTAGGCAGCAAGGGAGCAGGAAAGCTGACGTTTCGGGTCGGGACACTTCTTCGGAAAAATGTCAGCTTTCCTGCTCCTCTGACGCTGCCTGGCCTGCTGTGCTCCTCCAGCTCCACTCTGTATTATCTTTGACCTCAGCATCAGCAGTTCTTACTATCTCTGGTATAAGGAAAAACTTTTTTTAGGACAGTGTAGCTGAGATCTGGAATTAACTGCCCAAGTTAATCTGACCTCTCAAAAGAAACTCAAATAGCAACCTGAAGAGAAAATAGCTGTAGAACCACACAGAAGGATAAATGGGACTGGCTAAGTAGCTCCTGCAAAAAGTTGACACACAGATGATGGGATATTCTGATGATTTATAATGACTTACGACAAGTATACCAAAAGATTTATGTAAGAGAACACAAGTTTTCATCACAATCAATCAAAACCCTGGTACCAGTTCCTAACTCCCTACCTACACTCACCTTTCCTGGCCCCATCCCCGCCTCTTCGACCTGTTTGTTTCCTCTCCACCTATCCTCTCCTCTATCCCTCTTCTATCCGCCTCCCACTCTCTCCCTATTTATTTCAAAACCCCCTTCCCCTCCCCCTTTTCTGATGAAGGGTCTAGGCCCGAAACGTCAGCCTCTCTGCTCCTATGATGCTGCTTGGCCTGCTGTGTTCATCCAGCCCTGCACCTTGTTGTACCAGTTCTGTTTCAGTTTGTAAATCTCTCAGTTCTGAGCCATTCTAGAACAAAACTCAAGACTCCAACACAGTCATAATCGAGCGCTGTGCCAAAGGTGCCATATTTCTGTTGAGGTATGAAACCAAGATCTCATCTATCTATCTTTAACATTTAAACTTCAACCCAACAAAATAATTTGCCCAAACTACATTGTAGTTTGTAGTGTATTGCTGCAGCACCACAAATTGGTCAGCACATTTCCTACGGCAGTCAACAGTTCAGAAATATTTTCTTGGCTGTAAAGTACTCCAGGATGACCTGTGAATGCGAAAGGCAGTACACAAGTGCAAGTCTATCTTGAAAACATTTTGCACTCAGACAAAAGGAGCTGTTGGCATGTAATATCCAAACCTGAAATAATTTGTCTTATCTGCAGCCATATGTTGCATCATGAATAACTTAATGCGTTTAAACAACTTAAAATAATACACTAAAACACTAGTTTTAGGAAAACTTGCTGTGAGCCTCATCATTACAGCGAAACAAACAAACAGCTTCACTGTAATTAGTGGCACATTTAGTTTGCAAGATCTCACACCCAGGCTTGCGATACAGATTCTGTCTCCTTTTGGTTCCACTTTAAAACAGATTGCACACGATGGCAAGATTACACATTCGGAATTGCTTCATTACAAAGCACCTAAAACCAACGCCTGCGAGGGGTGCAGATGGGTTGGAGTAGGAGGGAACGATTGGTGGGGGGATGGGGGGAATGACAAGGTCGGGGGGAAGAGAGGGGCAGGGAACAGGGTGAGGGCAATGAAAGAGGTGGAACGAGGAGGGTGGAGGGAATGAGGG
>NC_063335.1:10498478-10529773 GCF_021869965.1 Rhincodon typus
GAGGGCATTGACACGGGGTGAGGGATGGCAAAGAGGGGCGTGCTGACAGGGGGTGGGCGAGGATGTGGCACCATCCATGGAGGGAGAACAAGCTGACGTTTCCAGTCTCGGTGAGTCTTCATTAGACTGTGATGGGGGGGGGGCTAGAAACATTAGCCTGCTCTCTGACCTACTGTGATCTCCAGTATTTGTTGTTTTCAGTACAGATTCCAGCATTTGCAGTAACTTGTTCCTCGGGGTTGTTGTTGTTGTTGTTGTTGGTGGTGATGGTGGTGGGGGTTTGTTTACAAGGGGGAGGGGGAAGGGGGGGGCACGAGGCTGGGGTCTCTCGGTTTCCCCTCCACGCTCCCAGAGTCAGATCACGGCGACTAACGGCTGTCCGTCCGCTGACGAACTGGAACTCAGGCCCGTCCTCCTCCCCTTCCCCCCAAAACGATGATCGGACCGTTACCTTTTCCTTGCAGCGGGGCCCGATTCCCGGATCCACGAACTGACCCCTTTCTCTCCGGCTCCAGCAACAACTACAGGACCGCTCGCTGCGCCATCACGTCAGACGTAGAATGCTTGTTATTCAGGGGCCGGGGCCCGGGGTATGCGGTTATGCAGGGTCCGGGGTAGGTGATTATACCGTGTCATGCGGGGGTGGGAGCAAGGGTTTGTGATTATACAGGGTCCGGGGTCTTTATATATGATTATCCAGGATCCGGGGTTTGTGATTGCAGCGAGTCCGAAATACGGTGTGTATGAATATACAGGGTCTGGGGTTTGTGATTATAGCGGATTCGGACTGCGGTGTAGATGACTATGCAGGGGCCGGGGCTGGGGTCGCGTCTGCGTGTGGTGTGGTTCAACAGTGTCGAGGACCGGTTTATATGTTAAATCTCGGTCCTGGCATTACACAAAATAACTATCGTTACAGCAGAGAGGGAGGCCATTTAGTGGCTCTCCAACTGAGACTTTCACCAAGTATTATTCCATTTTGAATAATACTCTTTCTGAATGTGTTAGTTAAACCTGCCTCTGCTACACTCTCAGGCTCCAGACCTGAACCTTTGGGTTGTGTGAATTTTTACTTTTAACTCACATCACCTTTTGCTTCTTTCGTGAATTAACTTTAAATCTATGCCCTCTGGTTTTTGATCCCTTCATGAGTGGGGACATTTTATTCCCAATACACTGTGTCCCGGCCTCTCATGATTTTGAATAATTCAATCAGTCCTCCACAGTCTTCTCCGAAGAGGAAAATCCCAGCTTTCCAATCTATCCTCATAATTTAAATTCCTCATTCCTGGAACTGCACTTATAAAAGTCTTCTCACTCTCTTAAATGTTTTCACATCCTTTCTTAATTGCAGTGTCCAGAACTTCACACAACACTCAATTTGTAGCAAAACTAGAGCATCTTTTTTAAGTTCAACACATCATCCTTGCTTTTGTGGTCTATAGCTTATTAGTGAAACCTAAGATACTGTATGCTCTACTAACACTCTCTCAACCTGTCCTGACACTTTTGATTTTATTTGATTTATTATTGTCACATGTACCAAGATACAGTGAAAAGTAGAGACAACAAGGTGCAGGGCTGGATGAACACAGCAGGCTAAGCAGCATCATAGGAGCAGAAAGGCTGACGTTTCGGGCCTAGACCCTTCATCAGAAATGGGGGAGGGGAAGGGGGTTCTGAAATAAATAGGGAGAGAGGGGGAGGCAGATAGAAGATGGATAGAGGAGAAGATAGGTGGAGAGGAAACAAACAGGTCGAAGAGGCAGGGATGGAGCCAGTAAAGGTGAGTGTAGGTGGGGAGTTAGGGAGGGGATAGGTCAGTCCAGGGAGGACGGACAGGTCAAGGGGGCGGGATGAGGTTAGTAGGTAGGAGATGGGGGTGCGGCTTGAGGTGGGAGGAGGGGATAGGTGGGAGGAAGAACAGGTTAGGGAGGTGGGGACGAGCTGGACTGGTTTTGGGATGCGGTAGGGGGAGGGGAGATTTTGAAGCTTGTGAAATCCACATTGATACCATTGGGCTGCAGGGTTCCCAAGCGGAATATGAGGTGCTGTTCCTGCAACCTTCGGGTGGCATCGTTGTGGCACTGCAGGAGGCCCAGGATGGACATGTCGTCTGAGGAATGGGAGGGGGAGTTGAAATGGTTCGCGACTGGGAGGTGCAGTTGTTTATTGCAAACCGAGCGTAGGTGTTCTGCAAAGCGGTCCCCGAGCCTCCGCTTGGTTTCCCCGATGTAGAGGAGGCCACAATGACTACAGCGGATGTAGTATACCACATTGGCAGATGTGCAGGTGAACATCTGCTTGATGTGGAATGTCTTCTTGGGGCCCGGGATGGAGGTGAGGGAGGAGGTATGGGGGCAGGTGTAGCACTTCCTGTGGTTGCAGGGAAAAGTGCCGGGTGTGGTGGGGCTGGAGGGGAGTGTGGAGCGGACAAGGGAGTCACAGAGAGAGTGGTCCCTCCGGAAAGCAGATAAGGTTGGGGAGGGAAAGATGTCTTTGGTGGTGGGGTCGGATTGCAGATGGCGGAAGTGTCAGAGGATGATGCGTTGGATCCGGAGGTTGGTGGGGTGGTACATGAGGACGAGGGGGATTGCGTTGGGTCCGGAGGTTGGTGGGGTGGTACGTGAGGACAAGGGGGACAGTGAAAAGTAATTTTTGCGTGTTAAGCAGACAAATTGTAAGTACATATGGTAATAGAATAAAATGCAAAATACAGTGTTACAGCTACAGAAAAGGTGCAGAGAAAGATCTATGAGAGGTCCATTCATAATTGATAACAACAGAGAAGAAGCTGTTCTTAAATCTATTGATACGTGTTCAAACTTTTGTATCCTCTGCCCGATGGAAGAGGGTGGAAGAGATATAACCAGGGTGGGAGGGATCTTTGATTATGTTGCCTGCTGTCCTGAGGCAGCAGGAAGTGTAGATGGAGTCAATGGATGGAAGGCTGTTTTTCATGATGGACTGGGCTGTATTCACAGCTCTCTGTAATTTCCCGCATGCTTGGGCAGAGCAATTGCCTCACCAAGCTGTGATGCATCCAAATAGGAGGTTTTCTATGATGCATCAATAAAAATTGGCAAGAATCATTGTGGACATGCTGAATTTCCTTTGCCTTTTGGGGAAGTAGAGGCACTGGTGTGCTTCCTTGACTGTAACATCGACATGGATCTACAAGGATAGGTCATTGGTGATATTTACTCCTAGGAACTTGAAGCTCTCAACCACCTCCACCTCAACATTATCGATATAGATGGGGGCAAGTCTTCCATTCTACTTCCTGAAGTCAACGACCAGCTCCTTCATTTTGCTGACATTGAGGCAAAGATTGCTGTCTTTATACCATGCCACTAAGTTGTCTCTCTCTTTCCTGTACTTTGTCTCATCGTTGCCTGAGATCCGACCTACTATAGTGGTGTCATCAGCAAATTTGCAAATGGAGTTAGAGCTGAATTTATCCTTTTAATTACTTTTAGTTACTTATACACATTTACACCCAGGTCCCTCTTCTCCTGCACCCCCTTTTGAGTTGCACCCTTATTTTGTATCGTTTCTCTGGATTCTTCCTACCAAAATGTGTTATCTTAATCTTCTCTGCATAAGTTCCATTTGCTATATTGACCCACAGTGCCAAGTTAAAAAGTCATTTTGAAGTTCTGTACTATTCTCCTCACAAATTACAATGCTTCTAATTCACATGTCATCTGCAAATTTTGAAATCGTGCTCTATACACCAAGGTCCAGACTGTTAGTATCTATCAAGAAAAATAAGGGTTCCAGCACTGACCCCAGAGAGTGCCACTACTAACCTTAACTGCCAAAGAAACATTGATTAACCATTATTCTCTGTGTCCTGTCACTCAGCCAATTTTAAATCCATATTGCTATGGTCCCTTTTATTCTGTGAGTTCTAACATTGCTAATATGTGTTCTGACGCACTTTATCAAAGACCTTCTGGAAGTTCTTCAACTTATCCATAGCATTGCCCTCACCAGTCCTCTCTATTACCTCACAAAAAATTACAGTCAATTAGTTCAATGTGCGTTTCCATTAGGAAATCCATGCTGACTGACCTTGAATATTCTGCATTTGTCAATGTGACTATTAATTTTGTCCTGAATTATTGGTTCTAGGAGTTTCTCAACCGTTGAAGTTAAAATGATTAGTCTGCAGTTGCTTCATGTTTGCAATTCTCCAGTCACAGAGTCATTGACTGGTACAGCACGGAAATAGACCCTTTGGTCGAACTCATCTGTGCCAACAAGATATCCTAAATTAGTCTAGTCTCATTTGCCAGCATTTGGCTCATATCCCTCTAAACCCTTCCTATCCATGTACCCATCCAGATGACTTTTAAATGTTATTATTGTACCAGTCACCACCACTTCCTCAGGCAGCTCATTTCTGTACATGCATCACCCTCTGTGTGAAAAAGTTGCCCCTTAGGTCCCTTTTAAATCTTTTCCCTCTCAACTTAAACCTGTGCTGTCTAGTTTTGGACACCCCTACCCTGGAAAAAGACCTTGGCTATTCACCCTATCTATGCCCCTTATGATTTTATGAACCTCTACGAGGTCACCCCTAAACATCTGACACTCCAGGGAAAATAGCAACAGCCTATTCAGGCTCTCCCTAAAACTCAAACCCTCCAACCTTGGCAACATCCTTGTAAATTCTCTATGCACCCTTTCAAATTTAATAACATTTTTCCTTTTGCAGGGAGACCATAATAGAACACAGTATTCCAAAAGTGGTCTAATCAATGTCCTGTACAGGCGCAAAATGATATTCCAATTCTTACATACAATGCACTGACCAATAAAGGCAAGCAAACCAAATGCCTTCTTCACTCCCCTGCCTACCTGTGACTCCGTCTTCAAGGGACTATAATCCTGCACCCCAAGATTGCTTTGTTCAGCAACACTTCCCAGAACCTTATCATTAACTGTATAAGTCCTGCCTTGATTTGCCTTACCAAAATGCAACGCCTCACATTTATCTAAATTAAACTCTATCTGCCACTCCTTAGTCCATCCCTCATCTGATCAAGATCCCATTGTACTCTGAAATAACCTTCTTCACTGTCCACTACACCACCAATTTTGGTATTAGCTGCAAACTTACTAACCAGTCCTCCTATATTCACATCTAAATCATCTCTATAAATGACAAAAAGCTGTGGACCCAGCACTGATCCTTGCAGCACATCGCTGGTCACAAGCCTCCAATCTGAAAAGCAATGCTCTAGCACCACCCTCTGCCCCCTATCTTCAAGCCAATTTTGTATCCAATTGGCTAGCTCTCCCTGGATTCCATGTGATCTAACATTGCTAACCAGTATACCACGTGGAACCTTGTCGAACGCCTTACTGAAGTCCATATAGATAATATCCACCACTCTGTCTTCATCAATCTTCTTTATCACTTCTTGTAAAAACTTAATCAAGTTAGTGAGATGTGATTTCCCATGCATAAAGCCATGTTGATTATCCCTAATCAGTCCTTGCCTTTACAAATGCATATAAATCCTGTCCCTCAGAATCCTCTCTAACAACTTACCCACCAATAATATCAGGCACACTGGTCTATAGTTCCCTGGCTTCTCCTTACCATCTTTCTTAAATAATGGCACCACATTAGCCACCCTCCAGTTTCAGGCATCTCACCCATGGCTATCATTGATACAAATAACTCAGCAAGGGGTTCAGCAATCACTTCCCTTGTTTCGCATAAAGTTCTGGGATACACTACATCGGGTCCTGGTGATTTATGCATCTTTATGCGTTTTAAGACGTCCAACACTTCCTCCTCTGTATGGGTCTCTGAAATTACCCATTAGTCTAAGAAATATTGAAAAATCATTGCCAATGCCTCTGCAATTTCCATGCTCAATTTTTTTCTGTATCTTTGGATGCATCTGATCTGTTTCTAATACCTTGTCAACTCTCAATACAGAAAGCCTATCCAATACTTCCTCCGTATTTATTTCAAACACTTCTTTCAATTGATATTCCTACACTGTCGCCATAGCCTGGGTAACATCGCCTTGCTTGGAAAAGACATACGCAATATATTAGTTCAGTATTTCAGCCTTGCCCTCTGTCTCATTGTGTAAATCTCCTTTTTGGTCCCTAATTAATCCTTCCTTTACTACCCTTATATTATTTATATCCCTACAGAAGACATTAGGATTCACTTTTATGTTAGTTGCTAGTTTCTTTTCATACTTCCTCTTTACTTCTGTCACTTGTTTTCTCGCCACCCCTCTGAACTTCCCACCTGCTTCGCAACTATCTTAAGCACACTATTTTTATCATGAGTTCTACCCATTTTGTAATTGAATTTGTTTGCCCTATCTTGTTCTTTCGAGTAATTAAACCTTGACTGAGCCCCTTTATGAAAATTTTCCTATCCTGGCAATATCTTTTTAAGTCTTCTCTATATCATCACTGATTGTGATGACTTCCTTCTTGTGATGCAGTGGCCAGAACTGTGCACAATACCACAGCATAAATTTCTTGCTATTATATTCTTATATATCTGTTCCTCTACATTTTCCAATATCCTACGATTTGGTGTGCATTCCCTTCCCCAATGAAGTTCTTCACACTTCTCCAGATTAAATTCCATTTGCCATTTTTCTGACCACCTGACCATTCCAATGCTTTCTTCCTCACTATGAACCATGCAGTACATTTTTGTAGCACCTGCAAACTTCCTAGCCATGTTCCCAATATTTAAGTCAAACCATTGATATCATAGAATCCCTACAGTGCAGAAAGAGGTCATTTAGCTCATTGAGTCTGCACCGACCTTCCAAATAGCATCCCGCCCAGATTCACTCTATCCCCGTAACCCCACATTTACCGTGGCTAATCCATCTAGCTTGCACAACACTAGACCCTATAGGGAAATTTAGCATGGCCAATCTACCTAACCTGCATATCTTTGAAGTGTAGGAGGTAACAGGTGGAGAACGTGTGTGTGTGTGTGTGCGTGTGCGTGTGTGCGTGTGTGTGTGTATACATATGAGTATACATATGTCACAAAAAGCAAGGCAATTAGCATGGAGTCCTGTGAGATCTCATTGGAAACAATCTTCATTGAATAATTACCTTTGCTTCCTGACACTGAGCCTATTTTGAACCCAATTCACCACTCTCCTCAGGGCTCTTTTCAAACTAAACATCTGTAGCACCTTGTTAAAAGCCAATTACTAAAATCTGTGTGAACAATACAAAGTACACTTTTTATTAAGTTCTTAAAAACCTCAGTCAAGTAACTCAATTGCAAACTAATTCAAACAAATCCATGCTAATTGCCCTTGATTAATTGAAATAACCATAAAGCCCCTATAAATACTTTCAATAATTTGTCGAACATCAAAGTTATAATTCTGGTGAGTACTTCTTCCTTTCTTTCCAAGCAGGACGTTAGTGGTCTTTCTGTGCTCCAACATCATGCCTGGAGCCAGAGACAACTGAAAAATGATGGTCAGCTTCTCCACCATTTTAACATTTGTTTGTCTTAGTAGACTTAGCTATTCCTCATTTGGGGCTGGCGACTTATTTCCTTTCAAAAATGATAAACCCCTTTATGTCTCCCCTAATCAATAATACTATCCAAATTATCTCATCCCTCCTCCTTGACAATGTTTGCATCATCACTCTCTTTTATGAAGTCAGATGCAAAGTATTAATGAAGAACCATGGCCATGTATTCCACTTCCACACAGAATTACCTTTTCAGTCTCTGACATATTGTCTTCGTCGTTATTCTCATGCTCTTTGTGTGTATATAAAACACCTTTGGTTTTCTTTGATTTTATTTGCTAACATTTCTTCATGCTGCTCTTGGCTTTCCTGACTTTTAAATTTCACCGCTGCACCTTCTTTACCCTCTGTGCTTTCTACAGTACTGTGCTCTCGCTTTCAGATGCAAATTTCACTTCCTAATCATGTTGGAGTCTGACATAACACAGTGTGGAGCTGGAGGAACATAGCAGGCCAGGCAGCATCAGAAGAGCAGGAAAGCTAACGTCTCTTGTTCAGACCCTTCTTCAGAAAGGTCCAGACCCGAAACGTCATTCGGCCCATTTGTGTGTTCATAAAGTGGATGGCTAATAGAGGGCCCCCAACTTCAAAGCAGCAGCAGCAGAATGTCATGGCAGGTAAGTGAAGGGGAAGGCTTTAGTTTATTGTCTCATCTGATAGACACCGTCTCCAAAAACATACTTCTCCCATACTGTACTGGAGCGTCACCCTGGGTGTTGAGATTAAGTTTCTGGTGCGTGACTTGTAGTTATAACTGCATTCAAACTTGGATTGCTGCCACTGATATATAATAACAGAGCCAACTGCAAAGTTTATTACTTTAGTTTCCTTCAGTACATAACATGTGTGGTTGTCTCTTTTCTCCTATCAGCAAATCATCATTTTTTTAAGGATTTCATTTATTGGAATGGACTTCCACATTGACAAGCAACCAGAAGTGGCCTGTCAGTAACATCAGGCAGCACAGATTTAAATAATAATAAATTTTTGTCAATATTCTAAGGATAAGGAAGCTTGCCATAAAGTTTTGCATGAAGACAAAATTTTGTCTTTGGAAATGGGGTAAGACTGGGTAGGTCAGCTATAACAGGAAATTGTACAATCTATTAGAAAAACACAATTAACTATTCGACAAACTCAGCAAAGTAAAATCCAGCTAGACGTATAATTTATTAACTGTTTGTGCTTTTGAGCTATAGCTAACTTTTGAATTCAGCAAAGAGAAACACTCAGCGCAAGTAAATTTGATGCTAATTTCCAAAACTCAACAGCAAAATATCAAGAACCATGGCCATGTATTCCAGTTCCACAAAGAATACTTCGAAGGAGGACTGCTGTGATAATTGCATGTCTGAATGCTTATGCTTTTCTCGTTTCTCATTAATGTCAGCTCAAGCGATATTATAATTCCTTGACCCACCATGCTTCTAGATAAAATCAATCTTTTCATTAGTCACAAATGAGGCAGTTCTGATTCTGATTCCACACAAAAAAGCATTAGCAGGCCATGACCTTACAACATGAGCAAAAATTCTGAAGCAATAATCAACAGTCATCAACCATTATTTAGGATTGTTTATCAGAAGTTTTTTTTTCTGAGTGGTCAGTCTCTTTGGGGGACTTTTTTTATTAGCTCTAGAGCAACTTTTTTTCAAGTTTTGGAGTTTGTCATGTTTCATTCGCTCTTCGACAAAGATTGCTGCAGTTGTACCAGTGTGTGTGAAACAGATATAGTGAATTCTTACTTCAGGATTCAACTTGTAATCAAACAGACAACATTTTTGCCACTTAGAGTAACTTTGCTTGCACTTTATTTGACATATGTGTTTTCAAAACTCATAAGGTGAACATGGCTGTCCTTGCTATCCCTAAATTTCACCTTAACTCTATTCATTCACCACACAGAAAGCCTCACATGAAATGTAATTTCTTGTTGCATTGAGCTGTCATGCTACTTATTCTAAGCTGTGGGCCTACATCGGGTTTATACTGCAAATTGGAATCTCTTTAAAACTGAATTTTCCTCTTAGTTACTGTGTAGCATAAGATCTCATTTAACTATTATTACAGTAGTAACTAACTTTCAAAATTTCTAGTAAATAAAGACAAAAGAAAGTTCCAAAAAAATCAAGAATCGCTGAGATCATGAAGAACATGACGTTCCATTAAACTGGCATTAAAGATTTCTCTGGCACCACGTTGAGCCTCTTGTCAATGCAGTGTTTAGAAAGAGAAAATGTTTTGTTCTTAGAAAGGAAGGTGACTCACCTTTGGATAAAGGTGGACAAGGGAACAATGATCATCTTGATATCATGAGTTGTTGTCCTGCGATCATTGGTTGAAACAATTCAAATAGATGATTGACACAGCGTAAATTACCAATTCCAAGAAAAGGTTTGCATCAACAAGTGCTCAGGGTCAGAAGGCAATCATTGTCAGTAGGTCCTTAGATCGCCATCAGGGAGCTGTCTTCTCAAGATGGAAGATGGACCAGAAGAGGAGGAGGGAGACCCAGGAAAGCATTCCCAAAAACTTCAGCTACAGAGCAAGATGCTGCCTTCCGTAATGAGATCAACTCACCTCCTGACACCTCAAAGCCTCCCCACCATCTACAAGGCACAAATCAGTACTCCCCACTTGCCCTGGATGAGTGCAACTCCACCGACAATCAAGAAGCTTGACACCATCCAGGACAAAACGGCCCATTTGATTGGCAACACATGCACAAGTATCCACTTCCTTCACCACTAATGCTTATAACAGCAGTAGTGTGTGCTATCTACAAGACGCACGGCAGAAATTCACCAAGTGTCCTTAAACAGCACCTTCTAAACCCATGACCACTTGCATCCAGAAGGTCAAGGGCAGCGGATACATGGGAACACCTCCAACTACAAGTTCTCTCCAAGCCACTCATTATCCTGACTTAGAAAAATAATTGCCATTCCTTCATGTCACTGGGTCAAAATCCTGGCATTGCCTCCCTAATGACACTGTATATCCATTTACAGCACATGTACTGCAGTGGTTTAAGAGGCAGCTCACCATCACCTTCTCAAGGGCAACTGGGGACAGGCAATAAATGCCAACAATGCCCATGCCCCACAAATGAATAAAAAAATTCCATGTCAACTGCTTTTTCATCTTCTGATATCAGTGAACCATCCTCAATTGTCATGGGTTGTATGCACTTTTTGTCTAATTAATTAATGTATCATGTCTAAACTGCTGCTCTAAACAAACTTAAGAATCAACTTGAAAATTACTTACAAATCATAGACCACTTATATTAGGTAACTGCAGTTATGTACACTCAAAATCTAACAGAGGTATCAGAAGTGGGATATCACAGAAGTAAATATATAATTGGCTTTAAATTTGAGAAGCTAAGAAGCAGCAGTCTTAGATTGCAGTTAAACACTTGTTGACTAATTCTTAAGTAAAACAGAAAGTTATAATGGCATTGGGGTATTCTAGAATGTGACTGATAGACAGTTTTACAAAAGAGAGAGAATGATTGATAGACGGAGCTGCATTGGTTTTTGTCGAAATGTGTGATGGAAAATTTATATTTCCTTGATCAGCTTCTAAAGAGACCCTGAAAGGAACAATTGTGTTAGAAACAGTCCAAACTAAGTTAGCCTACAGTGTACATCTGCATGTTTACAACTGAATAAGGGAAATGAGGAGCTATGGGAGTTGGTAAGTAAGCTGGGAAAGGGAAAACACTGCGGTCCTACGTGATATGGTGATGATAATAAGGACCATAATATTAATAATACATAGGAAGGAACATAGTAAGGAAAAAGCTGCAATAGATCTAACTGTTGAACCAGACATTGAATTACAGAGAGAACATAGCAAAACAAATGATTAGAACATGAAACAGACCTTATCCCATTTTTCACTAAAATCAAACAGTATCAGGCACAACTAATCTGGAGACAGTTGCGACTTCTATCTCAAAAATGAGACCATATGACCTTAAACTGTCCTGTGATAGTTTGGGAGGAAGTGATTCCCCAGTGATCTTAGTGGGTATGGGAGCATAGTTGAGAATGCTTACCCTTTTGCAGTGCATCTCAGATGTAGTGAGGCAAAGCTGGACTGCAATGTCACTCGGGACAGAGCTAAGATAGAGACAGAGGGAAAGATGAAGGCCCCTCTATTGCAGACACAAGCTTGCACAAATCCCTTATCCCCAATGATGTCAAAGAGGCATCCATCGGAAGTCAGAGTGCATTTGTAAAAAGATTCCATGACTATTACAATGAAAGCATGCCTCACCTTCAAGCCAAGTTATCACTAAAACAAGGCCTTGTCTGTAAACATCAAAGATTTAAAATTGGTTTGAGAAAGAAGTTACAAAGTTTTAAAGACAAGAATCTGAAATGATGTGAACTTTATGTTTCAGTTTTAGTTTAAGATAAACTTTCTGTGCTGTGAAATGTTGTAATTTGTTCCCAAAGCATACAGATAAGCTAAAGTTCACCAGACATCCAATTTGAACTCAAAATTTGGAAGAAAAATTGATAAAGGCAAGAGATAGGAGAAATATTTCATTCCAGATGCATGTATTTTTTTGAAGTTGTGATATAACAAAAGATAGTAAAAGTTTTGAGACTATTGGAATGTTTGAGCAAAATCAAGGAAATGGGAAAAAAATTGAAAAGACAGTTTGAATTTATCTGGAAAGTTTTTTTGTCTCTTAAAACAAAGTATGTAAAACTATGACATGATAGGCACATGACATGCACTTGGGAAATGTTTTGCCCTGCTCTTTCTCAATTTAATTTTTTAGCTGATGACCATTTTTAATTTTCCATATTGTTAGCTATGTGGTTTTGAACATACCTAAGTTTTATGTTTCCAGGTTTATTGTTCTGATTGGATGTTGCTAATGCATTGTGCATCTAACCAGAGCGATAGTGGATTTTGTTTTTGTGTTTTTAAACATGTCACCTAGGTACTAATACCACAGTCAGGGAACTAGGAGTCTGGCAGATTCAGAAACAAAACTGCAGGTGTCAAATTTGGACTAAAGGCTTTGCCTTTCAATGATGTCTCCTTGACCATCCAAGCCACTTCTCATCTTCTGAGATAAAGGGCTGAATTTTACATTTTTTGGCTGATACCAAGCTGTCAAGTATTTTTTGGAGGGTCTTTCATCATGAGGCTTAACAAATTTTCTTGTCATATCTTACCAAACTTGCCATTTTTAATTCCTACCATGGTTTCCCTTGTATCTGATCTCAGCCCCATCTGACTGTATGCCATTCCCAGAACAACTTGCCACTCAGTACCTTTGCACCTGTGCCACTTTTCAAAGTCTGTTGTTCACTTGGACAAGCATTGTTAATCTGGCATTCCCCCTCATCTGTAACATCATGGCACAGCAGCCCCAAAGCCACGCTGCCCACAGCACATCGCTGGCATGGTTGACACTCCCTCACACATACAAACCCACTCCTTCATCCTAGTCACAGTTCAACCAACGGGGCACACACTTTACTTGTCCCTCACTACATCCCATCTATGTCAGCACTACCCTGCTACCAATGCCCTCTGTAGACCTGCAATCTGTCATTGTCCCAGAAGGGAACATCAGATACAGGCAAGCCATTTGATGAATGTAAACATGAGGTTTTATTTACAGAAAGCAAAAGTGAATACAAACAAAACTAATAGAGGCTGAAATTCACCCCACAATGCAAACCAGATTTTGGCAACATTACCAAAGATTCATTTACAGTCCATGATTGTCTGCTCACCCAGTTCTTATCTTTTGGAAGTGGGTATCAATGAGGCTGTGTGTGCTTTGTAGAGTCTGATGCAGCTGAGCTCTGTCATGGAACAACCACAGCTTCCTCCTCCCCAGTGCCCTATCTTCCTTCTTGGAAGAGTGCTCCAGTTCCCCCAGATCCTGTGCATTCAACACATCACCTCATTGCCTGTTCCAGATGTGAAGAGTACACAATGATATGCAGGAGGCCTCCCCAAATACGAGACCTAGCAGCAGAATCGCATCTTCAGTAGCCCTGTATTTGGCTCCACCATGACCCTGGTTGAGGCATAAGCAACATTAAACCTGCACTCAACATCAGTTAGGGATTGCACAATGGTGTCATGAGCCATTGTCACAGCAGGTAACCCTTATCACACAGTAACAGTCTTGTAAAGCACCTGGTCCCTTAAATGCACCAGGGTGCACAAGAGTACTCCAGGGTGTAGGAGTGATGGCAGCTGCTAGGGTAGTAGGCACGCACCTCACAGATCACCTCAACTGTTATTGAATGAAATCCTTTCCTATTGATGAAATCCATAGCGCTGTGATACATCTTTCTCAGGATCACATATGTGCAGTCAATGGTGCCCTGCACCTAGGGGGAACCCAGCTATACTGTCAAATCCAACTCCCCAGGGTGGAGCTCAGACCTTGTCATTGAATAATAAAATGACCCAATGTGACCTTGCACAGATGTTATTGGTTACTGTTTTGATATATTTGTGGGTGTACGTTTGAGAGATCCCACACAGGTCATCTGTTGCTCCCAGAAAGAGGGCAGTATCATAGATGTTTAGAGCGGCAGTGACCTTCACAGTCATCAGGAGAGGATGGCCTCCCACTCCTGCAACCATCAAGTCCCATTCTTGCAGTTGGCATGGTTCTGTCACAGTGTCCTGGGACATATGAAGTCTGTGTCAACACTGTGCCTTGCTCATGCCCAGAAACTGGAGTCAGGGCCTGAAAAATCTGGTTCTCCTGCACACCCCACACATCCTGAGGGTCCCTGCAGCTGTGCTGACCCTCCTCCATGCTGGCCTGTTGCTGCTCTTGGACTTACCATCGACCATGGTCCTCCTGCCTCCGGCTTTGTTTCCTTATGAAGGCAGCCACTAAAACCATCATGCATCGCATGGCAGGATTCATCAATCTCAGTTTAAAGGACCGAAATAGTGCAAGAGTTTCCTAGACCTCAGATCAGTCTTTGGGGTCATACCCTGCAGACGAGGGCTGAGCTCACTTCACCATACAGTGAGACATCCACACATGAGTAACCGGGGACACATATCTGTCATACACCTATATTCAGGCTCAGCACATGCAGCAACTTGGTATAGATAACACACTGGTTGAGTGACACCAGAACCCCCAGTTCCCTGCTCACATTAATGAGGCACAGATTTCATGTTTACTCTGCCTCGCACAAATGTCAGTAATGTACAGGACAGCTCCAAGCTGACAGTGCACAATAGGATTTAAAGATGGCACAGGCATCAGCTAATTCTGGGATATCCGCTGACTGGCAAATTATTTTGGGCATGGCTTATGGTACATAATTGTGACTGAATTAGGATAACTTGACACAAGTTGCTATTTCAAGCACTCAATGAGAAATTTCCGTGAAGTTTAAGGAGAAAAACAAATCTAAAGTGTAAATATTAAGTTAAATCAAAAGTCAATGCAAACAGCATAGATGGTTTTAAATTTTATTTTTAAAAAAATAGGAAAGATTGTTTAGGAAGAAGTTAACTAACTGATATCAAAACCTAACAGCTGAATGACACTGTTGAGGCTGCACATTGTAAAAACTGTCAAGTGTGTTGTTGCCGTATTTTAATTTGGGATAACTTTAAAAGAAAGAAAAGTAAAACATAATCTAGCAAGTTACTTTTGAGAAAATTACATGTACATTGTTTAAGAAAGAACAAATAAGCAGAATTGTTAATGCTTGGAATCTCAAAATATTGGTTGATCCCTGTTTTCAAGATCTTACGTAAACCTTTTTATTTGGACAGTAAGGTTTTCTCAAACCTCCTGAATCAAATATAATGGTAATTGATAGGACATGTCACTTAGAATAAAAGATAATGACAGGAAAATGACACAACATCAAATGGGAATACTTCACTTAAGGTGTAATTAAATGGAATATATCAAGTGAAAAGTAAGTGAAAGATAATTAATGGACAGTTTTCACTTGGAGATATCTGCACACGTGACCATTAACTATTCTTTTAAAGATAACTTAATGGGATACTTTAGTCATCATGTGATACATTAGGACCAGTGGGGAGGATACATAAAACCCCCTCACCAACACCTTTTTGCCTTTCAATAAGATCACCTGAGAGTCAAAAATACATGGTAAGATATTCAAATACAGTTTGATATTTTCAGATATGCTTGATTATTATAAATATTTCAATCTCCTGGCCTATCAGTAATTTTCACCACTTTGTGAGCTTTAGTTTATGATTGGATATTCCTCTTGACCACCCTTGTTAACCACATTTGTTCCATCCTTCTCACTGAGTTCTTCTTTTTGACTGGAATAATTTTTTTCCTGAGCATTTGAAATATCTCCTTCAATGCCTGTCACTGCTCATCAATTGGCCTTCCCCTTAGACTATTTTTCCTGCCTGCTTTAGACAACTCTTTCTTAATACTCCTGTAGTTAGAGTCATAGAATCATACAGCATGGAAACAGACCCTTCAGTCCAATTCAGCCATGCTGACCAGGTTTCCCAAACTAAACTAGTCCCATTTGCCTGCATTTGACTCATATCCCTCTAAACCTCTCCTGTTCATGTACCTGCCCAAATGTCTTTTAAATGTCGTAACTGTACCTGCATCTACCACTTCCTCTGACGGCTCGTTCCAAATACGTACCACTCTCTATGTGAAAAAGCTGCCCCTTAGGTCCCTTTTAAATCTTTCCTCTCTCACCTTAAATCTATGCCCTCTAGTTTTGGACTCCCCTACCCAAGGGAAAACATCTTTGCTATTCACCATATCCATGCCCCCAAGGAACTGAGTTGGTCCCAATTCTGGTGTTTGTTTGGGTGAAGGCACGTAGCTCAGGGTAATTCTTACAGTAACATCAGTGTAGTCAGATTCTATAATCCTCTACAAGGTCACCCTCAGCCTCCTACATTGTTCTTATTTAAGTGGTGGACACTGTTTCTTTGCTCTCCGTCAAATGGAATTTGAAATTCTACCATGTTATGATCTCTACCTCCCTGGAGGATCTTTTATTAGTCCTGCCTCATTACATATTACTCGATCTAAAATAGCCGGTCCTTAGGTTGGTTTTGCAACATACTGATCTAAGAAGTAATCCATGATACACTCTAGAAATTTGTCTTGCATATCCTCCTTGCCCACCTGATTTGTACACTTAATATTCAGGTTAAAATCACCCATTATAATTGTAGCGTCCATCTTACAGGGCTCTATTTTTTCCTGATTTATACATTGTCCAACAGGAAAGCAACTCTTCGTGGACCTATAGAGAACTCCCAGCTGTGATTTATTTCCCTTGTTTTCCTTATTTCCACCTGAACACTGAAGCAAGAGGCCTTCATTCCATCAGTGATTACATTTAGAAAAATGTTTCATTGATCAGAAAGCTATTTGATCGCAAAGCTATTTTGGACATTCTGAGGTTGTGCAGGAATTAACTGCTTTCAGACGAAGTTTGGAGGAGAGAAATAGACAGTCTGTGCAGTTGGGATATCCAACCAGTTCCTCAGGTGATCAGGTAGCTGAGGGTCTTTCAATCGTAATTAGGGCCCGGGATGAGGAAGTCCCAGCTGCTGTGCTTCACAAAGGAGGCAATGGCTATTTCTGGGACATCGCTCACCAGACCCCCAGGAGACAGAATCGATCACGACAAAATTAAGTGTTGTTTACATGAGAAAATAAAGGTAACACTCCACAAGAGCTGGTCCCACTTCTGGTGTTTGCACGGGTGAAGACATGTAGCTGAGGGTGATTCTCATAGTAACATCAGTGTAGTCAATTCAGATTTTGAAAGCAATGTTATTGGAGCCCTAATTTGCAAAAGCCATTGAAAATATGATTCAGAAAGAAACAGTTTTAAATCAAAGAATATGGACAGAGAAAAACAATTCAGGAAATCTTTTTAAAAACTTCCAAAAAAAATCCTCCCCCCTTGTTACTTTAATGTTGTTTGTTCTGCAGAGCTGTTTTCTTTCATTTGTTTTAAAATATTACCTTTTCAGATATATAAGTATGGAATGGACATTCTCCATGTAGACACCCTCTGCACTCATCCCTTTCATTTTGAGGTGGGGGCTGCAGTACGTTACAGGTATGGAGAAAAGAGGGAGAATATAAGATCTGAATATAAACACAACTAAAGCCATGTATGTGGATAATATGCTTCGGAGTCAAAGGAATGCAGAGAGAATCCTATTTTTAACAACTCATCTATCATACTAGAAGTACTTTGAGAATCATTACTTGGTGCAATGTGAGAATAATAGCCATCCCATTGGTGGGAGTATTGAGGATATAGAAGGGTGAATACAGGCATGGATGCTGGGCTGTCTTGCCTGTGCCACCAATAAGGGTGGAGTGTCCTCAGTCAGTTGCACTGACCTGAGCAATGTTGGTCGAGCGAAATCATGGCCCAGTTGGCATATGGAGGTCCTTGTTCTGTAATTCAAATCAAAAGCTCTTTATTCCCATCTTGCAGCTCCATTTTGAAACAACAAATTATATGGCATTTAGGTTATGCAATAAAAGATGTTATGCCATGTATAGCTGAGGAATTGCACCTGGAGGTGGCAATTGAGATCCTGCAATTGGTCCATTCTCTCCTGGAAGTGATGGCTGATCTTCTGGGCCTCCTGTAGGTCAGGGTTTATGAAGGCCATTTTCTGGTTGAGGACTCTGTTCTCTGCCTCGATCATTTAACCATGTAGACCCTGCTGTAATTGTGAAATTGCAGATTAAAATTTGTGATGTCTTTTTGAATGGAGATGCCTGTATGCTTTGTAACTGTAGCCATTCTGGATGTAAATATGTGGGAGGATAGAGAAAAAATGTGATAAATGACGTTGCTGCATGCCCAATTCATATATTCGAGGTCATTTTCAGATCTTTAAATTTAAAAAAATCAAAAACTCAGTTTTATCAGTGCTCCCTTTAGTTTCCCCAATTGATTTTAAAAGCCTTACCTGGTTGTAAAGTTTAATGCAGCCTCAAGGTCACATGTGTAGAAATGAATTTATCTAATTTTTTTTGAGATATGCAGTACACTGAACATGAAGAAGGGAAAGAAACGTACATTAAAAAGAAATATGATTGGAGATTGGAACAATTCATATTTCACTCTCTGCAGCATAGAACAGAGGATCAGGAATAGGCTATTCAGTCATTGGAGCTTGCTCTGCTATTCACCTGGATTATGGCAACTCAACTCCATTTACTCACCCTTGTTTCACATCCCTTGAAACTCCCACCTAACAAAAATGCATTGGTCTCAGTCACGGGAGTTCTAGTTTTCCCAGTAATGACATCCTTTTCGGGATGAGAATTCTAAATCACATACATTTTACAGTGAAAAGACTTTAAATACTTAAAAATTGGCTGAAAACAGGACGCACTATGCCAGATAATAAAGGAGGAACTGTGAAACCCTTACATTCCACAGTGGGGAGACAAGATCAGAATGATCCACTGAGTACAGTGCATTCCACAAATCCTTCACAAATTTCTGGGGGTAACCTGTAGGAACTGTGGTCTGAGGGCCAAGTTAATACACACATTCTGGTCACGCCCCTGAGTTCAACCATTCTGGGACAGTTCAAAAGCCCCAGAAAGGTGTCAAATTCCAGGGACATGCCTGAGGACCATATTGGACAGCAACATCTCCTGCTGTACTCAATTGTACTGTCATGCCAACTCCAGCAGAATGAAACCCTTCACTGCAATGAAGCAAAATCCTTCTCAAAACTGAGATGTAGGTGGAATATCAGTGGCATATATGTCAATCAAGCATTCTGCCAAGAGTTCAAGAGATACCTGACTGAATGGATCTCTGACCTAGTAGCTGACATGATTTTCCCTTTCTATCTAACAACCTCCGACGTTCAGCTAAAAACTCACCACCCAGTATCTGCAAAAGTCAAGTCCCTTTCCCGCAAATAGGCCGGCTCTTGATGGCTCCCTGACTTTCAATTAATCTGTCACAGGACCTGTGGCTCAGATGACTTTCTCTCATGGTTTATGATGCCATTCACTGGATTCCTGTGTACACAATCATGCCAACATGCCAGAATGTGTTACAAGTTATATGGTGACTTTACAAAAATATGTGTATGTTGTTTTATCAAGAACACACTTTATAAATTTCATGAGTATAGTTTATGGAAATAATTACTAACTCCAGAGTGACTGAAATCCTAATTTGAAGTTCATGTGACTTGCACTCATTGTTAAAAATTTCACTCGAACCTGTGTCTAAGATTCCGATCTTGCTGGTGCATTTTCTCAGCTGTACCAATATGGTCATCCACGGTGGCTCAGTGGTTAGCATTGCTGCCTTACAGCGCCAGGGAGCCGGGTTCGATTCCACCCTCGGGCAACTGGCTGTGTGGAGTTTGCGCATTCTCTCCATGTCTGCATGGGTTTCCTCCCACAGTCCAAAGATGTGCAGGGTAGATGGATTGGCCATGCTAAATTGCCTGTAGTGTTCAGGGATGTGTGGATTAGGGGGATAGGTCTGGGTGGGATGCTCTTTGTGTCAGTGTGGACTTGTTGGGCTGAAGGGTCTGTTTCCACACTGTAGGGGTTCTATGAAAAAAAAAGTGTAACATGAAGAGATCTTTCCTGGCTTTATGCTGAAGGCTGCACAAACCTGAAATCAGGTGACTCTAAGTTCAGTCATACACTATTCCCCTTTCATTTCAGGTAACTCCGAAAGCCTCAATGTCACATATTTCAGATGCTTAGAACCACAGAAAATTTACAGCACAGAGGAGGCCATTTGGCCCAGCATGTCTGCATTGATTCTCCAAAGGAGCAATTTAGCTCGTGCTACCCCCCACCTTCTCCCTGTAGTCTTGCCCTTTCTGCCTTTGTAGATAATAATCAAATACCTTCTTAATTGAAGGATAGTAGAATCCCATCCACTCACTGTGTTTCTCCTCATGCTCCCCTTGTTTGTCAATTATTTTACAACTCTGCCCCCTAGTGCTCAGCCTTTTCACTAACTGCTGTCTGCCGACACTTGAGACAAAATAGTAACAAGGTTTCCAACTTCCAAAGTATAATAGTTAAGAATCAGTATTTCCGTTTAAGTGCAAATATTATTATAATTAACATAGAGTTATTGGCAAATTTAAAACAAAACCTTCTAAGCATTAATCATGCTACTAGAAATTATTCCTTCCTTTAAGTTACATACAATTTCTTTAGGTCTTTCTGTTTAAGGTGAAACCAGATTTCCAGCTGTACATATAAAACAGTTGCTAAAAATCTCAGTAAGGAATTCAGACAAAACCAGAGGTTTGCTTCTGCACTGTAAACATTTTATAATAAGTTATATATCACCTCATACTATTTGATTCTTCTACACCTCTCAACACACCCACTATACATACAAGAACTATACATCTCCAATTCTTCAAATCATGTTCGCTCTCACCCTCTTTCTCCAGAACAAACAGCACAAAATACCACGGAAAAGAGCAAGGTGTCAGGAGACATAGGAAGGTGTCAGGAATGAGTCTCCTCATGCAGGTCAGGAAGTCCAAGTAGAGCTATGAGGCTCAGACTGGAAGGGGTTGGTGTTGCGAGAGCATATTACTTATAGCCCATCATTCCAGTCAGGATGGATGCAGCATGCTGAGAAACCGCAAATTGCATTCTCATTTGTTCAAGTATGGTTTCTCTCTCCTATCTTGACTTCATGTTTCTCTTTATCTTGGAGAACAAACTTCATGAAAGGGCAAATCTTTCTGAAGCCACAGCATCAGGTACTCTACCTCCCTAAATAAAAACCAAAAGCACTGCGGATGCTGTAAATCAGGAACAAAAACAAAGTTGCTGGAAAAGCTCAGCAGGTCTGGCAGCATCTGTGGAGGAGAAAACAGAGTTAACGTTTTGGGTCCGGTGACCCTTCCTCAGAACTGTTGGTGGCTTTGTGGAACACCTTCGCTTAGTTCGCAACAAACAACTACACCTCCCAGTCGCGAACCATTTCAACTCCCCCTCCCACTCCTTGGACGACATGTCCATCCTGGGCCTCCTGCATTGCCACAATGACGCCACCCAAAAGCTGCACGAACAGCATCTCATATTTCGCTTGGGAACCCTGCAGCCCAATGGTATCAATGTGGACTTCACAAGCTTCAAAATCTCCCTTCCCCCGACCGCATCCCAAAACCAGGCCAGCTCGTCTCCACCTCCCTAACCTATCCTTCCTCCCACCTATCCCCTCCTCCCACCTCAAGCCGCACCCCCATCTCCTACCCACTAACCTCATCCCGCTCCCTTGACCTGTCCGTCCTCCCTGGACTGACCTATCCCCCCCATAACTCCCCACCTACATTCACCTTTACTGGCTCCATCCCCGCCTCTTTGACCTGTCTGTCTCCTCTCCACCTATCTTCTCCTCTATTCATCTTCTTTCCGCCTCCCCCTCTCTCCCTATTTATTTCAGAACCCCCTTCCCTTCCCCCATTTCTGAAGAAGGGTCTCGACCCGAAACGTCAGCTTTCCTGCTCCTCTGATGCTGCTTGGCCTGCTGTGTTCATCCAGCTCTACACCGTGTTATCTCTACCTCCCTACTTCTGCATGCTAATATGTGGTAAAGCAGGTCATCTGTCCACAGAAATTGTTGGAGGAATCCTGATAGAAAGTGTCAGAATGGTTAATGGAACCAGTTTGATGGTTTCACCACTAGAGGACACAATTTCATGCCAATCCAAATGATAGACAAAGTGACAATGCAGTCAGGATCATCCTGGTTAACATACACCCGCAGCACGTGCCAATGGTATTTGTGTTGATTTCACTGAAGTTATAGTGTGTAATTACATTAATTTTCTTGAAAAGCTTGCTAACCTATCTGTGTCAGGTTGGGTATCTGCTTTATGGGAATGAAATCTCAGGATAAAGAAAATGAAATGTACATAACATATTTAAATGTAATTTTAACTTTCCCATGAGGCTCTCTAACCCATATAGACAAGAGCCTTCTGGAGTTGCAGGACCACTGTTTCTGAAGTAACTTCCTTGGAGGCAGAAAGCACATTTTAGAATTGTTTCTACGGGGCTGAATCTTGTGGGTTTTTGGCAAAGTGCAAGTTGTTTTGAGTTTGATGAAGTGATTCTCGCCACAGGGCCTAGTGAGTTGTCTCAGGGTATCTTACCAGACTTGCCCAGTTTCTGCTCGATCCTCCCACATGCCTTTCCCAAAGCAAACCGGCACTCACTGGAGATCTCAGAACTGACCAGCATCCGTAAGCACTGGCACCATCTTTAAAAATCCATTATGCCCCTGGACAAGCACTGTCAGCCCAGAACTGTCCTGCGCTGTTTGACACTTGCCCAGACGTGGCAGACAAGGGGAAATTGATGCCCAGTTTTACTGGCAGGGACATAGAGTTCCTGTTGCATGGGGTGATGCACAGAACCAGCACAGGACCATGACACCAGACCATACCAGCTTGTTCTGTGGTTACCAGCCAGGTTAGAGTGGTCACTGCAGTCTGGAGGAAAGCCCAGTACTGTTGGAAGAAGGTTAATGTATTTCTCCACTCTGACAATGTAAACTGCACAATCTTCACTCTGATACTCCACACTCACTCTGCCTCTGCCACTGGACCCACTTCCCACCAAAGCTCATGCTATAACACTTTCACTATTGCCTGCAACATCTTCCCTCACCCACCCCAACCCCCAGACACCAGTAAGCCTGCATGTCCTCTGTGCAACCTGCTCACTCGTTTGGGAAACCTGCAGGAACACTGAGAGCTGTGCCAACCACTTTAATCTTCCTTAATCCCTGCCTCGCTCTCATTTCAGGTGCGATGTAGTCCATGAGAGGGCAGAAAGTTTTAAGAAGGGGTGGTGTGTTGCCTGCCATTCAGCTCCTCACCCCCTAACGGGAAAGGATCCTGACTCCGACTGCCCTGAGCGGGTTTTGGATGGGTATGAGAGGTTGCCCACAACTTTTGAGCTGGGAACCCATGGTAAGCTTTCTGGCTTTGTGTCTGCATGAATGGAGATGAAGGGGTAGGTGGAGGGGGACACTCCCCACTAACTCCACCACACCCTAAACCTTTCCCTACAACCACAGGAAGTGCTACACCTACCCCTACACCTCCCCCCTCACCTCCATTCAAGGCCCAAAGCAAACCTTTCATATCCGACAGGGGTTCACCAGTACATCTGCCAACCTGGTCTACTGTATCTGTTGCTCTTGATGTGGCCTCCTCTACATCAGTGAGACCAAGCATAGACCCGGAGACTGTTTCGGAAAGCATCTGCGCTCTGTATGCAACAAACGACAACATCCTCCAGTTGCCAACAATTTTAACTTCCCCTCCCACTCCCCAGGGCCTCCTTCAGTGCCACAATGACACCACACGTAAACTGGAGGAGCAACACCTTATATTCTGTCTCAGGAGCCTACCGCCCAATGGCCTAAACATGGAATTCCACAGTTTTAAAATCTCCCCACCCCCGGCCTCATCCCATGTCCAACCATCCCTCTCATCCCTGCCTCCTTGACCTGACACAACCTGTCCATCTTCTCTCCCACCTATCCAGCCCTTCCCACTGACCAATCCCCACCACTCCCTACATGCAGTCACCTACCACCATCCCATCTACCTTACCCCAGCCCCACCCCTCCTCTCTCTAATTCTTTCCCGGTTCCTCTCCCCCTCCCCATTTCTGAAGAAGGGTCCCGACCTGAAACATCAGCTTTCCTGCTCCTCTGCTGCTGCCTGGCCTGCCGTGTTCCTCCAGCTCCACACTGTGTTGCCTCCTTTGAGGATTTTCTTTTGTTCTTTGGTCCATCTTATATTTTCTCCCTGTTCCATTCTCCAGCTTTAAAAGCAACTAGGTGATTAACTTGATGTCTTGCAATGTTATTTTTTGAACTGATCATCAGGAGATATTTTAGCAGAGTCCAGAGTAACTTGTTGACTGAATTCCCCATAATGTGGGAAAGAGTTTAGCCTCTGCTTTCAGTTTCCATCTGGTATCTTTCTTCTTTGTTGCAATTCTTTATCCCAGCAGCAAGACCTCTATCCAGGGAGACTATGCATTATTTTCTATGATAAACTTATGGTGGATTTCATGCAAGCATTTTTCTTCATTCCAAGTTGGTATTTTTGCTAATGGTGATTGTTATTATGAGAATGATGACATGGCTACCTTGTGTCATTTATGACAGGAGTTATTATGCAAAGCTCACTGCAAATTTAACAAATGATAATTGCACTTATCAAAATAATGGCAGTCAATGGAAGCCATTGGATGGTGTTGTAAATGATTGATGTTAATTCAAACTTAAATTGGGACTGACATATAACTTGAGGCTGAATCAGCACCTTCTAATTTACAGGATCATCTAAAGCAAAATTCCTCTTTATGACAGAAGCCTGCCTAAAGAGAAAGAAGCGCATAAATCACAATTAAAAATTTTCACATTTTACATCAAATAGTCCTGTAACAATAAACCTCTTTTACCAATGTAACAGGAACATAGAAAGAACATAGAAATCCAATGACCCGACACCCACTGAATCTCTACATCAAAAATACATTTAGATTACAATGCAGCACAATATAATTTTATTTAAAGTCGTAAGTTGGAATCTTTCATTCTGGTATAGCACAAGTGTGTCAGAGGCCATCACTTTCATGTGGGTGTGGGACAAATTTTCTCAAGTGATCAACATGCTTTGCTCAGTATGTATGGATGCAAGTTGTTGAGTAAGTTGATGGCAAATCTAATAAGGCAAACACCCAGAAAGATTTCACTACAACCAGGACCTTCTGCGATTCAATATCCAGGTGCTAAATTTAAACTCCACCAGTTCATTCAAGATTGCAGCATCACTGGAGCAGTCATAGACATCCCAACCAATCTTGGAGATGTCTCAGACCAAACAGAAACTGGCCCAAAGTTTCAACAATGCAAGTCTGGTCCAGTATCTCCATGAACAAAGTGGGTCCTCTAACCCATTGATGGCACCAGAAATCCCTTCCAACAGACCTGGGCGGCCTGGATTGGGGTCACACCACAGGTCACCATCAGTGGCTCATACAAAACAATCAGGAACAAGTACAGGTAGGGAATGTATGGTCTCATAAGGTTAAGTGATACCATCTTCTCACTGCAAACTGAGACTCAACAGGCATCACTCAGTCTGTGCCACTGCATGAGCATGTTAAGTAGGATCATTGCTTGCAAGTCCCAAGATCACGTGGACAGCCACCTCATGCTGGGAACAGTTCCTGAGCAGTGTGCTTCCTACTCATTTACTGGGGAGTGCTCAGGACCTGGCATGAATTTGCATGTTATTCAAGCGCTCATGCAGTTACATTCAATCCCTCTCTTCCTCCGTTTGCAGGACATGATTATTCACAACAGGAGAGAGAGGGCCCATACTGGTGGAGGTGAGCCATGTGTATGTATCTTCACACCATACAGGGGGCAGACTGAGGAATGTAGAGGAGGATTAAGACTGTTACCGCACCTATCGCAAAACAAGAATGTCACAAGAAGCCTGCAATCTCCTGTTATTAGATGTGCAGATAGTATCAAACATTTGTCTGCATAAGGGACTGTGCATAATCAGCAACTAGTCCTTTCACCTTCCTGTTCCAGCCACTTGGAAAGGATGAAGCACAAGACAATCTCCTGCTATTAACACCACCTCCTCAGAGCACAATGGGCATAAATTTATAAGGCCCTGAAGGAAGTGAGCTGTAGTGAAAAGATTGAAGAATCACATGAAAAATCAAGCGAGGCTTCTCCTGATGTTAGGACCAACAAGCCACATTTTCCACCAAAGTTAGTTATGGAGTCACAGAGAGTTATAGAGTTGTGACATAGAAACAGGCCATCATGTCAATGCTGACCAATAATCACCAAACTACACTAATCCCATTTACCTGCATTTGGTCCGCAGCCTACTATGCCTTGGCATTTTAGGTGATCGGCCAGATGCTTTTTAAGTAATCTGAGATTACTTGCCTCCACTACCCTCTCAGGCAGTATGTTCTATATTTCTACCACCCTTTGGGTGAAAAACGTTTTCCTCAGATCCCCTCTAAACCAGTTACTGCTCATGTTAAACCTTTATACCCTGTGGTCTTGTGCATGCCTGTCATGGGGAAAAGATTCTCATGATCTAGACTGCAGTGGGTCAGCCAGCATCCATGGAGAGAAAGTAAGCTAATGTTTCGAGTCTAGATGACTCTTCATCAGAGCTAAACCTGATTCCAGCAGCTACAGTAATTTGCTCCTTATCATGGTCTACCCTGTCTATGCCTCTCATAATTTTGTATTCCTCAGTCAGAACATCCCTCAGCCTCCTCTTCTCCAGGGAAATCAAACCTAGCCTTCCCAGTCTCTCCTCATAACTGAGACTTTCCATCCCAGCCATCATCCTGGTGAATCTCCTCTCCAGTGCAATCATATCCTTCTGATAGTATGGTGACCAGAACATTCTATCTGTGGCCTAACCAATTTGCAATTCCATCTCCCACTGCTCTGCCCAATTTACCAGCTAATCAATATCAGACTGTAGCTTGAGATTATCCTCCTCTTTATCAACAACACCACCAATATTCTTGTCATCTGCAACATTATTAATTATACCTTCTACTTTCATATCTAAGTCATTAATATAGTTTTTGGCATCAAGATGAGATTCTTGCTAGGGAGCAATGAGAAGCCTACTAATGCCAATTATTACTTATTATCACTCTCACTAACACTGACTCTGGCCTCATTAATCTCAAACTTTCTATCGTACCACAGAACAGATGGAAATTAGATGCCAAAAGTTCATGACATGAAAGTCTGAATGAGCACCTGACAACTCCAGCTCACCTCTTGTTCCTCTGCACTTCCACCTTGGACACCTAGCACCAATATCTCAGGGCACACTCCAACTCAGAGGCCACATTTTGACGATAATGTGAGGTAACTCACTAGACCTTGCAGAGAAAAATCCTCCATGAAACTTAACAAAAAGAACACACTGCCAAAATATGGTAATATCCAGTCCAGACACTCTCAAATCTCAGAGAATGCATAGGTATTTTGTTGACTTGTATCCTCCACCTCAGCGGTCCTTTTTCTATCCTCTACTCACATAGGGAGAGTGCAAAGAAAGCTCACCAAATTAATTCCTATATTGGAGATATTGCCCTATGGTGAAAAAGTAAATAACCTGGGCCTATATTCTCTGATGTTTAAGAGATGCAGAAAAGATGATTCTCCTGGCTGAGGACAGGGGACACAATCTAAGACAAAAAGAGGAGAACAGACATTGCCTCACCCCTTGGAGAACGTACACTACAACTCATTGCAACCCACATTTAAACCTGTACAAAGGACCAAACCAAGGACAAGTACAGACCTCAAAGTCAAGGAGGAAGGGCTATCCACCTGTTATATACTGTCTAGAATCTGAAGAGACATGACTCTTGATTGGATAGAAGTTATTGAGAAGAACAATTTGATTCTAGTGAGGTCCTCTTAATGAAATGCAAATGCAGTTAATTTTTCCAACATCTGCAGTTGGGAAGGTTGACCTGCTTTTTTGCAGCTGGACAAAATTAATTGCAAAATTTGAACTCCCCAGCAAGAATCTGAATTTTATTGACCCTCGTCCACTTAAGTTCACCCATCCACCATTCTTTTCACCCCCTTCAAGACTGGAAGGTTCAACCCATGAAAACATTTGACACTGATTTTTTGGAATGTTCCAGGCTCATCATCAGATTTTCCATTTTCTTCATGAGCTCTCAAACCTGATGTGCTTTTTTTTAATGGGCACACAAAATCCCACCACCAGAGGGAAATGGTGTGTGAGATGACACCCAATTTGTGCCCCCCCCATATAAAATGGAAAATCTGACCCCAATGGGAGTAAGTGTGCTCTTACACACTATACATTACCAACTTGAGGCCAGAGAAAAATGACTTGTAGTCAAAATTGCAGATCAAAATTAAATTTCTTCCTTAAAAAATCAACACGTGGCTAGCTCTTTTTCTTTGTGTATGTCATCTGTTTTGTTAAAGTATAAGTTCACATTTATTTTAGAAGAATACTCCCAGTCACTATCGGGCTTAGGAATTTCATAATAGCCTTGCTGTTGCTATTGGATACATATTGAATCCTTTCAATCGCACTGAACGAACTGTCCAGCTTGTACATGATGTGTTAATTGAAATGTCTACTCAGGAACAAGTCCTTGATCTGATAGTTTTGTCAAAAAGTGCCATCAAAGTTTAACCTCACCAAATTACAATCTTTGTAGCAAAGAACAAAGAACAAAGAAAATTATAGCACAGGAACAGGCCCTTTGGCCCTCCAAGCCTACGCCGATCCGGATCCTCTATCTAAACCTGTCGCCTATTTTCCAAGGATCTGTATCCCTCTGCTCCCTGCCCATTCATGTATCTGTCTAGATACATCTTAAATGACGCTATCGTGCCCACCTCTACCACCTCTGCTGGCAACGTGTTCCAGGCACCCACCACCCTCTGCGTAAAGAACTTTCCACGCATATCTCCCTTAAACTTCTCCCGTCTCACCTTGAAATCATGACCCCTAGTAATTGAGTCCCCCACTCTGGGAAAAAGCTTCTTGCTATCCACCCTATCTATACCTCTCACCATTTTGTAGACCTCAATCAGGTCCCCCCTCAACCTCCGTCTTTCTAATGTAAATAATCCTAATCTACTCAATCTCTCTTCATAGCTAGCGCCCTTCATACCAGGCAACATCCTGGTGAACCTCCTCTGCACCCTGTCCAAAGCAACCACATCCTTTTGGTAATGTGGCAACCAGAACTGTACTCAGTATTCCAAATGTGGTCGAACCAAAGTCCTATACAACTGTAACATGACCTGCCAACTCTTGTACGCAATACCCCGTCCGATGAATGAAAGCATGCCGTATGCCTTCTTGACTACTCTATCCACCTGCGTTGCCACCTTCAGGGTACAACGGACCTGAACACCCAGATCTCTCTGTGTATCAATTTTCCCCAGGGCTTTTCCATTTACCGTATAGTTCCCTCTTGAATTGGATCTTCCAAAATGCATCACCTCGCATTTGCCTGGATTGAACTCCATCTGCCATTTCTTCACCCAACTCTCCAATCTATCTATATTCTGCTGCATTCTCCGACAGTCCCCTTCAGTATCTGCTACTCCACCAATCTTAGTGTCATCTGTAAACTTGTTAATCAGACCATCTATACCTTCCTCTAAATCATTTATGTATATCACAGACAACAGTGGTCCCAATACGGATCCCTGTGGAACACCACTGGTCACAGTTCTCCATTTTGAGAAACTCCCTTCCACTACAACTCTTTGTCTCCTGTTGCCCAGCCAGTTCTCTATCCATCTAGCTAGTACACCCTGGACCCCATGCAACTTCACTTTCTCCATCAGCCTACCATGGGGTACCTTAACAAATGCCTTACTGAAGTCCATGTATATGACATCTACAGCCCTTCCCTCATCTATCAACTTTGTCATTTCCTCAAAGAATTCTATCAAGTTGGTAAGACATGATAGGAGGATGTGGATGCTTTGGAGAGGGTGCAGAGGAGGTTCACCAGGATGTTGCCTGGTATGGAGGGCGCTAGCTATAGAGAGGTTGAGTAGATTAGGATTATTTACATTAGAAAGACAGAGGTTGAGAGGGGACCTAATTGAGGTCTACAAAATCATGAGAGGTATAGATAGGGTGGATAGCAAGACAAGCAGGAGGTTAAATTTTTTGGTGTACTCCTATGGGCTGGAATTTGGTCCATCAACCACTAGAAAGTAATACTTTTGTTTTAAACTGCTGATTTCCAATGATGAAACCTTCCTTTGCACATTCCTCTTGCTGTCAGCTTTCCATTGGGACTTATTCCTGACACTACAGGTTGACTTGTGGCACAGTTGTTTTTGGTGAAACTAACCTGGTGTGAATGGATTAATCAACAGACCAAGGTGGTTGTCTTCCAGCTGGATCCACTTAGAGTCAGAGAGTCATAGAGATGTACAGCACAGAAATGGATTCTCCGGTCCAACTCATCCATGATGACCAGATATCCTAAATTAATCTAGTTCCATTTGGCACATATCTCTCTAAACCCTTCCTAAATAAACAACTGCACCTCCCAGTCGCGAACCATTTCAACTCCCCCTCCCATTCCTCAGACGACATGTCCATCCTGGGCCTCCTGCAGTGCCACAATGATGCCACCCGAAGGTTGCAGGAACAGCAACTCATATTCCGCTTGGGAACCCGGCAGCCCAATGGTATCAATGTGGATTTCACAAGTTTCAAAATCTCCCCTCCCCCTACCGCATCCCAAAACCAGTCCAGCTCGTCCCTGCCTCCCTAACCTGTTCTTCCTCCCACCTATCCCCTCCCACCTCAAGCCGCACCTTCATCTCCTACCGACCAACCTCATCCCGCCCCCTTGACCTGTCCGTCCTCCCTGGACTGACCTATCCCCTTCCTAACTCCCTACCTACACTCACCTTTACTGGCTCCATCCCCGCCTCTTCGACCTGTTTGTTTCCTCTCCACCTATCCTCTCCTCTATCCATCTTCTATCCGCCTCCCACTCTCTCCCTATTTATTTCAGAACCCCCTTCCCCTCCCCCATTTCTAATGAAGGGTCTAGGCCCGAAACGTCAGCCTCTCTGCTCCTATGATGC
>NC_063335.1:10539773-10604084 GCF_021869965.1 Rhincodon typus
TTCCTCTCCACCTATCCTCTCCTCTATCCCTCTTCTATCCGCCTCCCCCTCTCTCCCTATTTATTTCAGAACCCCCTTCCCCTCCGCCTTTTCTGATGAAGGGTCTAGGCCCGAAACGTCAGCCTCTCTGCTCCTATGATGCTGCTTGGCCTGCTGTGTTCATCCAGCCCTGCACTTTGCAGGTACAGGATATCCTCAAGCATCTCTTACACTAGAAGCACAACTTTGGACTGCACTGTGCAGAAGGGGAGCCAGCGTTCTTGGTTTTATGGCTGAAGCCAACAGTTGGGTACTGGCAGAGTGACTGGTCATGAACCCTGAGAGATTTTTTAAAATAAATTCTCGAAGCTTAAATATTAAGGCTAGCTAACCTTATGTACAAGGACTGTTTCTGGAAGGAGCTTGGAAAGGACTGTTCTATGTTGCTTTTACTCAAAAGCTCTACTTGATATCTTTAAGAGAACATAACATGGATCAAGACAAAATATTAAAGCTGCGTTTAGTGAAATCTTTGCGTTAGTTTACATAATAGAAATAAACAAGTGTAATTTTTTATACTATAACTGTAATGTTTTATGATTTGTTTAGAAACTGCTTGCAGATGACCAGCAGCCCAGAAGTTTCTTTGGGATATTTTATCCATTAAAGGCACCACAGAAATGTAAGTTGTTTTTATGAGTTCATAATTCAACAAATTTGATCATCAGAAAGTTGATAAAATGATAAAACTATGACTGTGCTCTAAAAACCCAACTATTTCCCTGATGTCGTTCAGGGAAGGAAAGATATAATATCTACTTAATGTGGTCTACATCTAACTCATATCCCACACAATGTGATTTGATTCTTAATGGATCTAGCATAATGAAGCTTGGTCAGTGTTCCCTACATTTCAAGGGCAAATTTCAAAACATGTAATTAACTTGTCTTTTGAAACTCCACCTGTTTTGTTTTAACCACAGCTCTTTGACCCTTGTACCCATTTCTATGAGAGAAAACTGATGAAGTGTATGAAAGAGCAACTTAAATGTACCTTGGATAGCTGTAACTCATTTGGTAGTTCTCTCTTGCCTCTGAGTCAGAAATCAGGGTTTCAAGGCATACTCCAGAGATTTGAGAAAATAATCTATGCTGGCATTCTATTGGCACACTGAGTGCATGTTGCATATCTACAGTTGCTGTCTTTCAGATGAGTTGTAAAACCAAGGTCTTATCTATTTTCTCCACTGTTGTAAATGATCCTAGGGCATGAGTCAAAATTGACAAAGTAATTTCTCTGTGTTGTCAACTAAAACACTTAATGAACCACTATCTCATTATTGTTTGTATTGACTGGGTTTCGTAGTTAGAATGTACTTTCTTCCTCAGTGAGACACATAAATAGATACGAATCAAGGTAATGAATTAATCAATTTATTCATCTGCATAAAGCAATTTAGGAGAAGGGCTATTTACTTCCCAGCAACCAAACACACACCATTTGAGGAGAATATTATGGGGTCTGCAAGAGTGGGAAATATGGCTTGGAGGGTGACTGAATTAAACAGAAATGAAATTTCAATTTCTTGACAATGGTTGAATTGTAGAGATAAAGTTAACTGTGGGTTTGCAATATTTTAGGCATCATGCTGCATCTGGCAAGTTTATGCATTCCATGAATGTGTATTTGTGCAAAACATTATTTTAATGAAATCCTACTTTCAAGATGAAATCTCTGACACATGAAATCTTGTCGCACCCAGTTTACTTTTGTTTAAAAGTATCCTGGGTTATTTAAAGCAATTGGTTTTGTGCAATTGTGTGCAGGGTTGGTGGTTTTCCTTGTTGCTCACAAGGTAGGTGAATAGGAGAATGGATGTTTGCATGGATATTCAAACTGGTAACGTGAATGAGTACTGGGTGGGATGCAGTGTGGGGTCAGGGGCATGGAGAAGTGGAAAAGGGATCCAAGGGAGGTCAGACGGTTGGGCTGGGGTCATGGAGACGTGGCCAGAGAAGGGCATGGTATCTGATGAAAGAAGCAAGGAAGGAAAATGAGGGATCTAAAGGGCAGTGTCAGTAATTCTCAAATGTGAGTCCATCTCAGAGTGTTTGCTGACAAAGTCCTTAGAGGCTTTGAATTTACCAACAACATTTCAGTTAGCCCCCAGTTGAGAGTAACCTTGGACAAAATCAGAAATAGTTCGAGGAAACTCCTTTACAATATACAGAAGGTTAGGTCAGCGACGCCTGCAAGTTCAGCCATGTCCCACAGAGTGTACAACACTCGCCACTAACATAAACATTCAATAAAGACCAAACAAAAAGAGCACAATATGATAAATATCCTTTACTCCCTTGTGACCATCAAAGCATCACAACCATGAGTCAATTCGCTTTTTGGCTAAGCCAATCTTAACCATAAGACCATAAGAAATGGGAACAGGAGTAGGTCCCTTAAATCTGCTCCACCATTCAAAAGAATCGTGGTCGATCTAACATTCCTCATGTCCACATTCATGCCTTTTCCCTATAGCTCGTGATTCCCGCACTGATCAAGAATCTGTAGTTAACAAATTAACAAATAACAATGATGCATGTATGAATAAAGGAAAATCAATGCAGAGTAAAGTATTTTCAAGTGAAATTTGTGAAGATTGTTGTCAAAATGGACTATCAATTTTTGACTTCCATCATCTGATTTTAATACCTGGGATCTTTCACGAACTAAAATGGTTTTAAAAAGGAAATACGCTGACTTAAGATAGCTGCAATGGTCAGCTGCCCTGGTTGAGCCAAACACATGAAACCGTCAATAAACAAGACTACTGTTGCCTCTAAGCTATGTGGCTACAAATGGCATCTCAGCAATGCCTTCCGATTCCAGAGGTAGCTTACATGCACAGACTTCGGAAGCCTGTACAGCTGGAAAGAAAATTAGAAGGAAAGCAGAACAAAGCCTACTCTGAATTGAAGTGCACATTATCAGAATGACAAAAACCAGTCATTGAGATTTGTATCTCCAGTTTGATTTACACTTTTCTGGAAGTTTCACAGATTGGGATGAAAGTCATTCGCAGAATATCAAGTTTAGGAAAACCATATAGCCAGCCATGAGAATTTTCAAAGAAACTGACATCTAGGGAGTGAAAGAGAAGCAGAATAATGGATTCAAAAGAACAAAACTCAAAGGCTTACTCTTTATCTTCTTACTTCGCTCAACCTCTTGAGAAACAATGCCCCATGATAAAGCAAATTCAATAGGGTTAGGGTTAGAGAAGTCAAGAATACCTACAAATTCCATCTCTGCGGAAATATAAGACATCAGTAAAACAGCTGTAGTCTCAGGTTAAATTCTAAGACGAATAGGACTCTAAAGATGTTTTGAACTATCTAGTCTTGATGCTCCTTTTTGTACTAGATGCTCTCTCATTTTTAAATTTTACATGTGTGTTTGTTAAATGCTTGATGTCACATATTATCATTTTTCTCGGGGCTAAAATTCTTCTGTCTTCACTTAAAAGAAAACTTATATTTGTCTCCTTAGTTTTTACTTCCACTGCATTACATTTTATGTGTGATATAGCTGCAAGATAAAGATCTTTGCTGCAGCCAACCAAGGAAGTTTCTAAAAAAAAAAGGACTGTTTCACCCCACCTCATCAGGTCGTAACAAATTTAACATTGAAAAATAGCCATGCCATCTTTGTGCTCTCAAGAAATCTTATTTTAATAGAAATGGAGTTGGGCAGGAATGTTTTGGCCATGATGCAGAACCTCCTTTTGCGTTCTGGAGTCTCTATTTGAGCCCATCCATCTTTATCAGTTGATGCCAGGTTTCAGCACCAAAAAAAACCATCTCCTACCGTAGAATTGTATGTCTCCCATGCACCAAGCCAACATTTTAAATTTTAATTGTAATGGCATGGGAAATGAAAGGGAGTGGAATGGTGTGTCACTGACAGAATTCACCCATAGTCTATGATGAAACTATGATCTCTGTTCCAAATTACTTCAACGGGACTGGATATCCTTCCCACACCTCACATCCCTCCCTCCCAACAGCATAACGATTGACTCATCAAAAGCATGAGAGATCAGCCGGTATTAAATTAAAGGCTTTAGCGAGAGGTAAAGAATTGACACTGTTGTTGTATAAAAACATAACATTACACCATCAAAACACAGCTACAAAGACTGTTCTCCTCAATTATGTACAATTGTACCAATACCTCGCTAATTACACAATCTATATAGAGACAAACAAATTAATTATTCAACTGGGGAAAAAGTACTTGAGCCATAGGATTCTAGCATGAATACTTAATGTGTTCATCTGAAATACAATCCTCTATTGTTTTAATGGAGTCATTAATTATTTCAAAGTTTATAAATGCATACTATACTCATCAAATATCACTTTCTGCTCCTTTAGAAGATGCATTACCTGGTCTAAAGCAAAGCATGGAAATAATGGAAAGAGGAATTCAAACGAACATATGTTAATATCTACAGTATAATTTCAAGGTCTTCCTGTGTTTTCAACACATAAAGTGAGCTTAGTTGCACATTTCTTTATGAACATACCCAAACTGAGAGTTAACTTTTTGGGTGAGGTTTTGTGGCTCCCAAACAGTTGTGCACCATGACATTGGCAGAAAAACTGCAGATATCCCAGAATGAGACCAATCATTGTTTGTGCTGGGTTTTGTTCTGCCTTTCATGGAGGGAACCATAGCAACTGAGCTCACCTGATCTCGGATCCAGACTGTATACTGATATTCCAGCAACTCTGTTGGGTCTGTCCTGTTGACGCGACTGAATATACCATGTGATGATAATAGTGGAATGTGGAGTATTGGCTATCCGTTATGATTCGTTGATTATATATATGTCAGACAATTGGGGTTGGATAGCTCAATTAACTGGACAGCTAGTTTGCAATGCAGACTGATGCCAACAGTGTGAGTTCAATGTCCAACACTGACTGAGGTCATGAAGGACTCTCCTTCTCAACCTCTCCCCTCACTTGAGGTGTGGTGACCCTTGGGTTAAACCACTAACAGTTATCTCTTTAAAGAGAAAGCAGCCCTATGGTCTGGTAGAGTGTGGTGACTTCACATGTCAGGCTGCTTGGCTAGCACATGGGACAGCATTCCCAATTTTGGCCCAAGTCTCCAGAGATTAATAAGAACTACTTTGTAGGGTCAACTTGGCCTTTGTCATTTCCTATGTGCTGTTTGATTCCAGATTGCCTGTCTGGTTTCTTATTCAATTTTTATACAGCGGTTTCATACAACAAGCAGATTACTAGGCCATTTTCCAGAGCAGTGAAGAGTCAAACACGTTGCTGTCGATCTAGAGTCACATGAAAGGCAGCCTGGATAAGACTGGCAGATTTACTTCTCAGAAGATCATGAGTGAACCAGGTACAACAATTCAATAGTTTCACAATCATCATTACTGAGACATAGAAATTCCAGATTTTCAATTTCATTTAAAATATCTCCAGTTGCCACAGAGAGATTTAAACTCCAATCTCTAGATCATTACTTCAGGTATCTGGATTACTTATTCAGTAATAATAACATTATTCTGCCATCTCCTTTTCATTTTATATACACTGCCCATGGAAGTGTGGACTGTACATCAGATTCATGAGCCATGTTATCAAAGCCCTTGTCACACAGTAGCCATTTGCAGCTTTATCTTGTTGATTGAAACAGAGATGCCAGAGTGTACTGCTAATACATGAGGGCCTCATACATGTTGTTGAGTATAAGGCATTAACTGCATGATTCAATGTGTATGACCAATCATCAATCAGACTTTAATTGATTGGTATCCCTTTCAGATGTAGTATATCTCAAAGTTGACATGCACTATCCATGAAGTCACGTGTATGCAGTCACTGCACCTCTGCATCATCATTTTACACCTCTAATACCACTTGTAACACCAAAAACATAGACACCAGGATAAGAGGTATGAAATACAATAGTTTATCAATATTTTTCATGATGTTGAATGGCCAGCTTTCGTTGCACATCTCGAAGAAGGAGGTGGTGAGCTGTTTTCTTAGATTGATACAGTCCGTCTGATGCAACTACAACCACAATGCTGTTGGGAAGGGAATTCCATAATCTTGACACAGCAACACTGAAGGAACAGCAATATAGTTTCAAGCAAAAATACCATGAAGCTTGGAGGGGAACTTGATGGTAATTATATTCCCATGTGTTCCCTTGTCTTTCTAGGTAGTTGAGGTCACTGGTGTGGAAGTTGTTATCAATGGAGCCTTGGTGAGTTTCTGCTATGTGTCTCATTGATAGCACACCCTACTGCCATTGTGCATCAGTCATGAAGGCAGTGAATATTAAGATGGTGCACGCAATACTGATCAGACAAGCTTCTTTATCCTAGATGGTGTTGGGTTTCTTGGATGTTGCTAGAGCAACTGTACCCACCCACCGCCAAGGCTCGCGGTCTACCACTCTCAATATTCTGGCATTTTCTTTCAACAGCTCTCACCCATCCTATCCACTTAAACTACTAACCCTTCCTGACCTTTGCACTTCATAGTCTTCAACTAGGCCACCGCCACCTCCTTTTCTGTACTTGCACAAACAGTAACAGCTGAGACGGCCACTTCCATCTCACCAACTCGTGCTCTTTGTCGGACTGCAGGAGAAAATAGCCCACGTTCAGGCACGGAGGGCCAAGATGGGTGGCAGGGCTGATGATGCTCGCCCCCTCATTGACTTCAAGGAGACAAGCGGAGAGGGATCAACCTTCCATGTCCCAGCAACCGAGCAATATTCATGATGACATGAATGTGCCATTACCATAGAGATAACAAGGTGTAGAGCTGGATGAACACAGCAGGCAGAGGAGCAGGAAAGCTGACGTTTCCGGTCTGGACCCTTTTTCTGAAGAAGGGTCCGTACCCAAAACATCAGCTTTCCTGCTCCTTTGATGCTGCCTGGCCTGCTGTGTTCATCCAGCCCTACACCTTGTTATCTCAGATTCCCCAGCATCGGCAGTTCCAACTATCTCTGATGCCATTACCATAACTGGGATGGTGTTTTTAAGATGTTTAAGCTTCCACCCCCACTGCATAACTCATTCTCCCTCTTGTATTCTGCAGGCACCCACAGCAGTTACTTAGCCTCCGCCCACAAGAGACCAGCTCTTCCAGCCATCAGCTCCTCCTCCAACTCTGAGGAAAAAGACACAGATCCCTCAGAGTTTTCACAGGCAAGGTTTTGTCCTGCAGCTTCCGCCAGCTCAGGTACCTAGATAGAGTACCTTAGCTAGATTAGAGTCAAGAGTGCTTTCTGGTGAGCACTTCACTGCTACATCTCCTCAAGCAGTTGAGGAAGAAAACCCCCAAGTCACTGTAACTCAGAGGACTACTGGAGATGTCACCAAAATGCACAAACAAACACACGAGTAGCAGGCAGGTCCGGCAGAGACATTCAGGAACCTGGATTGAAGGCTGGACAGTCTACCATTGTTATCAGCACTATTCTGGCTATGGCCATGGACAAGATGGAGGTCAGAGAAGACACTAGGTAGCTTCAGTTGCCAGGTAACTGCTTTGACTTTCATGTCAGGAATTCGCACTTTGTTTTCTCATTATTGAGAATCTCATCTTAGTTTCATTATATTCTCCCAACTTTCCTACTATTGTCGATTTGTTCAAACACTGGGAAAATTATACCTTTTAGACGACTTTATTTCTAGTTAATAGATAGAGCTTCATTTGGGGAGGACTATGGTAATATTACAATGGATAGTGTGATGGCAGTAAATATATAACAGATGGAAATGTTCAAAATATATACTGTGTGTATTGTACATGCAAGGTCTTCATCTGGAAATTATTGAAAGCAATTAGTCAGTGTTTATTGCATTCATCTTTTTACCTGAGTCTGGGGTTTTGCCCATTGCAATTGCTAAAACTCCTGCATCTTGTTCAACTGACTCAACCCTTCCTCAGAGAAAGTGATGCATACAGTGAACATTGTAAACAATGCCTGTCACTTGTATGAGTAGCTAATCTGATTGATGTTTCCTTCATCGTGACTGGGAAGAGACCAGTAGCGTATGACATCTTTCAGAGCAATGGAAAGTGCCATCTACTCTGAAGTTATCGGCAAATCTATGATGTATATGGAATAGATCAGAGATGGAACCTCTTAAAAGAGTTTGGTGGTAAAGCCATGTCCTTTGCCATTCCCTGGTGGAGAATCAGGATCCTAGAACATGCCTAAAGACTGCTTGTGGCAGTGACAGAAATCAACTCAAAGCTTCAGATGTTAGAACATCTGTTAATCTTACTCATTTAAGTTGTGGAGTCAAATGAAAACCCACTCATTTTGCTTGCCACCAGTTCCTGTTTAGTCATTATCAACAAAGCTATAATAGGATACAGAAAGGAAGTATGCAAAGGCAATGGACTCCATTTTAAAATTACCTCATAAGGGAAAAACAACACAACTAAATCAAAACAAACAAACAATGAACGTACAGGAGCAAAGATAATAAAAGTATTATCTTTGAGAATACAATACTGCTGCATTCAGTTCATTGTGAACATTTGAAGCAGTTAGAATCTAGATCTTCACTTATGAATGCATTTATTGGCATATTGAAGTCTATTATAATTCTGAGCATGGGCTCAGCACCATTTCTTTAATTCAATTAAAATGATTCAACATCCCCAATCCACTCACTATGTTCTGAAGAACCCGAAACGTTAACTCAGTTTTCTCCTTCACAGATGCTGCCAGACCTGCTGAGCTTTTCCAGCAACTTTGTTTTTGTTCCTGATTCACAGCATCCGCAGTCCTTTCGTTTTTTATTTGCGAGAACACGTCAAATCAAACTAATTATATCACATCAAAGAACAGCCGCGTTAGTTAAAAATAATTCAGTTGCATCAAATATCAAATGAACTAAGCATTCACAATACCTTGGCATGGTTCAAAACTTGCTTTTGAGAAAAAGAAAACAAGTAAAGACCTGCATTTACACAATGCTTTTCACAACCATTGGTCTTCCAAAAACGGTAAAACTAAAGACGTCAGTCATTGCCATGAGATATAAGTTACACTTGTAAAATCAGAACATTTGACTCCACCCATCTGACGATTGATATTAAGTGACACATTATGCCTGTGATGAGTATGGAGGCAATGGTGCAGTGGTAATGCCAATGGACTTGGTAATCCACACACTCCCAGGTTAAAATTCTGGGAACACTGTTTCAAATCCCATCATAGAGATCAAGGCAAAATCTGGAATTTTAAAACAAAAAGTGCCAGTTTAATGACATTCATGTAATAGAACATAGAACATAGAACAGTACAGCACATGTTGTGCCAAACTTTTACCCTAAACTTAAGGTCTATCTAACCTCCACCACTACCTTATACTATCATCCATAATAGCCGCTTAAATGCCCCTAATGAGGCCGACTCCACTACCCTCTCCGGCAATGCATTCCACACCCCGACCACTCTCTGAGTAAAGAACCTACCTCTGACGTCTCCCCTATATCTACCTCCACTCACTTTAAAACTATGCCCCCTCATAATGGCTACCTCCACCCTAGGAAAAAGTCTCTGGCTGTCAATCAGTAATGTCTGACATTAATGACTGTCAATCATCATAAAAATCCACTTAGTTCACTAATGTCCATTAAAGAAGGAAATCTGCCATCTTCACCTGGTCTGGCCTACACATGACTCCAGGCCCACGTGAATGTGACTGATTCTTAACTGCTCTCTAGCCAACAAATGTTGGCCTTGTCAATGATACCACACCCTTTTAAGAATTTTTAAAAAAGCACAGAAAGAATGTCTGATTGTTCACACGGTTCATTAAGTGAAATGGTTCAAGAAAATTTGAATGTGACTAGGCGAAATTGTTACAATATTATCCATTTATTATACTGGGTCAGTGGACATGAAGATAAATAAACATTATTACACTGTAATGTCATGGCCAAAGAGATAACCCTCATCAATTAAGTTAATCTGACTCTGCAAATTGCTAAGAAAAGCTCAAGATTTTTTAAAGCATTAGTCACGGACACTGAGTCATTACTGCACCAGATGCAAACTTGTTGACTGTCCTGTCTTATCATCCCACTTCCTGACTCAAGAATTTATTGGCCATTTCATTTCACCACGTGGCAACAGGCACAACTCACCCGTCTGCTCTTCTTGCAAATGTTAACCGATGAAACTGTACCCTGGAACATCAAATCCAAAGAACAGCCATTTCATTATTTCTAGCTATTATAGGCATCCACAGGCTATTTATAAGTAGAAAGAAAACAGTCAGACTAGTTTTATGAGATTAAAGCAAATCCTAATCCTATTTGTACCTGTACAAAAGAATAATGGTTTGTTATTAATTTTCTACAAGGTCTCACAGCATTGACTATTAACAGCCTATCACAGCGCTCAACCTTTAATAAATGTTTAGTTTTTTGAGGTTGAATTCTCGCTCTTCGAAATCCCTTTCTTACTCTGATGGCATGAGAAGAATTTAATGACTGATGTATTTTCAGGGATGTAAAATATTGAACATTATGAACTTTGTATTAGTCAAGGAACACAGTGCTGAAAAAAATGCACATTTTGTTGAAGCTTTTTGCCTTGCATTCATCATGACAATTTGCAAGAATATCAATGTAAAGGAGAATAAGATTTTTCTATATCGTATGAGCAGAGCGTGCTGATTATTTGACAATTGGTTGAGGCACTGCCATGGAGGAAGTGCCAGACAGTGGATGACTGACAGTTAATTTCCAAGCTGTTTTTAAATTCAAACCTAGTGGGCTGACTCCGATTGATCAAAGCATTATACTGAGAAATGAACTACAGGGGTTGTCACTTACGTAGTTCAGTTGAAACAGGTGCAGTGGGTACATGTTTTTTCTGTCTGCCAAAAAAGGGCCTTCTGTACTAATATATGTGAGTTCCATCTTGTACAATTGTGTCACATTGCAAACCCAACTAACAGTCTTAAATTGGTGCCCAGTATATGTCAGATTACCATGGTAGGGGTAAGATATCACAAAGGCTTGAGCAATCAGTGAAGGTCTATTTAGCTCTGCTACTATGCAGCAACAACACAAGTGGTGTTTGTCACTAAAAGGATGTTGCAATCAAGCCAAAAAGATGTTTTGCCAATCACACAAAATGACTGTCAGATTCTATCAAACAACGTGTCCCTCAGTTCTTTACAATAGATACTGACTATTCCCTACTAGCCTGTGCTTGCAAAAGTCTAAACACAGTGTGCATCATTAGAAGGGATTACTGAATTTAACAACATGTACTAAATAATCCTGAGTGTGCTAAGAAATATGCTGACAACCAATTTACAATTATCTGCTGGGGTCCCAATGTAGTGCACCTGTGCATTCTGGAGCTGCATATATTTACACACCAAACTCTAACCCTGTTCTTCACAGACAAAAAGAGCATGTACACACATCATAGGAGCAAATTATTGCAGCTAATCACTTAATTTGCACTATCAGCAACCTTTCTCCCCCAGCACTCCACCCCCAACCCCCCCCCCCCCCCCCCCCCCCCACCCCCAATAATGCATAACTGCTGCCCCCTCCGTACTTCACATCAGCTCTGATGAAGAGTCATCTAGACTCGAAAGGTTAGCTTGGTCTCTCACCATGGATGCTGCCTGACCCGCTGTGATTTCCAGCATTTTTTATTTTCTGTACACATATATCGTGTCTGTTTCAACCAAACAACATAAGCAACCATCATTCTCTGGTTCATTCCTCAAGACAAAGTCTTGACCAATCGGAGTCAACCTGCTTGCTTTCAATTTCAATAAATCCTGGCAGTTAACATTCTTCTTGGCCTCTACCGATCACAGTCTACTTGCCATCAAATCAACACACATTGTTCATATGGTATAAAAGATTTAGTTCCTCTTTACATCAGTATTCTCGTGAATTATCCTGATGAGTGCAAGGCCAAAACTTTCAACGAAAGTTGTCTTTTGTCAGCAACACTTTACTTCTGTGCTGCCAAACAATTATTTGGATACACACATACAACATGAAAGTATTAGTCTTGTACAATTACCATTTTAGTTCAGCTATTTTCATGTTACAATTTTGGTAAAATTTGATAACCAGAACTAGACTATCCAACAAGTTTGTAAATGCACTCCTATGATTGCACAAAACAAAGATGGTTTGCATCTTTACATCTATGCAGTCAGCTTGGAGCCAGGATGTAAATATTCTACTGGTCATTCAGAAGTGGATTGATTCTGATCTGCTAGATATACATGAATATTACAATTTTTTTTTCCCCTGTTTGATTCTTTTTCTTCATTTTCCAAGCATTCATTGGTCTCTTTTTTTAACATGTTATTTTGCTGTGTTTCTTCCCCTCTATTATTAATTCTTGAGAACAGAGAGACTGGTTTTCTTTGGTTTCAATTTCTCATTTTTCAGCTGTGTATTTCATTCATTGCCCTGCTGGCCTCTCATTGGCAGACCTGCCAACCCTTACTCAGTGCTTCCTGGCAGCTCCTGAAATAGCTTCGCACAACAAATGTGCTATGTGCAGAAACTGCAAATTATGAGTTTTGTGGAGTTAAAATTAATCAAAGATATTTCAGAGACACCACACAACAGCAGGAACTGGGTCAAAAATGCAATTTTGAACTTTCACCTGTCTGAGGCTTCAAAGGAGGAAAGGGCTTGGGCTGGTACTGGCTTTAGTATCAAGAGCCTTGTGCTGACTAGACCTGTAAAGCGTTATAGAAGAGTGCTGTCAGTTACTGTATCCTGACTGCTTTGATGTAATTGTCAAGGGTCCTCCACATGGGTACATATTGGTAAATTATTCACTTCTTTCAGGTGAGGTCAGCTCAAAGACACATTTCAGACTCTGCTGAGGAGCCACCACCCTCCAATTTCAATTTGAACAACAAAAGAGTGGACTGTGCACTGTGCATCCTATGCCTAGTTGTACAGGATTAAAAGCAAAACACTGCAGTTGCTGGAGATTTGAAACGAAAACAGAAAATGCTGGAGAAACTCAGCATCCGTGGAGCTAGAAACAAATTTAACACTTGGATCATGTTGCATTTTAAACATTAACTCTGTTTCTCTCACCACATATATGCTGCCAGAAATGGAGATTTTCTCCAGCACTTTGTGTTTGAATGCCAGTTGTATGAGTTTGTCTGCAACTTAATGGAGTTCCTTACAGCTAGTGGCTGCTGAACAAATGGTTCCCAAATGGTAGCCTTTCAAGGAGGAGCAGGAGTGTTCTTCCTGAATCTAGAGAATTGCACCAAAACTCCTGCAAGGATTAACCTGCAGGCTCATGCAGATTTGGATTTAACTGATTTTCCTGCATTCCCTTCAACTAGAGCGATGTCCCAGAGCATCAGTTTGGTATTTTGTTTCCAATCTCCAGCATCTGCAGTGCTTTGCTTTACACTATTTGAATGGGCACTTTGTGTATTATTGAGCAAACTCACTCATGATCTAAGAGATAGTAGGAACTGCCGATGCTGGAGTCAGAGATAACACAGTGTGGAGCTGGAGGAACACAGCAGGCCAGACAGCATCAGAGGAGCAGGAAAGCCTACGCCTCAGGTCTGGACCCATCTTCAGAAATGGGGGAGGGGAAGGAGACTCTGAAATAAATAGAGAGAGGGAGAGGCGATGATAAAAGGTGGATAGAGGAGCAGATATGTGGAGAGAAGATGGACAGGTCAAGGAGGCAGGGATGAAGCCAGTAAAGGTGAGTGTAGGTAGGGAGTTGGGATGAGGGTTGGTCAGTGAGGAGGGAGGGGTGGGTAGATGGGAGGGAAGACGAACAGGTCAAGGAAGCAGGGATGAGGCTAGTAGGTAGGAGGTGGGCGTGGGGGTTGGACAGTGAGGTAGGAGGAGCGGATAGGTGGGAGAAAAGACAGACAGGTCAAGGAGGCGGGGACGAGATGGGCTGGTCTTGGGACAAGGTCGGGGGTGGGCCAATTTTGAAGCTTGTCTGCCTTTCATTCTACACTAAATGTCCGTGCAAGCCACAGAGGCTGGCAGACTGTAACTGTGCACTGAAGACCCCATGCACTAAGAAAACAAGCTATCAGCCGTGTAGTCTTGGAAAACAGCCCCTTGATGTTAAATTTCCTATGAGTTTTAAGAATTTGCTGCATTTTCACAGTAAAATGACTGAAACCGTGTAGAAATTTAAATGCAACATTTCATGATGGAAGTATTCTTTAAATGGTGATATATACGATCCTGCATAACCAATAAAACCTTACAGATGCAGAAAATGAAAAATCAAAACTAAAAATCTCTTCCAACAATAAATTGTACATTTTAAAAATTTTTAATGATTTTTTTTTTATTAACTCGTCCTTAATACAATCTTTTTCTATCCATCTATCTATTACTAACTTTATCTAATTTGACTCTAATTCATTGAATTCCTTCTCTACCATTGTTGCTGTTGCTTTCTCTATTCTTAAGGCTATTGGTTAAGGAAGTGCATTGGTCCCGTTGATCACTAAAGTCTCAGACATTCCCCAGAACCTATTAACAACTTCTGCAACTCCAGAAGTTTCTGAACTGAAGGGTGAGAGTAAAATCCAACTCATGCAGCAATCTATAAAATGTCTGTGTTGCAGCAAATTCTGGCCCAATAATGACAGTTTTGCATTGTCCAGAGGGACTGTAAACATCCTGCATTTTACAGTTGTATTCTAGAATGTGCCTATATTCTACATATTTGACATGACCCATCCTTTTTTTTGCTACCATAAGGCTCTCACTATTGAGGTAACCAAACATTACGGCTATGACACGCACCCTGTGAGTAGTCTTCCTATTCCTACTCTGCATAACATCATGATGCTCTCAATGATGGAATCTCACAGATCCGGAAATTGCAGGCAAGTTTGAGATACACAGCACGATACGCATAAAGTCAAATATGTGCCACATTGGGATGATTGCACACCCTTCTGAAAATAATCACGAGTGCTATGGCACAGTGTTGCCTTCGTATCTGCAACTGACTTTCTGGCAAGCTACTGATTTCCGTGACTATATTAGACTAGTGAGGTCTTTTTTGTCTTTGATAAGTATGGGGGCACATCTGTTTGCTGCTGCAGAGCTTTGGGGCCAAGGACTATCAGCAGGCACCTCACCCAATTATATCAAGTCACTGGCAGAGGTTGTGGAGAACTGCCTCAGAGTGCCCTGAGAAGTACCCCTCAGATTTTACACTTGAAAGCTCCTCACTTTTCTCGGTGCAGTGGTACATCCTTGCTTCTTGCAGATGGAGGTGCTCCTGGACAGATGCTCAGGTGCACTATCCACTTCTCACTGACCCACTACCACATTGTGATGATCTTCAGTTTCATATTAACAACATGTACCCACTTTGTGGTCTCCTGGATGTTTCTCCATCCATCAAGCCCTCCATGGAAATAGGAATGCAGAGATCCTGGCTTAGGTGGATTCCTCTATCACAGACATGTGCCTGCTCAGACTGTGAGTGAACTCTCCCAATTTTGGCTCTAAATCCCAAAATGTTAATGAGAAGAACTCTGCAGGCTCATTAGAGCTGAGTTTGCCATGGTTGTTTCCAACTTTTAGGTCAATGCCAAGTAGTCCATCTAAATTAACTATTTTTTTGAGACATTTTTAACGATTTAATACAACTGACTAAATTGCTAAGCCATGCCTGAGGGGAGTTAAGAGCCAACCACATTGCTGTTATTATTAAAAGCAGATAATAGGAGGGATGTGATAGCCATTGGAGAAGGAGCAAAGTAAACTTAACAGGATGTTGCCTCGACTGGAGAAAGTTTCAGTTATGGAGAGATTGGACAGACTGGGGTTTTTCTTCCTCAGAATGTACGCGATTGAGAGAGGATACAATTGAGACGTATAAGATTATGAGGGCCACAGATAGAACATAGAACATGGAACATTACAGCGCAGTACAGGCCCTTCAGCCCTCGATGTTGCGCCAACCTGTGAAACCAATCTGAAGCCCATCTAACCTACACTATTCCATTATCATCCATATGTTTATCCAATGACCATTTAAATGCCCTTAAAGTGGGCGAGTCTACTATTTTTGCAGGCAGGGCATTCCACGCCCTTACTACTCTCTGAGTAAAGAACCTACCTCTGACATCTGTCCTATATCTATCACCCCTCAATTTAAAACTATGTCCCCTCGTGCTAGCCAACACCATCCGAGGAAAAAGGCTCTCACTGTCCATCCTGTCTAATCCTCTGATCACCTTGTGTGTCTCTATTAAGTCACCTCTTAACCTTCTTCTCTCTAACGAAAACAGCCTCAAGTCCCTCAGCCTTTCCTCATAAGACCTTCCCTCCATACCAGGCAACATCCTGGTAAATTTTCTCTGTACCCTTTCCAATGCTTCCACATCCTTCCTATAATACGGAGACCAGAACTGTACGCAATACTCCAAGTTTGGGTGAAGAAGATCCTCCTCAATTCAGTCCTAAATCTGGTCCCCTTAATTTTGAGACTATGCCCTCTTGTTCTAGTTTCACCCACCAGTGGAAACAACCTCCCTGCTGCTATCTTATCTATTCCCCTATAATTTTATATGTTTCTATAAGATCCCCCACCTCATTCTTCTAAATTCCAATGAATATAATCCCAGGCTATTCAACCACTCCTCATAAATCAACACTCTTAACTCTGGAATCAACGTAATGAATCTCCTCTGCACCCCCTCCAGTACCAGCACATCCTTTCTCAAGTAAAGACCAAAACTACACGCAGGACTCCATGTATGGCCTCACCAGCACCCTATACAGCTGCAACATAACTTCCCTGCTTTTAAACTCAATTCCACTAGCAATGAAGGACAAAATTCTATTTGCCTAGATAGGGTAACTGTTTCTCCTTTATGGAGGGATCAATGATTGGGGCACAGATTTAAGGTTGGGGCAGAAGGTTTAGAGATGTGAGGAAAAACCTTTTCACCCAGAGGGTGTGTGAATCTGAAACTCTGTCTCTAAGAGTGATAGAGACAGATACCCTCATAACAGTTAAGGCATATTTGGATGTACGTTTGGAATGCCAAAGCGTACAAGACCATGGGTCAAGTGCTGACAAATGGCATTAGAATAGTGAGGTCTTTTTTGACCAGTGTGGACATGATGGCCCGAAAGGCTTCTTTCTGTGCTGTAGATCTCTGAGACTGTATGATTTCCTTCCCTAAAGTAGATGCTTAGAGGCTGTTTCTCTTGGATGGATAGTCTAGAACTAGGGATCAAGACCTATGTAAGGAGAAATGTCTTCACTCATAGGGACTGTAAATCCATGAAACTCCCTTCCACACAGCCTGTATGAGCTCAGTTGACCAACGTACTCAAGACCAAGCCTAATAGATTTTTGAAAACAATGGTAATCAAAAAATACAGGAAAAGTGAAACTGAAATCATAAACGAACCTTTACCGCACTGCCTGTATTGCAAGTATATCTTTCCTTAGGTAAGGAGACCAAAACTGTCCATAACACTCCAGTATTGTGGTCCAAAACAGGTCTCACTAAGGCTTTTATACAAATTTCAGCAAGACATCTTTTTCCCTGTAATCAAATCCTCTTGCAATAAAAGGCAACATACCATTTGTTTTTGTCATTGCTTACCGCATGTGCACATTAGCCTTCAGTGACTCATGAATAAAGATACCTAAGTCCCTTCAGACATCAATCTTTGTCAACCTTTCACCATTTAAGAAATTCTCTGCAGTTGGGTTTAACCAACCAAACTGGATAACCTCACATTTTTCCAGATTATAGTCCATCTGCTCCCTCACTTAACCTATCTAAATCACCTTGAAGTCTCATTGCATCCTTCCCACAACTCACATTCTCATCGAGCTTTGAGTTATTAGCAAACTTGTTACCCATTAGATCATTCAAAATATTAAGTTATTCTTTGTGTGACAAAAATGCTTCTTAACAGGAGCCTTGAACAAATCTTTTGCCAGTTTGTGATAACAAGGTGCAGAGCTGGATGAACACAGCAGGCCAAGCAGCATCAGGGGAGCAGGAAGGCTGACGTTTCGGGCCTGGACACTTCTAGTTTACAGCTTTACAGTAAATATTGTTGCATGTCGTGTCTCCTAACAAATGGCTTCTTTGTTTCTGAACCGTAACAATCTGTGATTCTGAACAATTATGCATTGGCAACACAGTATTGAGATAACTTTGACTTTAAGCATTATCAGATTAGCCACACTTTATGTCTCTTTCCTGTGATCTGATGTAGGCTTTCTTTATGTCAAAGCCAAACTAACCAAAAAACATAACCAATGTGCGTATAGACTTAACGATTGCTTCAAATCAAAAAGTGCTGGCTTGAAGAGCTACATTTAGAACATGAACATAGTCAGCTTCTTTATCTGGAAGCTGCTTTCTGCAGTGAAAGCATGTTAAGTTAGAACAAGAATAGATCTTTCCAAGAACTGATTAGCACACAAATTTATTTCACATTTTTTGCTACAATGGTTTGTGATGACATACATTTGATACAATTTAATAACAGCTGATAAAAAGCCACATATCCATATACAAAAATAAATTTGTATCTAAATTCTGATTAATCCTTTATAAAGGCAGTCATTATGACCAGTCTGAACTAAGGTTAAACCTTTGTGAGTATTTTTCTAGCCAATTCTAGACATAGCCACAAAATATTTAAATGGAGTCTTAAAACTTTAGAAGTAACCTACAGATGGACTTGCTACTTATAAGCAGATATGGAAGTAACAAAGTTGGAAAATATTTTAGCAATGACAATGAGTTTTAACTTATAGCAGTCCATTGAGCTATAATGAAAATTTAGAATTATGAGTAACTCCCTCTGCAGCCCCAGAATTCCTACTGTTATTCAAAATCCTAGCTTTAGACTTACCAGAAAAGATTTGATATGAACATGCATGGGAAGACTCAACTTTAACTGGTTACTTAAATCTGATTAATAAACTCTTCAGAAGTTTATTACTAGCACCAGCACAAAATATTCTGATTCAGATTTTAAGTATTTAAACAGAAGTGTAAACATTTCTTATATATTCTTAGTCATCTTTACACAAGTTACCAAAATGTTCTTTTATACAAGCTTACTTATTATTGAAATATTTTCCTACCAAATAGAATTTCCTGAAATATAAGGCTGGAAGCATTAAGCCTTATAAATGTCGCACATCAGATCTTACTTAGTATGCATTTAACTTATGTAGCTACAATTTAAACTGCATCCAATAGGTTAAAGTAATATATGAGACAAAGTTTGGCTATACAGTCCTCCAGGACTTGATTGACATTGTAATTCATAACTCCAGTCAGAGTTCAAAATAAAAACACAAAATAAGTGATGGCAGTATAAGATTTATGAAACCAGCCTCACATTTCATTTTAAAACCTATAGAGAAAAGCAGTTCTCAAATAACATTACACAATTTACTTTGAGATAGACACTGGTTGAATAATGAGTTGGATTCACACTACTTATAGGATTATCTCTCGTACTCTCAAATTTAAGTCATTGATTTGAAATCCAATGCCCAACAAAAGGGAACATCTAACTTAAAAGCTGTATATCAGACATAATGTACCAGGTTGTACTTAATCAAGTCCATTATCTATCTCAATTCTATAAATCATAGGTAGTACTGCTTTATAATTCTTAATCATCTAATGCTTCTGTTACTTCTTAAATTAGTCCTTGAGCTTGAACATCTAGTTGTCATTTTGTCATATGTTATATCCTGTGGCGACTGGAAATACCTATTCAAACCAGGATGCTTTGGTTTTCCACTTTGTGCTTGAATACAAACTAAACTTTCAATATTGCAAAAAACATTCTCCCTTTCCTTTCCCAGTAGGACAGAGCCAACGAGGTAGATAGATGTGTTGTGTACAGATTGCAGAGAAAACTTAAGAACATTCACATTTCAGTCATTGTTCATAACAAGCCTGCTTCATTTAAAGCATGAGCTTGACAAAATTTTAGATAAATTCAAGCTTCAAGATGTGACATTTAATTCACTTTCAAAAAGGGAGTAATTTGAATGAAATTTAACAAGCCAAGGCATAAAGAAAGAAAACAAACAACTTAAAAGAAAAGCCAACTGAAAACACTAAGGGTAAAAACTCTGGTACCACTGGACATGTTGTACCAAAACGATGATTAATCTTACAGTTAAATGAAATTTTAAATTCAAATACAAATATTGTTTCCTCTATTTTTGATCATAGCCAGCAGACCAGATGAGCGATACCTCCACCCATATGGCAAGGCTAGTTGTTGGCCTGCTAATAGGTTACTTACTTTAACAGATCTGGAGTGTTCATTCAAGATTACAGGCAATCCACAAGTTACTTCAACTGCAGCTTACTTCAGCGCTCTTTCAACAGAAATGTTATAGGTAAGAATCAATGCAAATATTATTTGCTTTATTCCATTTTTTGAAGCTGAACAATACAATGCCCTAGGACTCACTAAGATGTTCCAATAAATAAAGTGATACTCATAGTCAGAAGAGTTTGATTTCTACATTGTCTGTTATATTATATTTGTTATTCGTGCCCTGTTCATCTGGAGATTGGAGACCGTCTCAGGATACATTGACACTTGAGTGACCTGATGGCTTGTTAAGAAAGAAAACGTTGCTAAAATTTTATTTTCCAATACACTTAAATCACATCAATGCATAAAAGTGGCAGGTGTAGGAAACTGAAGATTTTTCACTGAGTGAACATGGGCAGAATGACCCTAAACCCAATAACCCTTTGAATGGAAAGCTAACCGGATCCTGTGCCTATCAAACACGTAAGGGATTACCTGGTAGGATCACTTCCCGGGATAGCGATATCCCACCCTACATGAGGGGTGGCCAATCAGAGGTTGGAAGCTGCTTATGGTGGAATTAAGCAGAAGCGCAGGAGCAGCAGGAAGGAAAGGGGTCAATCAGGGAGGTGGGTCTATAAGTCAGGGGAACTTAGAATCAAGGGCACAACTATAGCTTTCACAGCCACACCCTTTGGTTATATCCACTGCCTCCTACTCCCCCAGCCAAACATTTCAAATTGGGACAGATTGAGGACTGCACAAACACAGCAGGCAGGCCAATCCATTCTAGCTGTAGGGAAACCTGCCAGTATTCTCAGCCTTTGGAAATAGTGTTGCCTTGCAGTGGCTGAAGAGGCCCCTAAGTGCTTATTAACTGACCACTGAAGAGTCCCAACTGGTGGCAGGGTAGGAAGGACTTGCTTGTGTGTTGGGAAGATGACAAGGATCTCCCTGATGCCAATCCGCCCAATTACCTTCCCCTCCACTTTTCGGGAGGGGTAGATTCTGGACAATATCTACTTCTTGTACGGTGTGACATCTGACGTAAAACAATAATGTTAATTTTATGAAACCTCGATTCATTGTTTCCTAAGACCCTGTTTTCCATACAAGAGTGACATTTGTAAATTCTCAACTAACTCTTGGAATATCTCACCCACAAAAATTTTGTGCATTTATTTACTTACGGTGAAGGAATTAAAAAAAGGGACAAATCAAAAATATTTCCTTTTCTTGGTTTTCAAACTATTAACAGGAACCTACTTCTTCAAGTGTTGAGGTATTTCTTCCACATATAGATACAACTCATCTAATTACACCCTACATCCCACTATGAGTAATGGGAAATGTCCATTTAGAGAGACAAAATGCACCAGCAGAAGTTATTTCCTGCAATCAAGTGTCGACTCATTACTGCAACACATATTACATGCCAGGCAGCTCACATTCAGTGTCAATAAAACTTTAAACATTTATATATTGAGGCAATGGTAAGCAAATTAAATCACATACAAACAAGGCAATGTTTTAACTCCTGAAGCAAAGACCTAGGTTGTACATTCTCTTATTCTGGCATACAAAGGAAATGCAGGTGTGCATTTCCAATATCTCTTTTATCTTCCAGTGCCAATGCATGATTAGTAGCATGCTTCCAAATTACCATTTTCTTTTCAGAAGTTAATTTCCTCCATGACTTCCATTACTATGGTACGCTGGCCAGTTAGAATGAGATTGCTTACAGTTCTATAATCTACATGAAGAACATTCAGGCCATTTACGGAGACTACAAATTGGCGAACCTAAAAATGAGAATCAAAATAGTTGGCATCAAATGTCAATTCAATATCATGTGAAGTTTAGTACTTTATAAAGTTTTTGAAGGACAGATTCACAAGTTCTAATTTTATACTTCATGAAAAGTAAACTTCAAGCAACAACTTTCTTTAAAATCCAACTGTGAGATCATACAGCAATGTACGTGGTTTTCATTACTCGTTTTGGTTTACTTCTAGAATGAGTGAGAATATGTAAACAATTTCACCACCTTCTCTAGAGCAGTTAGGGATGGGTAATAAATGCCAGCCTTGCCAGACACACTCATCCAACGAAAGAAATAAATAAGTCATTCAAACCTAAAAGAGGTCATTCATAAATGGGAAGTTTGTCAGATGATTACAGCTAAAAATATCTGCCATATCCTAACCTGCGTCATTTTAAAGTTCTAAACAACTTTGTCTTGGGGATTTGTCAAACGTTAGTGCTACAGAGCTCGATTTGATGCACCTCTGCTGGTGGGTAGGAAGGTGTGGTGAGGCATAAAAATCCAATGGACAACCTATCTACTCACCATCTGCCGGCTACTGCTGAAGTGTTGTCCAGGTCCATCTCCCTTGTGGTTCCCAGTGCCTTTCACAGTTCCTTGAATTTTTTTTCCTTTGCTCTTTCAATGGAAAAGTAGCATTGCCAGTAGGGTCAGCATCTGTTTCCCATTCCTAATTTCTCTTTGAATTGAAAAGCTCTCTAGGCCATTTCAGAGGGCAGTTAAGAGTGAGCCATATTGCTATGGGTGTGGAGTCACATGTAGGCTAGATCAAGTAAGGATTGCAAATGATGTCATCCTCTAAAGGACATGTGAACTGGATGAATTTTTACAAATTGATGATAGTTTCATAGTCAACTTTACCTGAACTTCATATTCTAGGTTTACGAATTGATTTTAAAATTCCATCAGCTGTTGTTGTAGTATTTGAACTTGTTTCCCCATTAGTCTGGCCTTTGGATTTCTTATCCAGTGACATTACCACTACATCATTTTCTTCCCTGATGTCCCCAATATCCCCCTAACCTTATGTAAAGTGAACTGAATTGGCTAAAGACTAGCATCAGTGATACTGCTGATCTCAGGAGTAGGCCAAGCTAGTTGTTGGGGCAATAAATTAATTTGCAACCTCATGGCCAGCATATTCGTACTCTATCACTACCATCAAGTCAGAGGATCAACCCTAGTTCACCAAAGAGTGCAGAGGGGCATGCCAGGCAGGAGAAGCTCCAGACATACCTAAAAATAAGGTGTCCATCAAGATACAACACAGGAATACTTGTGCACCAAACAGCAGAAGCAGCAAGTGATAGACAGTGCTTAAATAAAAGCAAAACACTGCAGATGCTAGAAATCTGAAATAATCACAAAGTACTGGAGAAACTCAGCAGGTCTGGCAACCTCTGTGGAGACAGAAACAAAGTTAACATTTCATATCCCAAATGACTCTTCTTCAGGGCATGTTCCACACAACTTCAAATGTTAATTCTGTTTCTCTCTTCACAAATACTGCCAAACCTGGCGGGTTTCTCCAGAATTTTCTGTGTTTGTTGTTTATAGACATTTCTTAGCGATTTCATCACTAAAGGATCAGATCTAAGCTCTACAGTCCTGCCACAGCTTGTCATGAATAGTGGTAGTGGGAAGCAGGGGACAATTATACAATATACTAGAGTAGAAGGCTCCACAAATATCTTCATCTTCAGTGATGAGTCTTCTAGAACATCAGTGCAAGAGATGAAACTGAAGCATTTGAAACACTCTTCAGTCAGAAGTGCCAAATGGATGATCCACCGCAGTCTCCCCATGAGGTCCCTAGTATCACAGACACCAATCTTCAGCCAATTCAATTCACTCCACATGATATAAAGAGGCACTGGATACTGCAAAGGCTATTGGTCCTGACAACATTTCAGCAATTGTACTGAAGATATGTGCCCCAGAACTTGCTGCTCCCCTCGCCTAGCTACTCCATATAGCAACAGCACTGGTATCCAGGGATGTTATCGGAATCTATAAACTAGAACAAAGTGACTGAGCACTTGCAGATGGCCGACATGGATTTATGGAGGATGTATCATGTGTAATCAATCTAGTTGATTGAAAAAGAAACTGTAGAACTGGACAGAGGAATGCCTATAGATATAGATTGAATAGACATCCAAAGGCACTTGATAATCAATTCCACATAACAGACTTAAAGCTAAAATTAAAGTTCAACATAATTGAAGGAAAATGTTTGATCTTCATTTGGAGAATAATTGTAGAGTAGAAAATGACAGTAGGAGTGGTATATATTTGAGTCAACAGGTGTGTTCCTTGCAAGATTCTGTGCTGGGTCTTCAACTTCTCAATATATTAACTAAGGAAAGAGGGAACACAGCAGGGAGCCATATTTTTGACCCAATATTGGCAATGTCACTGCAGCTGGTTAGAGCACATGTAGTTCTGGGGTACAGCACTTTGAAAAGACATATCAATCTTGGAAGGAATGCATTCTAAATGCACCAGAACTTCATGGATTAGATTATGATGTGAGATCTCACAGAGTGGGCTTCAATTCTCTTGACAGTAGGTGCAGGAGGATTTGGTTATGGTTAATAGGATTTTAAAAGGAATGGAAAATGGATAGAATACAGGATGCAACAGTTTCCACCAACAAAGTCTAGGTCAGGGGGATATAATTGCAAGATCAAAGCCAGGGCATTTAGGAGAGAAGTTAGGAAGTAATCTTTTGCAGAAAGGGTGATATTTTGTCCCAAAATACAGTAAGGTGCTGGTTCAATTAATTGTAATTAAGTATAATATTGTAATTTTAAATTTGACATTGTTGATAAAGTTTAGTTAGGAAAGAATATAAAAGAATATGGAACCAAGGCAGATGAATGGAGTTAAGATGCAGATTAGCTACGGTCTCGCTGAATGGCAGAATAAGCTGGAGGTCCTGAATGGTCTACTCTTGTTCACAAATGTAGACAGGACAATTACAGGAAACTTAAGAAAGATGAAAAAGATTACTTAAAAACAGACTTGAATAAAACTAAAATCCACTCTATACACTGGTGTCAAACTGAGGTAGAAAAACTAATGGCATGGATAACATTGAGAAACAGGATGAGTTTACCACTGTTCAAACAGGATGCCATTGCCAACAATGCAAGTGTGCCAAAGAGCCTTTCAGAAAGATTAATGTTAGCGCCAGTATCTTCAAACTGGAGAAAGTACAGATAGTCCCGATCACCATTCCAAATTTCATCCCGAGACTCCAGTGGAAGTGAGGGCTGCTATCAAGGGCAGGATAATATTAGTTACAATGACCTGTGGTGAATAGTCTGCAGACAGAATCTGTCGAAGATTATGAAACATGGCTGCTGAGTGCACTACTGAAAGTTTTAATTGATGATGATAACTATCAGTTAGAAGAAGCGACGTAGATAAATATAATTCATTTTAATACCAGTCTTTGTCAACTACACAGGAATTTTGATCTGCTTTCAATTTCAGAAAAGAAAGTTCACCACAGCAATTTCTTTAAAACACTGATTTTTCATTAGAGTTGTGCACACTTGTGCTTATTCGCTTTAAGGTCCATTCTTGCACATTTGTCAAGTAGTGCTGTAATAGGACAAGTTGACTTTAATTAAAAACCAAAAGAATTGCGGATGCTGGAAATCAGAAACAAAAACAGACATTGCTGGAAAAGCTCAGCAGATCTTGCAGCATCTGTGGATAGAAATCACAGTTAATATTTCGGGTCAGGTGTTGAGTTCTGAAGAGGGGTCACCTGACCTGAAATGTTGATTCTGATTTCTCTCCATTGATGCTGCCAGACCTGTTGAGCTTTCCAGCAATTTCTGTGTTTGACTTTAATTAAGTTTAATTTATATTATTTTATGCCGTTATATCCCCCATTACTCGTTGCACCACATACTGACAATCGTTTCAATGCATTTATGCATCAGGGGGCTCGGCAGAAACTGTGTACTATTAACGGTTCAGTCCACCCAAGTGTGGCAGTTGAAATGTTTACAAGCAGTATTTGCTTGCTGTGACTGAGTAAGACATAAGCTATGGGAAATAGCAGAGTAGTTCTAGCTTGAAGAAGATAGCAGTCAGTGAAAAGAGGAAGTTGTGGCTGTAAGTGACGACTGGAGTGCTATTCTTGAGTCTAAGGGAACACATACTAAGGAAAGGAAGGTGATTGATCGGTTTAGGAGTAGATGCAGCAGTCCAAGGCAGAGTGGCTTGTGGGATTGATTTTCAAGGCCAGATTGGCAAGAGTGAAGAACTATAATCCCTTGTGATGATCCACCATATCATTAAAATTTGTGGTGAACTGCTGATGCATCCATGTCCAGATTGCATTTTATTTGATGTGTGATGTGAATTGTTCAATCACAGTCTATTCCCCATATTTATCACATATTATTTCTGGGTGTTTGAATACAAGACAGACGTGTGTTGCAGGTTGTAACATTGTTCTAATATTGCATAGTGAAGTTTATTGCTCTCTGTTCAAAATCATGTGGCTTTATTCTCTTTGTAAGTCCCTTTGATTTCGCACTTGTCAAATTATCAAAAAATGGCTACTGTCAGATAGTTTGTAACATAAAATGATGGTCTAGTCTAGATCACAAGTATTTTAATCTGTGTAAGTAGATTTGTTCTTAAAACAAAATTTCCAGGACACAACAATTCTGAATGTTCCTGAGAATTGTAAAAAGGTTTTTAAAATGTTTTGGTGGGGGGGACAGGGCTCAAATGCACAAAGATAAATAGCAAACAGCATGTAAAGAAGGTGCAAAATTCCTCGTGAAATGCCCAAAATAGCTAGCCCAATACTGTGTGTTGCAATTGCTTTCAATGGTAAGAGATGAACAGTTATGGTCAATAGCACAATATTGGAGGCTGCCGATGACCGATAAGTATGGGCAATGTGAGCAGTAGGGACTGTAATTTTGTTTTTAAAAAATGCACTGATATCAATGCGAACCTCACCTAGAGCCGATGTCGCTTGTTCTGACCGGTCTGAAAATGCTGACCAACTCTGTGCTACTGCTGTTCCAGATAACCCAGTGTCAATGTGTTAGGCTAGAAACAATTAACTCAAACAACTAAAAGATTAAATGGAAGAAACAAGAAAATATGCTCCAATTTTGGACATAAATTTAACTTGTCAAGAACATCAAACATAGAACAGTACAGCATAGGAGCAGGCTCTTTGGCCCATTATGCCAACTATGATGCCATTCTAAATTAATCCCATCTGCCTGCACATGGTCTGAATCCCTCTATTGCCTGCCTGTTCCTGTGTCTGTCCAAATGTCTCTTAAACATTGCTGATGCATTTGGTTCTACCACCTCTCGTGGCAGTATGTACCAGGCACCTATCACCCGCTGTGTAAAGAAAACTTACCTCACACATCTTTAAACGTCTGACCTCTCACCTTAAACCTATGCCCCCATGACAATTCCAGCTTGGAAAAAAGACTCCAACTGCACACCCTATCTGTAACGCTCATTTGATATAAGTTTATCAGGTCACTCCTCAGCTTCCGACAGTCTAACGAAAACAATCCAAGTTTATCCAATCTCTCCTTATAGCTAATACATTCCAACCCAGGCAACATCCTGCTAAACCTCTCTTGCACTCTCTGTAAAGTCTCCACATCCTTCTTATGCTGCGGTGACCGGAACAGCTCAGAATACTCCCGATGTGGCCAAAATAAAGTTTTATTAAACTGCAACATGACTAACTCAACTTTTATACTCACTGCCTGACCAATGAAAGAAACATGCTGTATGTCTTCTTTACCACCTTATCCACTTGTGTTGTGAGCGTAACTCATGAGAATTATTCAATCAGACAGTTTAATTTGACAACAATATGTTTTGATATAGTTTTTAGTTACACTTGAATACCAAATTTGCTGGAGAAAGTAGGTTAATAATTTATCCTGATCTACAACCCAGAAGAAGACATTACTGCTATCTATACCCACTTATGAAAGTGGCAAATTATTCCTGTATAGGCCCTAAAGGCAACTGTAGGCAGGCACTGTGACTATAGTTGAAACAAATAATGTTCTCATTTGAAGCCCATTGTCTTCGGTCACTGACAGGAAAGAGAAAAATCAGTTGTGCTAATTAGGGGCCCCATCGTAACATTTTACTATAGCACTTCCTGCAAATGTCAGACTTCCTTTTTCTAAATAATGAAACAGAAATTTTGGAAAAACTCAGCAGATCCAGCAACATCTGTACAATGCAACCTCTTCTGTATACAGAGGGGGAGGTAGAACAATAGGGAAGGTCAGAGATCGAGGGTGAGCGAGATTCAATACCAGAAATGTTGAGGAATCAAAGGCAAATGGAATGGTAACAGTAGCAGTAAAGAAACACAGTATTCATCTGGAGTCTCCATTAATAGTGCAATGATTTTTTTCTTATTCTTTCGCAGCATTTAGGCATTGTTGGCTTGGCTAACATTTTGTTACCCATCCCAAATTACATGTGAGAAGATGATGATGAGAGGTTTGTTTACGACTACTGCTCATGCCTCTTTCTGTCAAAGTTGCTGATCATAGCTTGGACACAATTAAACTCGCTTTTTCATTTTTACCAGTGTTCTCGGTATCACAATCTTCAAAATAGAGTTTCCACAATGCTGCAATGTAGAAAAGAGGAACAAGAGGAAGCTATTTCAACACTCCTGCCTGTTCCATCTTTCAATTGGATCATCATTAAATTGCTCCCAAAGCTTTGTCCTCTTTCATTATGTATTGGTCTCAGATGTAAAATTAGCAATTGATCTAGTGTCAATTGCCATTGGTGAAAAAGACTGTAAAACTTCCATCACCCTTTGTACGCAGAAGTGTTCTCTAATTTTACTTCCAAAAGATATGGTTCCAAATTTTAGATAATCCCTCTAGTCCAAGATGTATCAACCAGCAGAAATTGTTTTTCTCTGTCTACCCTATCGTTTCCCAGTAATACCTTAAAACTTCAATGAAATAACTCTGTACCTGTCCAATTTCCATGAATTACAATCAGAGTTTGTGCAATCTCTCCTCGTAACTTTACCCTTGGAGTCCAGGTATCATTCTAGTAAATCTACACTGAACTCACTCCAAGCCCAATATATCCTTGCTCAGATCTAGTAGTCAGAACTGTTCTCAGGGCTCCAGCAACAGTCTAACTAGGATTCATATAGCAGAATGACTTATGCTTCTCCTTTGTATTTTAATCATGGAAAACATTGTAAGTCGGAGCAGAAATTGGCCATTTTGCCCATCAAACCTGCTCCTTGTTGATCCTTCTGCTTCAATACCATTTTCCCACACTATGCCCCATATCCTTTGGCATCTTTACTATCTAGATATCTATTGATTTTTGTCTTGAATATACTCAATGACTGAAACTGCACAACCCTCTGGGGTGGAGATTAGAATTAGAATTAGGTTTATTGTCACACGCACTCAAATGAGGACAGCAAAAAATTTACCAGTTGCCACTTATCGTGCCATCCTTGTTGCGAAGCTGAGATGATAAGGATTCACAAGGAATTCATCCTTACCTCTGTCCTAAGTGGTCTACCTCTTATTCTGAGACTATGGCCCCAGTCAGGAGGATTGTCTATCCAGCAACTGCCCTGTGAAGCCCTTGAAGAATCTTGTAAGATTTATGAGATTAGGTTTTAAATTTAAAGCATAGGTTTTGTACTACACTCTCTCCAATGGCAAGTATATATTCCCTGAAGTAAGGAGACCAAAACTTTGGCACAGTGTCAGAGTGAAGGGACAACCCTTTTGAACTGAGGTGAGGCGAAATTTCTTCAGCCAGAGGGTGGTTAATCTGTGAATCTCATTGACACAAAGAGCTGTGGAGGCCAAGTCACTGAGAAGATTTAAGACAGAGATAGATAGGTTCTTGATTAGTGAGGGGATTAAGGGTTATGGGGAAAAGGCAGGTGAATGAAGTTGAAAAATGTATCATCCATGACAGAATGGCAAGCAGACTTGATGGGCCGAACAGTCTAATTCTGCGCCTATGTCTCATGGTCTTATGATTATTGTGTCTGCATAGGTGTAGCTGGGGCTATCGCAGGAGGAGAAACAGATTGTCTCCGTAATGGAGAGAATTTGTTGTGCTTTGGATTAAATGGGACACTGAAGTTCCAAACCATCTTTTGCAGTCTCAACAGTGACCAGCAAAGGGAACTCAATCACTAATAAGGTTACAAAGTTAAGCTGAAGGCAACATTGAGCTGCAGAAAACAGAGGTTCAAAAACTCCAAGTCTGATAAAACAGAAGCAATGTTAGGCCTGAGAAAGATGGTGGAAAGGTACGGCTAGCTATCGAAAGTTTCAATCTCAGCAGAGATGATGTTCCGAAAGCTCAAAAGAAAATATACATTTACTTCATTCTCATTAGTTACTCCTTCCCCTCATTATTTATTTATCTCATGCCGTCATTTCATATTTTTCTTTTCTCTTGATTCCTTCCGAGGTGGTGACTAAAAATAATTAATTTCCTCCCCAACACATTTCTCATTCCAATTTCAATCTTAGCCATGGCACTGGACATTCAGAACACTTCCATCACGACAGGAAAAGGATATCCTTTAAATCTGCATCACCATAGAACATCTGACAGGAATATTAAGTGTACAAATGTCACACAATGTTTAAAATCAGTACCAATTTAAAAATATATGCAATTTTGGCTGAGGCGTGAATGATGAGCACAGTAAATTTGCAAAGTTTTCCGACCAGTTATGAATCAAATGAGACGTTATGAGCTTAAGGCTACGCAGCTTCAAAATACAAATAGAGTAATGCATTCTGTGTTATATGGCACAACATTTTATAAAACAGTGCATTGATTCTGAGCAATGCAAGGCAAAAACACTAGTTACATTAAGAGCAAGACGCCTTGCATACATTGTCTGTCCATGATAGTATAGATTAAATAGGGTTTTCTTCATGAACATATTCATTGCAGTTCCTAAGTTTTCTTAGCTGGCATTTGAATGAGCCCACTACTTACTTAATAATATTCCCAATTTGTAGCCTTCAAATGAGACATATACTTTATATAACAGCTTCTTTTGACCTACTAACGCATTTTCTAGGTAAAACACAGACAGACAATATAATTCACAGTTACAATTCAAAAAGGAGTGCAGGAGCATAGGGACTTGGGAGTATATGTGCACACATGATTGAAGTGGCAGGACAAACAGAGAGAGCAGTTAATAAAACATACAGCATCCTTGGATTGATTAATCGGGGCAAAGAGTACAAGAGCAAGGAAGTAAGGCTGAACCTGCATAACTAACTGGTTAAACTTTAAGTGTAGTGTTGTGTACAGTCCTGGGTGCACACTACAGGATGTGAATACACTGAAGAGAGGGCAGAACAGATTTACATGAATAGTTCCAATGATGAGCAACTATAGTCATAAGAATAAATTGAAAAGTGTGGAATCATTCTCCTTGGAGACAGCACAGATTGAAGGGGTTATGTCTCTTCACCTTGGACAGAAGAACAGCGAAGAAGAAACTAGATACAAGTCTTCAAGATCGAGAAGGGCTGGATTGAGTAGATAGAGAGAAACAGTTCCCACTTGGAAGAAGATCCAGACATGAGAGGGCTTAGATTTATAGTGATTTGCAAAAGATTCAAATGCAAGATAAGAAAAAGGTTTTCACCCAGTAATGAGCAATTCAGATCTAGAATCCACTGCCTAGAAGTGCACTGGACGCAGGTTCAATTGAGGCATTCAAAAGGATATTGCTCTATGTAAATGATTATCCAACGTGCAAAGGTATGGGGAAAAAGGCAGGAGAAGAAGTCATGGCGGTTATTTGGAGGGCCAGTACAGAAACAATGGGATGAATAGCTCCCTTCTGTCCTGTAACCCTTCTGTGATTTCTTGAGAGTGCAGTGCATTGAAGGGTACATAAAAACAATGTTCTTTAAATTGTAATGACAAACCTTGATCATTTCACAGGGCTGTACGTTCTGCATGAAATATTTACCTTTATTTTACTCATTGATGGAGTGAGAGTGTCATTGGCAAGGCCAGCATTTACAACCCATCCTTAAGTTCCCTTGAGAGCCACTGTAAGTCTGTGTAACTAGAGGGTGTGCAGGATTTCAATAGAGTCATAAAATTCCTACACAGGGTGGAAGCAGGCCATTCGGCCCATATCTAGTCCACACCGACCCTCCAAAGAGCTTCCCACTCAGACCTACCCTATACTGTAATGATAAATGGCCAATTACATGTGTTCATGAGAAATACTGTTTGACTGCAGCCAAGCATTAACCAGGAAATGAAAAAGGGTTGCCATAAATTCCTTGATTTTCATTCTCCAGCTGTATTTACATAGCAGAAGTTCTTATACATATCTTTAAACAGTCTTATTCACTTGCTCTGAACTTCCAAAGATCTGCATATGTGAACATTCAAAAGTCTGAGTTTCTGAACTCCATGAAAATTGTACCATACAATTGTACGTGTTGAGCCTTAGGAAATCTTTAGGCTGCAGCTAACACCTTCAATGAAAAAGCACAACCTTGGAAAGAAATGCCCATATTTTTGACAGAACGAGTCAACATTTGGTCATCCGTACTTACTGTGCTTTACAGAGGAAAGAAAAATTACCTTCATTCCAGCTATGGCAGCAGGACCACTGGGATCCACTGCTTGAATATGGCATGGTTTATTTCCACGTACGACAAATCCCCAGCCAACTGCATCACCCACAATCTGAAAACAAGCCAGTTTTGCAAAACTTTAAAATAAACAGGCATATTAAAATCGCATCCAAAGTTCGCTTTCAAAAAACAAATTTCCAATGTTTAAACTGGCTTCTGTATTCACAAAATTCTTATTTTTGAATGCAGTGACTATCTTTGCAATAAACTAAATATAGATCTTAAAAAGTCTGGTTTGATGAGCCTCTTTAATACTTTCAAAGAGGACAAGTCACTCAAGTGTAAACTGGGCTTTTATTTCAGCAAGTTTAAGCATCTCGAGAATGCAACACTATTCAATTGTAACCAAGTGAAACTATATCATAACTCTGAAACTGTACTCGGTTAATCGCTGCAAAGTGCAACAGATTGGGGAAGGAAGACAATTTAAAGCTCAGACTTACTGTAAGTGTCTTCTTCGTGTAGGGTGCCCCAGGAGCTAAGAGCTCTTCGGTCGTTACAGATCTCTTTAAAACTGAAACAAAATGCAGAATTCTTAAGCTGTAAATGTAATTCACAACCCACTGTCTTCAATTCACTTTAACTGCTCAGTTCAGCCACAATTACAACTAGAACAATTCTTTAGTCAGGATTATGAGAGGAAATCAGTCTTTCTTTTTGTTATTATTTGTTTAGACATTATTCTAATGCAGTGACAATTAAAATTTCAATTGTACCTTTAACATAATGAAATGTCCTAGGCACTGCACAAGAGCATTATCAAAACAAAGTATGATGCCAAGCCACAGAAGAGAAACATTAGTTCAGCTAAACAACAGTCTGGTAACAGTGTGCACTTTAAGAAGTGCTTTAAAGGTGGAAAGCAAAGTGGAGGGGCATACTGAAGGAATTCCAAGGCCTTGGCAACTTGAAGACACGGCCACCAATGGTGGAGAAATTAAAATCAAAATTAGAGGAACACTGATCACTCAGAAGGTTGTGAGGTTGGAGGAGATCACAGAGTTAGGGTGACACAGAGCCCTAGAGGGATTTGAAACCAAGAATAAAAATTTTGAATGAAAACATTGCTTGACCGGGAACTAGTTCAGGTCAGCATGCACAGGGAGGGGAGAGAAATAAGACTTGCTGCCAGTTAAGTCTCTGGCAGAATTTGGAAGATCTCAAGCTTAGAGGGTAGAACATGGGAGACAATCCAGAAATGTGTTGGTACAGTCAGATCTAGAGGAGACAAAGACTTTGACAGCAGCTGAGGTGAGACAAGAGACAAAATTGAGCAATATTAAAGGTTGCAGTGGCCAGTTGTAGTGATGTCGTGGGTGTGGTTGGGAGCTTGATCAAGATCAAATGTGACACCAAATGTTATGTGAACAGATTATACGTAATTTAAACTCAGACTAGGAACAGAATTGGAGTTAGTAATGAGGGTAAGTAATTTGGATTGGGTACCGAAAACAATGACTTAAATTTTTGCAATCTTTACTCAGAGGGTGTTTCTGCTCAACTAGTACTGGATGTTGAATTAATCAACAGTAGAGTAATTGAGAGATGTGCTGATGAGGTAGAACTGGGTGTCATCAGCATACCCGCAAAAAAACTAACACTGTCTTTGAATGATGTTGTCAAATGCAAGCATATAAATGTGAAATAGGAGGGAGTCAAGGACCTACACTGCAGGGACAGAGTGGCATGAACAGAAGCTTTGTAAGTGATTAAAAAACTGAAAGAACTGTGGATGCTGGAAATCTGAAACAAAAACACAAATTGCTGGAAAATCTCAGGGGGTCTGGCAGCGTCTGTGCAGAAAAAGCAGAGTTAACGTTTCGAGCCCAGTGACCCTTCTTTGTAAGTGATTCTCTGTTTACAATCAGATAAGAATGGAACAAGGTGAATACAGTCCTAACCAGGTGCACAACAACGGAGGAGCATTGGAGGAAGGTGATATAGTCACCAGGTCAAAGGCTGCACTACAGCTTGAAGGATGAGGAGGAAGATTTTACTTTGTCACAGTCGCATAGGATGTTATTTTTAAACTCTGATCACAGCAGTCTCCATACTGTGATAGGGTGGAGACCTAATTGTAGGGATTCAAACAGAGTTCTGGGAAAGATGGAAATGGATTTGGGAGGTTCAGAAACTTAGCGGATGAGATGAGAGTATGAAAGGATGCAGGGGTCAAGTGTGTTCTTTGAGGATGAGGGACGACATTCAGATTGAAAACCAAAGGGACAACACTTGAAGAGAGAGAACAGTTTACCATATTGGCGAACATGGTGACCAGGAATATAAATTGGATGATCATTAGTTTAATGGGAATAGGATGAATGAAACAGGAGATGGGTCTCATGAAGTGGACAAGCTCAGAGATGGCATGCGAGGAGGAAGGGAAAAAAAACTGGAAAGAGATGAAAGACCAGGATTAGGACAGGATGTGCAATAAAGAAAGTTTAGACTGGCGGGCTAGTGGAAGGGAGTGACATAGCAAAGGCAGCTTATCATAATACCTCGGATTTAGTAACAAAGCAGTCCATGAGGTGGTTGCACTTCCTGCTGGAAGCAAAGGTGGAGGTAGGCAGAGAGAGGGGTTTAAGAAGGTGCTTTTAAAACAACTTATGTGAGAACGAAAAGATTCATTTGTTTCATTCATTACGATGAATTACCTGAAAAATTCAAACTTCACTAATACAAGTGCTCAATTAAAAAAATTTCAAAATATAGGCTAATGGTGCCCAAGAATCTTTGTATTGACCAGGCTTGTACAAGGCACAACAAACAAAACCAGACAAACCACATAAAGAGACATTAACAAATGACCAGAAGTTGTTTAAAGAAATGGAGAATTTTAGAAGTGCAGACAGAAGTGCAGACAAAGAGATTTTGGTGAGGAAATTGCAGAGCTAAGCAGCTGGAGAAGAATCTTTAAAATGAATTTGCATTGGGAGCCAATGTAAGTCAGTGAGCAGGTGGTGACTTGGTTAGATTCAGGATACAGGCAGGTGAATTTTGGATAAGTTTGAGTTATGTGTGGGGTGCAAGAAGTAAAATTGTACAGAATAGCATTGTAATAGAGATAGTAAAGACATAGATGCAGTTTCAGCAGAAGAGAAGATAGGGGCAGCATTGGTAATGATATAGAGTTGGAAGTAGGTGGTCTTGCTGAAAGAGAAGATACATAATGAGAAGCTCACCTCTCAGTCAAAGATGACACAAAGTTTAAAAATGGTCTTGTTACCTTCAGACAGTTATCAATGGGAGGAAAGAAGATAGTGGTCATAGAATGGAGTTTTTAGCAGGACCAAATACAATGGTTTTCCCAGTATTAGACAGAAAGAAATTTCTGCACATTCAGTTCCAGATGCTGGACAATCATCCTGACAATTTAGAGACAGCGCAAGGGTCAACAGAAGTGGTGATGAAATACAGTTGGGCATTGTCAGCCTTTGGGTACAACCCAAAGTTTCATTTTAACAAGAACAGCAGGTAAATGAGGAAGAAAAGGGGCCTAAGGGTAGATTCTTGCATTAATGTGAGAATTAATAGTGACTAAAGAAAATAGATTGTTGAAGAACAGAATTATACCAGACAAACAAAAAACCTTGTTCAAGATTAAAACATATTAGAGCAAGCAGCAGCTAATAATAAAGTTTTTCAAGTGTGAGTTATTGAGATTAAGTAATTCAACAACAGGCAGTTTTTGCATAATAGCTTTAGCTCTGAACCACAGTCAGATTGCATTTTCTTCAAATTCTATGAGACATTTATGATATGCTGATGTATCCTCTGGTATTTTGTTGAAAAAGCATAGTCTATATTTGGAAGAATTGTGATAGTTGTAAACAGATTGATCCAATTTAGCATCAGTAGCAACAAATACAGTGGAACTCATCATTGTCCTTTATAGACTTTTCCCTCAGGAAACAAATTAACTTGTCTAATTTTAATGTTACAAATTAACTGAATGTCAAGAAAGCAGATTGAGTTTCACATCATTAGTTTTCAACTGATTTTTTAAAAAAAATATTCAAAAGGAAACTTCAGTAATGATATGCAGACTTGTCAGAACTGTGTCAACGAGGCAGTGTGCATGTGTCTTGGACACACATTCTTTAACGTTGCCTGTGGTGCAATATTCCAGACCTTATTGTGGGAACGTTAACTGCCTTTCATTTTAAAAAAAAAACTTCTTGATCATTTTGGCTGAGTGCTCACTGCTTTAATCACTGACATCCACTCAGGTCCTCATAAAAAGCAAAATTCCGTGATGTGGGACTGAATTGGCACTTGTACCATTCTATATAAAGAACTGAAGAACCGGTGGTGGGGGCGGGAAGTCAATCACTAGAAGAGTCAACATTTCACTATAACAGTACGCATAGAGAAGATGAACAAATCATAGACTATGTCATGCACTTCATCCCCCTTTAAAACTATAGCTGCAAATCGAAGAAATTTGTGATTTGTGACTTCTTACACAGTACTGTCAGCAATTCCACACGGTCACAGCCCTTACCAGACTTTGGATTGGACAACAGAGGAGGGCTGCTGCTGGGAGCGGGGCTACTGCTATAATAACCACTGCTACCACAGCTACTGCTCATGCTACACCTCCGAACTGCAGAACCAATCTTGATTTCCTTTGTCGGGCTCACTGTAAGAGATCATATGTCACGTTAAACAATAGAGTTTTCAGTAGAACTTCACCAACTTGCCAAGTTTAAAAAAAACATCGCTGGCTACTCTATCAATTCCGTAGGGGATTCTGGTTTGTTTTTACGTTATAAAAGTCGTGTAAGTTTCAGGGAACTATTTAGCATGTTCTCAAACAAAAAAAATCACAAGTTCAAATTTCAGTCCACTCCAGGTTAAAGGGTCCCAATCTAATTCAACTGTAAGGAGCTGTTGAATTAGTGTCACAGCATGGGCCTGTGGAAATAGTCAGGGTTCACGCACTTAAAAAAAAATGCATCTCTAGATATAGATCTCATCCTACAGTCTGGAACGTATTTCCCTCTGCAGCTGTTCCCAAGAATGTGGGAACAGGTGTCGGTCATTTCACCCCTTTAGGCTTGTTCTCCTTGCCAGATCAATAAGATCACTGTTGATCTGTGACTTAGCTCCTTTGCACCATATTGTTTAGAAATCAAGTTCAGATATTAAAATCAATAACTGATGAAGCATCAACTGCAATTTGTAGAAGCTGGCTCCAAACATTTATTACACCATGCTTGTAGAAGTACTTCATAAATTGTGCAACTTAAGAGTCTGGTTCTAATTTTTAAGATAATGCCCCTAGTTCTAGACTCACCAGCCAGCACAAATGGTTTCTTCTATCTATTTCGTCCATTGCCCTTAATATCTTGAAAACTTTGATCAGCCTTTAGTGGAGACCACCTTGATGTCATATCTCAATAATGTTACCATGTCACAACCTTTAAGTTGAATTTGCACCTGTTAAGTTTGCAGATGACACCAAAATTGGTGGTATAGTGGACAGTGAAGAGGGTTATCTCAGAGTATAATGGGACCTTGATCAGATGGGTCTGTCGGCCAAGGAGTGGCAGATGGAGTTTAATTTAGATAAATGTGAGCTGTTGCATTTTGGTAAGACAAATGAGGGCAGGACATGTACAATTATTAGTAGAGCCCTGGGGAGTGTTGCCAAACAAAGAGACCTTGGGGTGAATGTTCACAGTTCCTTGAAGATGGGATCACAGGTAGATGGAGTAGTGAAGGTGGTGTCTGGCACATGCCTTTGTTGGTCAGTGCTTTGAGTATAAGAGTTGGGATGTCATGTTGTGGCTGTACTTTTAGAATACTTCATTCAATTCTGATCTCCCTGCAGTAGGAGAGATGCTGTCAAACTTGAAAGAGTGCAGAAAAGATTTACAAGAATGATGCCGAGGTTGAAGGGTTTGAGTTATAGGAAAAGACTGAATAGCTGGGACTAGTTTCCCTGGAACGGAGACTGAGGGGTGACCTCATAGAGGTTTATAAAATCATGAAGGGCACGGATAGGGTGAATAGCCAAGGTCTTTTTCCTAGGTTAGGAGAGTCCAAAACTAGAGGGCATAAGATAAAGAAGAGAGGGGAAAGAGGGGGACCTAATGGTCAACTTTTTCACACAGATGGTGATGTGTGTATGGAATGAGTTGCCAAATGAAGTGGTGGAGGTGGTACAATTACAACATTTAAAAGGCATCTGGATGGGTATATGAATAGGAAGGATTCACAGGGTATGGGCCAAATGCTGGCAAATGTGACTCGATTAATTTAGGATATCTGGTCGGCATGGACAAGTTGGACCGAAGGGTCTCTTTCTGTGCTGTACAACTCTAATTTGATCTTTATACTCTGACTGTATAAGTATACATATTTGGGTTATATACCTGAATATATCCTTAATCTCTCCTGTTTTATTCACATTGCATCTTAAAAGTTTTCGTGTAATGTCTAAAACACAATTTATGATTGCTATTCCTTTTATTTCTTTTTGTTTTGAAATACTGTCTAGAGTACCATTTCAAAAATCTATCAGCCTCCTCTTTAAATACTTTCAGTGATCTAGCCTCCACGACACTACTGTTAGAAAATTTTGGATATTCACTACCTGCTGGGGGAAGAAATTCCTTTAGATCTCAGTTTTAGAGATATTCTATAACCATGATTCCCAGTTTGAGATTACCCGATTGAGTGGAAAGATCTCAATATCTACCCTGTCAAGCCTTTGCAAAATATTCAATAAAATCACCCCTCATTCTTCTAAACTCTATAGAATAAAGGCCAGATCTGTTTAGGCATTCTTGATAAATCAACCTTTTTTACCTCATGAATTAGCTTGGTGAACCTCTTTTGAACTTCCTTAAATTCATGGACCAAAACTGTACACAGTATACCAGGTGCAGTCTCACCAATGCCCTGTACAGTTGAAACAAAACTTCTCTAGTTTTAAACTCCACTACAACCACCTCCCGCAGCAACACAGACCAAAATTCCATTTGCTCACCTGCATGTTAACGTTTTGTACTTCATCCAGAAGAACACCCTGGTTCCTCTACACTGCAGTCTGGTTGGGTCCCTCAAAAGGTCTTGCCTTTTGATTCTTCTACCCACCCTTTCCTACATTAAACCGTATCTGCCAAGTTTAACCCCATTCATTCAACCTACCTATATCTCCTTACAAACTCCTTATGACGTCATTACACCATGCCCTCCCATCTATTTTTGTATTATCAGCAAATTTGGATACACTACACTCCGCCTTCCTCCAAGTCAAGAATATTGATGGTAAAGAATTGAGTCTCTATGATTAGTCTTTTTGGAATTCCACCAGTTATGACTTTCCAACCTGAAACATACCCATTCGTTCCAACTCTTTATCTTCTGCGTATTAACCAATCCTCAATCCATGCTAAATATATCATCTCCAAAACCATGCCTTTTATGGGGCTCCTTAGGAATACCTTCTGAAATTCCCAATATATTACATTTACCTATTCCCTTTTATCAACTCTGCTTGTTATGGTCTCAAAGAACTTCAGAAAATTTGTGAAATATGCTTTCCCTTTCATAAAACTGTATTCAGTCTGTTTGACTGTGTTAATCTTTTCTATTTGTCCTGTAATTTCTTCCTTAATAATGTACATTCTCCCAACAACAGATGTTAGGCTAACTAACATATAGTTTCCTGTTTTATGTCTCACTTCCTTCTTGAACGCTGGCATATTAGCTGCATTCCAATCCACTGGAACCCTCTGGAATCCAGTGTGTCCTGGAATATTCCAATCAATGCCTCCACTATCTCTGCAGCCATGTTTAGAATCCTGGATGCATCAGGTCCTGGCAACTCTTATGCATTTAGTCCCATTAATTTGTCAAATGCTTTTTCTTTTGTAATGGAGACTTTAACAAGACCCTTTTCTCCCATTAACACCTTGCTTATCTGATATCCTTGGGATGTTTACAATGTCCTCCAGGTAAAGACTGATGCAAAATATTGGTTTAAATTACCTACAATTTCCTGATCCCTGTTGTCAATTCCCCTATCACATCCTCCTAGAGTCCCATGTGTACTTTAGCACTCTCTTTCTGTGTACCCACAGGAAAACTTTTTAAAATACATTTCTTGTTAATTTACTTTCTTTATCAATTTTCTCCCTTATTTTAAAGCTTTTTAGTTATTTTTTGCTGGTTCCTAAAATATTCACAACCCCTTGGACTTTCCCTAGTTTAACCTCTTTGTTGAACAGCTGCTATCCTTGGGAATAATGTATAGCTTCATGCAGATCACAACCATTTTGATACAGTGGCTCTAAACAAACAGTAATGCAGGATCAAGTTGGGATGTTGTGTAACCTAGACATTGTGGGAACTCTAGATATTCCCCTTTCCTCAGAGGCACCAAGGATAACAGTAACATCCATGTTCCAAATAAGCAATCCCATAAGAGATGAAGAATTGGTCTGTATGGTTCACAACAGTAAATGTATTCCATGAGTTCAGATTCAGAGTAGGGCTGGGCTGGTGTGGTTACATAAGCTTTACTGCTCCCTTGAATCATTTGCCACGTCGCTTCAGAGATCATTTCTCAATAATCTGAAGTTAAAGAACCTTTACTAAAGCATGGAAAGGGGCAAGTAAGAGGCCACAGAACTATACCAACGTCAAATATTCCTTCTGCTGCCAGACTACAAAAAAAGTTACATTTTTCTAATTCAATCTTGCAATCTGCTGTTCACAAATGCTTTGAAGGTTTGTTCAATTAACATTTTAGACCCTGCACTATAGTGGATTCTGTGTGTGAAAAGCAGTAGACTTTGGGGGGGGTGTTAAATGGCACTTCTCTTCTTCAAGCTTTCTCATGGGAGATGTTACTCCCATTCTCACAACAAAAACCAAATGTATTTTCAAACATTTAAGAATGGAAGAATGCTTCATTAAACTTAAATTCATGAAAGCAGCAACTAAGAAAACAATCCTTACAACCAAATTTAAATTCACAGAAGCAGCAGTTGGTAGATGAGAAATTATTAGACAGTCAATGGTCAAGCAGAATGTGACTGAAAAGAAAATTTTATTTTATTAGCTTTTCAATCATCCTAATATAAGATTGATTTACCACAAGCAATTTATAAGTGATAGATGCTGAATCTGGGATATCTTTCACAGTGTGCGTGACACGCTGATAACAGCTGCTTTGTATACTGTAACCAGAGCACTCCATGCCTTCTTTGCGTGCAAGTCCATCTGCGTATAAGAAAAATTTTACTTTAGCAACTAAAATCGTGACCCTGTTTTGGGAGACGCAGCCCACTTTCTTCATTCACCAGAGTAGCAGACAGCACACTGTTTTATCATCAGATAGTGTAGTATGGGAGGGGAGATCACAGGGAGCTGGGAGGGTGGTTATGCAAAAGGGCCAAAAAAGAGGAAAGGAAAAGAAACAATGAAAGTGAATATTTTTGATACCAGCATGCATTTTGGAAGCCCAACTAATCTGAAGGTTCATGAAAGAGACTACTTGCCTAAACCAACTTCCCAAAATGTAGCACAAGCATTTATTGTGGAACACCAAATAGATCAATAAATCAGAGGAAATTTAGAGTAAATAATTTTTACCTGAGAGGAAGCTGGTATTAGGGTTGTCAGGATTCTGTTTGCGTAAACAGAAAGGGCTTTCATGACTGTCAGGTGCCAAGGACACACTTTCATTCAGCAGCTCCACCAGTCTTCGCCTTCTGCGAAAGTTCATGCGGAACTGGTACAAGAGGTTACCATCCACAAAGCGGTGTTTGTTGGCCACTGTGTACAGAATAGTGAGAAAGGATAAACAGGATGGTGAAAGTGGAGGAATTAATTGCGCTGGTAAATACACAGGCTGTTTGTCAAACAACGCAATTTGAACTCTGAAAGGACAATTGACAAAGCAATAGCCACAAAGGCACAACAGGAGAAAAATATTAAAATGACTCTTTTTGCAAAAGCTTCAGTCTAGTAGTTCTAGACTGAACATCATCATTATGGAAATTTCTTGGTAAGATTTAGACAATTCCAGTTAATTACACCATGTACCTTACTTTTCCTATTACATGTAAACATTTCAAGTATTTTGTTTAGAGACATACATTGCACAACTGAGAATAAATGCTTGAAGATCAAAGGCTGTGTATTTACAAAATCAATTCAAAACTGAATGAATTTAAGACCTAATCATAACTTTTTGTTTGGTTGCAAACAGCAATATTTATATATGTATATACATATAAAAGCATACTTTGCAAGAAACTGTCCAATATCCAACACTGAACGAGAAGAAGACATTTCCTCTATTGCCTCCAGACTCCACCACAAACACCATTGACCCACACCCCCTCTATCTTTCCGAAACTTGCTGTCACATTTGTCACAAAAATGAGCTGCTGGCCACACATCTGTTTTGTCATCGCAAATATTGCTTCAATCAATTACGAAGGAATCTTCTTTTTCAGCTCCGCTACCTCACCTAAATGTCTTTCTCCCTCCTCTAACAGCATTCAACCAGGCTGGAGTCAACTTTACACACATATCCTTGTCTGACAATTGTATAAAATCACATTTTTGCACATGGACAGCTAATTGTAGCAGATTCTCCAGAAACGCATCCACATCCCAGCCCCATTCAATCCTAATTAAAATTAATCAAAAATCCTGCCATGAAAACAACATCACAATGGCAGTTGTAAATTTTAAATTCAGCTGCTTTAGAGAATAGCAACTGGGCTTCTGTCTGCTGTAAAGCTGGATGAACACAGCAGGTTAAGCAGCATCAGAGCAGCAGGAAGGCTGACATTTTGAGCCTAGACCCTTCATCAGAAATGGGGAAGAGGAAGGGGGTTCTGAAATAAATAGGGAGAGAGGGGGAGGGGGAGAGAGGATGGATAGAGGAGAGGATAGGTGGAGATGGGACAGACAGGTCAAAGAGGCGGGGATGGAGCCAGTAAAGGTGAGTGTAGGTGGGGAGTTAGGGAGGAGATAGGTCAGTCCAGGGAGGACGGACAGGTCAAGGGGGCGGGATGAGGTTAGTAGGTAGGAGATAGGGGTGGGGCTTGAGGTGGGAGGAGGGGATAGATGGGAGGAAGGACAGGTTAGGGAGATGGGGACAAGCTGGGCTGGTTTTGGGATGCGGTGGGGAGCGGGGGCGGGATTTTGAAGCTTGTGAAGTCCACATTGAGACCATTGGGCTGCAGGGTTCCCAAGCGGAATATGAGGTGCTGTTCCTGCAACCTTCAGGTGGCATCATTATGGCACTGCAGGAGGCCAAGGATGGACATGTCGTCTAAGGAGTGGGAGGGGGAGTTGAAATGGTTCGCGACTGGGAGGTGCAGTTGTTTATTGCGAACCGAGCATAGGTGTTCTGCAAAGCGGTCCCCAAGCCTCCGCTTGGTTTCCCCGATGTAGAGGAGGCCACAACGGGAACAGCGGATACAGTATACAACATTGGCAGATGTGCAGGTGAACATCTGCTTGATGTGGAAAGTCTCCTTGGGGCCTGGGATGGGGGTGAAGGAGGTGGTGTAGGGGCAGGTGTAGCACTTCCTGCGGTTGCAGGGAAAAGTGCCGCGTGTGGTGGGGCTGGAGGGGAGTGTGGAGTGCACAAGGGAGTCCTGGAGAGAGTGGTCCCTCCGGAAAGCAGATAAGGGTGGGGAGGGAAATATGTCTTTGGTGGTGGGGTCGGATTGCAGATGGCGGAAGTGTCGGAGGATGATGCGTTGGATCCGGAGGTTGGTGGGGTGGTACGTGAGGACGAGGGGGATTCTGTTTTGGTTGTTATTGCGGGGAGGGGGTGTGAAGGCAAATGTTACATACAATATTGCAAATTTTAACTCTGACTCAATCTTGGTAGAGCAAAAACCAGAAGGGAAAAGGTAACTGCACAATTCTGGAACTGAGCCATCATTGAGGAGGTTGTCAACTGTTTGGAGGCAGCTCTTAGGCTGCAGACAGGGGTACAGGGATCCAAATAGGCGTGGGTGCAGCAACAGTGACACGTTACCCTGTAGACCTATTCCTACCCCACCGTGCAGTGTCATGGCTGAAAAACCCTCTTTTTTACTTTAAAACCAGGTTAGGCCAGTTAGCTTAACTTCAGTAGTGGGGAAAATGCTTGAATCTATCATTAAGGGAGAAATAGCAAGACATCTGGATATAAATTGTCCCATTGGGAACACCCAGCATGGGTTTATGAAGGGTAGGTCATGTTTAACTAATCTGGTGGAATTCTTTGAGGACATTACTTGCATGGTGGACAATGGGGAACCTGTGGATGTGGTGTATCTGGATTTCCAGAAGGCATTTAACAAGGTGCCACACCAAAGGCTGCTACATAAGATAAAGTTGCACAGTATTACAGGTAATGTATTGGCATGGATAGAGGATTGGTTGACCAGTAGAAAGCGACCAGTGGAAAGCAAACAGTAGAGGTAAATGGGTGTTTTTCTGGTTGGCAGTCAGTGGCTAGTGGTGTGCCTCAGGGATCAGTGTTGGGACTGCAATTGTTTACAATTTACATAGATGATTTGGAGTTGGGGACTAAGTGTGGTGTGTCAAAATTTGCAGATGACACTAAGGTGAGTGGTAGAGCAAAGTGTGCAGAAGACACTGAAAGTCTGCAGAGCGATATAGATAGTCTAAGTGAGTGGGCAAAGGTCTGGCAGATGGAGTACAATGTTGATAAGCGTGAGGTCATCCATTTTGGTAGGAATAACAGTAAAATGGACTATGTTTTAAATGGTTAAAAAATTGCAGCACGCTGCTGTGCAAAGGGACTTGGGTGTCCTTGTGCATGAATCGCTGAAAGAAGGATTGCAGGTGCAGCAGGTGACTAAAAAAGCAAATGGAATTTTGTCTGCTATTGCTCGAGGGATGGAGTTTAAAAACAGGGAGGCTACGCTGCAGCTGTATAGGGTCCTGGTGAGGCCACACCTGGAGTACTGTGTGCAGTTTTGGTCTCCTTACTTGAGGAGAGATATACTAGCACTGGAGGGGGTGCAGAGGAGATTCACTCGGTTGATTCCAGAGTTGAGAGGGTTGGATTATGAGGACAGACTGAGTGGACTGGGATTATACTCATTGGAATTCAGAAGAATGAGGGGAGATCTTATAGAAACATATAAGATTATGAAGGGAATAGATAAAGTGGAGGCAGAGAGGTTGTTTCCGCTAGCAGGTGAAACTAGGACTAGAGGGCATCGCCTCAAAATAAAGGGAAGCAGATGTAGGACTGAGGTCAGGAGGAACTTCTTTACCCAAAGGGTTGTGAATCTGTGGAATTCCCCGCCCAGTGAAGTGGTTGAAGCTACCTCGCTGAATGTTTTTAAGGCAAGGCTAGATAAAGTTTTGAACAGTAAAGGAATTAAGGGTTATGGTGAGTGGGCGGGTAAGTGGAGCTGAGTCTCAAAAAGATCAGCCATGATCTTATTAAATGGCGGGGCAGGCTCGAGGGGCCAGATGGCCTACTCCTGCTCCTAGTTCTTATGTAAAACATTCAAAACACTGGTGCTCCATCTGACTCAACGGCCATTGCAGACTGCTGCTTCCTTTCAGTTGGAAGACATCTGATTGGCTCACTAGATTTGAGGGCCTGCTCACTGTCCTCCAATTGGATTACAAGCCCCGCCCTCAGTCTGTCTCAGGGAAAAGCACAACTAGTAACTTTTTAAAATCTTATAGCAATACTTCACAAGCTTTTCTGCAGTTCAAACACTAAAGTTATGTATGATAAACAACTTTAGACACTTCAAATTCTGGTGATTGCAGAGAAAAATTATTTTTTCACAATGGACATGGTGGACCCACTGGCAGCATTTCCCTGTGTGACAGCCTCCCAAGTAATTAAAGAAGTAAACAGAACAGCTCTTCAGATTGCAGTTACACAGTAGCACAACAAAGGCCTGAGACTGGCCGCAAGATCTGACCCACATGTCAATCTAGGATTGGGATGAAAAGCCCACAGGGAAACCCATGTCCTTGATTCTCGCCAGTACCAGAGTGCTGATGTCAAACCTCAAGTGGCTGAGTTCAGGAGAACAAAATCGGCCAAAGTTCTTGCTCCCAATCATTACTGATTCTAATGAATTTGTTTGCAACCTCTATGTATGGTTATAATCTCTTCTTTTCAACCCACTTTCAACTTGCAGCCCTGTAACAACCGTTCTGAATGCCCAAGAAATTGTCTTCATATGATCAACTGATACAGTGCAATGAAAAATAATAGGGCGTGTTTTTTAATTGAAGGTGCCCATTTAGAGCCACTAAGACCTTGGCAGTATAATTCAAGACATGCTGAGACACTGCTACGGAATCACCATCTGCAAAACTTGCTGACACATGCCTCTGCAAGTGACTGGGAGAAAACATTTCAGACCTGCAAAGCTGAGCAAAGGATTATATATTATGTCGGAAGCTTTGGGAACAATTTTATACAAGTTATGCTTGCGTTGTTCTAAGCTGAATTTAAATCCTGTTAAGTGACAAAATGCAATAAAGATTTATTTAAAATAAAAATGTCTTCCCAGCATAATTTCGGCTATTTGACTAAGAGATGCTGCGAATAACATGCACCGGTCAACACACCAACACACTCCTACAGTGTTTTTGTTTTTCTGTTTGCTTATTACGCTCAAATTCATGCCAGCATTTGGTTCTGTAAATACTGGCATCCAAGTGTCTCTTGCTTTTCCACCAATGTATTACAGAAGGCAAGGAGGAAATGCCCTCTTCATTAAATGGCCACAAGTTCTGGTAATGTGGAACAGAAATTGGAAGGACGGATCCTGGATGAATTTCTATTTGGAAGCCTTGGGACTCTTTGGCAAATTGCAATTGTATCATAGGTTGAGATCAAAATCAAGCTGGGCTTCCTCATCACTTCAACAGAGAGCTTCATGAAACTATTATGCATCAACAAACAGCTGAAGGCCAGGCCAGGGTTGGGGCAGTGCACAGATAAGTGACCATTTGCTCGAATTCTTTCTACCTGTTTTTATAATCGACCTGTTCAGCGAGTTATTACACACCTCGGGAATAGGTGGGATTTGAATCCAGGCCTCGGGGTCCAGGGGCAGGGACACCAGCACTGTGCCGCACTGGGGAAGAACTGCTTTACACTGCATGTCAAATGGCAATTAGTTAATCAATTTCTCACCATGTTGAATAATGCCATGTTCCAGCAATCTACAACAGAGCTGTTCCCCTTCACTCCTTAAGGCAACCTCTCCTTCTTGTATCAGCCAGTCGACAAATTCACTTGCTACAAAAGCACGCTGATATTTCACTCCTTCTTCCTCCCTTGTCTGCATTAGATAGTTCTCAGTGGTCATCAACCTGTCGTGACAAAGTTACAAATACAACCCTTGGTTTAAAATAGCTATGCATACATAAACAGCAACTGACCCAAGAGAGGAGAGAAACAAAACAGAAATCCATATATGAATGCAATCTTCAATCTAAGGCGAAACTTAAAATTGCACTGAACTTTCAGGATGCCACGATAAATTGTCCTTGAGTACGGTGATAGTTCATCAGTTTGTGTGGCAACTAGTATAAAAAAAGACAGACATTTATAATTTGTTGACTTAGAAAACCTGGATACAAGAAGGAGATGTACAATGAAATACTTTTGAGTAAATAAAAGTACAGACAACATTTTAAAGCTTCAATTTATTGATTTCATGCACAGGCACCCAAGATTTTATTTAAAAAAAAAACAACACAGGCAACTTCAGACATTGCATGCAGGAATTTGCAAAGAGAGACCCCTGCTAGTTTTCCGCAGCTTTGTTTGTACTGTCAAAATGAATTTTGACAAGGGACAAATAAGGGAGGAAAAGGAGGAGAAGGAGAAAGGAAAATTTATAAAATATAGGACATCAGCACAGAAATAAACTCCTAAGCCAAAAAAACTAAAAGAATACTTTTCATGTTCATGACAAATGTGAATCAAAATGAAAAATACTTCCACTTTCCCACCAAAAGCAGTCTGTGCTTTCTTTCATTTACAGAAAATGAAAATGTTTGTTAAATGAAACTTATTGTATCCTCACTAACAAAGTCAGAAAGAAGACTACATTTTCTAAAAATGTTAAATCATTCAGAACAGAAAAGCCAAACCAAACTCACTTGTTAGGCTAATACCATTTGTCAGTAGCTCCTAACCTTTTGGAACTTACGTATAAAGTTTTAGTTAGAACTCACTGCTAGACTATTTTCAGATTTAATTCAGGTTCAGCCCAGATCTTCCTGAAGAATAGGATGATCTCCATTGCTGAAAAATATCCTGACACAGCTGACTCTATGAATTACCCAGGAAGTAGAAACTTCTGACAGGCAATTACCCAGCATTTTGAATCCTACAAAAAAGTTCCCTCCTTGACCAGTTACCTTCCAGCCCTCTAACCATCCACTGATACCTGACACACCCACCTCCCCAGCTCTCTCCCACTTCCACCTGAAGAAAACTAATGCCATACCCCTCTATGACCTGACCCAACTCTATTGCCCCACTTTGGACCTGCCCAACAGCTCCACCACACTCTCCCATATTTCAAACTGAATCCCACTCTCTTCCCCAACCTACCCATTCTTCATTTACTTACTTCCTGCCTTACCCATCCTTCTGGCCTCCCTGCCTTACCCATATACCTGGCCCACTGATCTGCCACTCTACCGCCTTACCTCACCCAACTTCTGGAAATCATTAACGACATTGAACACAGATTTTTAATTAGTAATAGGTTAAAGGGTTATGAAGAGCAAAGTGGAGTTGGGAGGCTGAGATGAGATCAGCCATGATGGTTCTAAATGGCGGAGCAGACTCAAGGAGCTAAAGTATTGACTCCTGTTCTTAGTACTTATGTTCTGTTTTCAAAATAAGAAAAACTAAGAGACTGACAATTCTTGGGGGTCACTGAGGGGTGGAAATCCCATTTGAATGGAGTAAGCCCATAAACATATGAATTCGGAGCAGAAATCAGCCATTCAGCCCCAATAAATCGTGACTGCTGCGTCTGTGTTTCAAATTTCATGCAGGAGAAGCCAAATATTAATTCCCGAAGTTGCTCAACCCTCTAAAAAAGTTTTCTCTTCATCTGCCTTGAAAGGACGACGCCCAATTTTCAAACAGTGACCCCTATTTCACCCACAAGAGAAAACATCATTTCCACACTCTCCACCCCACCCCAACCTTGTTAAGACCATTTAGGATCTTATACACCTCTCACTGTTCTATACCACAGCAGAAACATACTCAGTCTGTCCATCCTCTGTTATTGCTGCAGCGTGGGCTTCTTTCTGGTGTGTAGGTGCTGGCTGGCTTTCCTAAAATCAAGCTCTTTGAAGCTTCTACCAGCCTATCAGAACAAAATAGGATTTCACTGTGGTTTCGTGCTTGTTTCCAAAATTTATAGGCATATAAAAGGATTACAACATTATCTTCATTTTTTTTTTGTCCAGTAGATTGAGTTTGAATGCAGGGTTTTCTTAAATTGTTCAATGCTTTTCCAGTTATACTAAAATGACTTTCATTGCCACTGTATGGCTGCTGAGAACTGCAAGTTAGAAATCTAGGTGAATGGCAACAGAGGATACATGGGGGAATGAGGTGACATAGGCGAAGAGAGAGATTGGTGAAGTTTATGATGAGTTTAAACAATGCTGTACTGGAGTATTTCCGAGTCCAGATTGACCTTTTTTTAAAGACCACCATCAAATCACCCGTGTCACTAATTACTGACTCTAGATTGAAAATCAAGCACTTAGTTTGCTCTGCACGTGAAATGTACTTGATGGTTAAAGAACCTCACAACAACAGAGACACTTTCACAAACAGGTCATCGTCTCGGAACGGTAATTCTAAATCTCTCTTCACAGATATTGCCTGACCTCCTGAACACTTTCAGCTTTCTAATTTGCTAGAAAAGACATCCAGAGCTGAATGTTATGTTTTTTGGCAAGCCTGAGCTGTGTTTAGTTTTCGAAGGGTTTTTCACCATGAGGCCTAGCAAGTTTCCTCACCCTATCTTATCAAACTTGTGCATTAATTGCCTGTTCCCACCTGACAGTGTCTCTCACATCCAGTTTCTGTCCCATCTTACCACAATTCAACAACTCAGCCGATATCTAGCCAAAGATTGACATCTTCTGTGCTATCTTGAAAATACCGCAGCCCACTTGGCCAATTCTGAGGCTTCCCTTCTCATTTGTGGACATGTCTGCAAGATGTCGGTAAAGGAGAAGATGGCACTGCAATCTACCAACATGAAGCTGGAGGTCCTGGTGGATGGGATTGTTCAGAAAAGTTCTGCCCTCTTCCCAGGAAACTGAGAGAGGAGGCCATGCCACCAGGCCCTGCAAGCCTGCTCTGAGCTTGCCACCTGGGTCAGTGACATCTCCAGGATGAACAGAAGAACAGGCAGCAGTTCCGCTGAAGGTCAATGATCCTCTGCACTCAGCCAGGGTTAGTGCCACACTCATCTCTCTGCCGGCTCACACACACAGTCTCTCTCTGCTACTGCACATGCCTCCCACAAAGGCTCATGTCCCACCACTCTCACCATCACCTTCCTCCCTCTTGCCCCTAGCCTCCCACAACACTAACCCTACATGCCCTTTGTCAATCCTTTGCAGCATCTCACCATCATCCCCCCCACGCAATGTTTAAGCACTGACAGCCATCCTGTGTAATCTTGACCCCAGTCTAAGTCAAGGCCCCCTCCTCACAAGGCAACAGTGAAACCAGGGGCCATCCTATCCAGAGGTGAAACCATACACAGGCCCCTCACTATTACTACTTAGGACACTGCAGAGTTGGGCATGCCATCCTCCGCTCCTTTCTACTCCATACTGACCCTTGTAAGTTCAAGCTGAGGACAGTCAAAGACTCTCAACATGTCCGGCCAATCTAGATACAAGCATCCCCAGGGTTACCAAAGCTCCAGGGGCCTATGGCATCTGCACCAGAGCAGGGAACACACTTAGACATGTTGAGAGGGAGAAAAAGATGAAAAATATACAGAAGCCACTTTGGAGAAGAGGGATATCTTGTTTGTCGAAAAAAGCACATAAATGTTATTGATTATAACTTTCATGCATTTACTTTTGAGTATCTCTATGCAGGTGCTTGATGCATTGCTACACCAGCTTGGCCAAATAAGAGGGCTGAGGTTTTACAATGTCAGCTACAGTCAGCAGGAAAAATATGTGCACATGGGCTCTGTGTGCGACTAGCATCTTTGGCCGTCCTGTTTAGATTTTTTTTATTCATTCATGGGATGAGGGTGTCACTGGCAAGGCAGCATTTATTGCCCATCCCTAATTACCCAGAGAGCAGTTCAGAGTCAACCACATTGGTGTGGATCTGGAGTCACATGTAGGCCAGACCAGGTAAGGATGGCAGTTTCCTTCCCGAAAGGACATTAGTGAACCAGATAGGTTTTTCTCAACAACTGGCAATGGATTCACGGTCATCACTAGATTCTTAATTCCAGATATTTTGTTGAATTCAAATTCCACCATCTGCCGTGGCGGGATTTAAACCCAGGTCCCCAGCCCTCCATCTAAGGTCTATCTCATAGAGTCATAGAGGTCTACAGCATGGAAACAGGCCCTTTGGCCCAACATGCTCATGCAACACAGTTTTCACAATTAAACTAGTCCCATTTGCCTGTGTTTGGCCCATATCCCTCCATCCTATCCCATCCATGTACCTGTCCAAATGTTACTTAAATGACAAAATTGTACTCACCTCCGTGGCTACCTTTGGCAGCCCACTCCAGACACTCACTACACTCTGTGTGAAAAGAATTGCCCCTCTGGATCCTTTTGTATCTCTCCCCTCTCTTCTTAAACCTATGCCCTCTAGTTTTAGACTCCCCTACCCTGTGGAAAAGCTGTTTGCTATTTACCTTATCAACACCTCTCAGGATGTTATAAGCCTCTATAAGGTCATCCGTCAGTCTCCTATGATCCAGGGAAAAAAGTCACAGGCTATCCAACTTCTCTTTGTAACTCAAACCTTCCAGTCCAGGTAGAATCCTAGTAAATTTTTCCTGCGCTCTTTCTAGTTTAATGATATCCTTTCTATAGGAGGGCAACCAGAATTTTATGCAGTACTCCAAATGTGGCCTCACCAAAATCTTGTACATCTGCAACAAGATGTCAAACTACTATATTCAATGCCCTGACCGATGAAAGCAAGCATTCTGAAAGCCTTCTTCACTACCCTGTCTAACTGTGACTCCAATTTCAAGCAGATATGAACCTGTACACCTCGGTCTCTTTGTTCTATAACACGTCCCAGAGCCCTACCATTGACTGTGTAAGTCCTGCCCTGCTTTGACACACCAAAATGCACCACCTTGCATTTATCTAAATTAAACTCCATTTGCCATTCCTCAGCCCACTGGCCCAATTGATCAAGATCTCACTGCGTTCCCAGATAACGTTCTTCGCTGTCCGCTATACCACCAATCTTGGTGTCACCTACAAACTTACTAACTATACCGCCTAAATTCTCATTCAAATCATTTACAGAAATGACAAAATAATGCATCCACGGATTCTACTGAGGACACACCCCCACCTATAGAGTTTACCTACTTGCTGCACATACAGTGTTTGTGCTGCGTAAGGTTCTGGTACATTGTACAGCTGTGAGATTCATGTAGCACACACTGCCATACAGCAATATGTCCACCATCCCCCGCTGCCTCCCAGGCTGAGGACTTCTGACCAACAACGCAAGCTGCCTGGTTGTGTGAGAGCGTTAATTGGCACAGAATGGCACAGCTACTAAGATAAAGCAAGGAAGACACGCTGTGAATAAGCATGTTGGCGCTAAGTGAGTGAGCTCTAACAGAGCAAGTCTGGGATGCAGCCCAGTCGTCTGTGAACTGGGTGCCAGACCTGTGTGCACAAAATGTACCTGCTGCAGCCTTTACAACGTTAGGTGCCAGTGTGCCATCCAATGCTGCAAGATTGCATGGCCAGCATCTCAAACAAGTCTTTGGAGGAGGAGGGAGTGCAGCTCTTGTACCTTACCCAGGGCTGCAGTTTGATCACAGGCACCATGGAAATCATTCAGAGCAAGTGGTGACCCGAACCCACCAGGTGCTTGCTCTGGTTTCCATGTTGAGTTTTCCCCAATGTCTAGCTTGTTTGGCAAGTTCACTGAAATGGGATTCTGAATATTAATGCGGCGTTAACAAGACATTTAACAAACAGTAATCCCTGTCAACTGGCATCTCGCCACAGCATAGTGAAAATCTTGTCACACTGCTTGTGAAAAATGTAAAACATGGCACAAGATGGTTGTGAATTCTTGCCATTTCTGCAGCACCTGTCACCATAGCCCATGTTGCTCAGACCCCTATCAGATTCTATCCTCAGTTGGCATCTTCCAAATACATCAGGATACAATATTTCAAAGTTGAGAAGATTGAGAGCGCTGCCATTGATAAAGCAGTATCAATTATTATGAGGCAATAAGAGGTCAAAAGGTCCATCTGAAATGGGATCTACCTACTTTTCGTATATCCTTTGGCCCCTTGTGAAAACCTGCACTTCACTATCCAATGGAAAAGTGCCATCATCTTTTCTGAAGCGGTAGAAGAGTTTGGCATCCTTAAATTCCTTATGTTCATCACAAACTGAAAAAAAAAACAGAAAATTTCAGGTTTAATACATTTTGGAGCACAGGTCAGAACCATTTCATTAGAGAACATGGGGCTGGATTTTTCATACACAGTCATACACAGCTAGCCTCTCCGCTCCTTTTTATTATGCAACAAAAGAGCTCTGCATTTCTGACAGGGGATTCCAACTGGGACTCCTTCAAAACGTACAGCCATACTTCCATTCCTACACCTCCCTTGCAGTGTTGGACTTTTGGGAAAGGACAAACCATGCCCCATTTATCAAAGCAGTCAGTCGCTCTATGCTAAAATCGAAAAATGGCCCAGGCCTGGTGGTGGTAGTTGGAACTGGGGCATAGAAGGCTGGAGGAGGTGGGGTAAGGTCAGGTCTCATAGTGGGCCAAGGCTTGGGTGGGGGGGGGGGGCATGGTTAAGTATCTGTGGGAGCGTAGTTTGAGGTATGTTTGGAAAGTCGGAATTGTTACTCAGAGTTCGACTATATATTTTAAAATCTTACATTCCCCGAGTAACTATTGACTTAATTTCCTCGGAACCCTCTGATGTCTGATTTAAATGGATACTTTCAGAACGTTTCAGGCACAGGGGAACACAGGGTTCTCCAATCATCAATTTCCCCAGAAATTTCTTTGACATCTGCTACGATGGGGATTCCACAGAGTCCCCAAGCGAAAATTTTAAGCTACACTGCAGAAATGACTGGCCATCAGAAAGTCCAGGCCATTATACCTGGGATGCTTCAGGAATGATTTATTTTATGTAACACAATTTTACACCAGCAGCAATCTACAGGAGATTCTTATCAACTCTGTACTTTATCCCATCAATCCTGCTTTCAAATTAACCATAGCCAGATCACAGCTGTTACCAGCAGAAACAATAAGAAGTAGGAGCAAATTATTGCAGATGCTGGAATCGGTACCAAAAACAAAAAATGTTGGAGATCACAGCAGCTCAGGCAGCAAGCATGGAGGGAAACATTAGCTTGCTTTCTCTCCATGGATGCTGTCTGACCCGCTGTGATTTCCAGCATTTTTTGTTTTCCGAAACAATAAGAAGTTCAGGAAGTGGTTTATAGATTGGTTAATGAAGAAAACAATATGGAGGCAGTGGTTTATTTTGTCCACATTGTAATGTTGAATTCCCAATAGTTTAAACGTGTGATGGGGTAATAAAAAGTCTACATGAATAACACCACATTTAACAAATTAAAGGAAATCAGATTCCTAGAACACTGTACATGCAACTCTCATCTTTACAAAATTCATTTCAAGCAAACAAAGTTTGTTTGGAGGTAAGAAAAGTATGTATTGAGAGAGACATGTACTTCCTTTGACAATGTGAACAGTTACGTCTTTTGCATCACTTACTTAGTTCTACTAACTACTTTTGACTAACCACCACCTTTACAGTAACTTAATTATTTATTGCATTTACAGTGAAGACAATGAAGAGGCAAACTTGATAGCAATCTAAATTTACCCACCCTTTATTAAATCCCAGACTGAGCAATGTGTGAAAAGGACTCTTCAGGAGATTTCCTGAACCGTCAATACAAATGTTGGCTGTGACCCCAACGTGGAGCTGTGTTTGGGGCAGCACGGTGTAAAACTGAATACAGCAAACGGAATTCTTTTTTGCCTAAAACCGGGAGCGGGTGGAGCAGGAACCAATCAGTTTCTCACATTGATCAAGTGATGCATTTGAGATGGAGCAATGTCAACAGTGAAAAGATACTTGTGGACTTCAGTATTTATTTTGAACACACACTTTATTTGACTTCCCGCAATCTGTAAAACTGTATTATAAACATTCGAATATTTTCACGTTGGAGCAATGTGTGACAACACATCAGCGCCCTGACAGACCGTACTAGGTATGACATGGGGTCAGTCTGACTTTGCACACTTCACAAACATGTAATGTAAAGTCATATTGTTTAACTTTGGTGTAAATCTTGCTGTACCATCCACTTATTAGTGCATACGGATCAAGATTATTTATATCAGAATATTAGCTGCTTGGAACGGCAAAAATTTTGGGACAGAGAAAGGAAAGCTATGGAAAAAGGTAGCGTGAAGTAAAATTGGGTTTTCTCATAATCACATTCACCAAATTTACATGTGACTTTTTATCGTAGGAAGCATACCCATTGACATTTAAAAAAATGATCTTTTGAATTGATTGATATTCATGCAAACATACCATGATGGATGACACTATGGTCCAATAGTTTCTGCACTAACTTGATTGCCATGTTCCTGTCAGTAGCGTCTTTGTGATCTAGCAGCCAATCAACTAATTCTTTAGCCACAAAACAATTTGGATAGGTTCTAAGGTGATATCGCCGATCTTTGATAACCTTTTCTTCATGAAGCCTGAGCCTGAAAGTAGAATTACAATAATTTATTGGCAGTGACCAAAGGTTTCTAAGCAAATGAAATTCAAGAGACTGTTGATTCAAAACACCCAGTGATTCATCCTAGATAACAAGGTGCAGAGCTGGATGAACACAGCAAGCCAAGCAGCATCAGAGCAGCAGGAAAGCTGATGTTTTGGGCCTCGACCCTTCTTCAGAAGAAGGGTCTGAAGAAGGGTCTAGGCCCGAAACGTCAGCTTTCCTGCTCCTCTGATGCTGCTTGGCCTGCTGTGTTCATCCAGCTCCGCACCTTGTTATCTCAGATGCTCCAGCATCTGCAGTTCCTACTATCAGTGATTCATCTTTACTGGCATAATATGAAAGACTTCAGAATTCAGTTAAGGGTTGAAAAAGTACAATAAAGAAAGCTACAGAAAAAGTAATGAGGAGTGGATATTCCAAATACAGAAGCACCAAGTACCAGAAACCAGATAAACTGAAACAATAGGCAGATAGAACAAAATTATATTTAATGGGGGAAAATGTACAAGGTAATGAGATTGGGAAAGAATTGATTCAAGGCAACAATGCAGTTCAGACAGACCGAGCTCAGTGAAGTCAGCAATGCAGTAATTAATCGGGGGTGGGGATATATAGACAGATCAAGAGCAAAATCCCCAATAGGTGTCAGCAACAAGGCTATGGGCCCAAGTGCTGGGAAATGGGTTTAAAACAGTTAGCTGGTTGTATTTGACTGGTGCAGACTCAATGAGCCAACTAACTTTTTTCTGTGCTGTAGACCACTTATAACTCAAAGAATTGTGACATGCCTGCATGCTAAGTCCTACTTGATCACTACATTACAGCAAGATTTTGCAAGTACTCATGGTGGTACAAAAAACACAATCAACCTAATGCCAAGCTGAGGAAACCTTATCTGTGATGAAAGGTTAAAGATCTGAGGATTGGTTGCTCTAGAGAGTAGAATATTCAGCGGAAATATTGTACAGGAAACTTAAATGAACTGTCATATATTGGAGAGTGCCAAAAACTAGAAACATGCAATGCAAGCTCAAATTTAGAATGAGAAAAGTCCATGGATTTAGCTTTGTCTCATTTGTAAGAAGGATTAGGAGCCAAACAGACAGCAAAAGACAGCTTGGGAGGCAACAAGAAATTAGGAACAATTTACGGGAAAATGAGAGAGACATTTTAGGAGGCAGATGATTGCAGAAAAACAAAAACTAATAACTCAATTTGTTACAATGCAACAAAGCCAATTAACCATAATGCCGCATGTACCTTGGACTGAAAGATTATAATAACATCTGAAGAAAGTCACCTCTACTTGAGGTAAAAAAAAATTTCCATCCCTTTCTCTTCCTCAGTTGAAACACTGTTTTGCTGCTCTCCTAGCACAAAAAATGTACAAGGAATCACAGGCTTGTAGATTAAGCAGTTCTATGGTAAATTATTTTTTAAAGAAAATGAATGGAAGAAATTCTGCTCAGCCACTGTTGTAACAGCAAAATTTTGAAAAGCCCAAATGTCATATATTCTGATACAAAATGGCACTTTTGTGTTACAGTCTGTAAAACCCAACCAGCCTCATTTTTTACTGCATAATGATATCTCCACAATGAATACATTATATTCACTTGTGTATGTAAGGAGTTCTTTATCCCATATTTTGTGAAGAACTACCAACAAAAATTCAAGTAGGAATTGAATGCCCTCTGATTTGAACATTAATAACTAAGTTACTACAACATGAATTTCCCAATGAACATTAACATCATGCCAGAACTTCTTTTTTTCTCCTATTTCCCATCACGGTCACATTTTGACCAGAAGACCTAAATCCTGTTTATATGACTCTACTACCACTAAATCGATAACCAACCAACAACTCTTCCTGGACTTTTATGTTAGTTAATATAACCAGGTACTGCTCCTTTTCAAATCTGCTGTCACCCTCTCTTTCAAAAACTTATCTTTGAACCCTTTGCCACTTTCCATATTCCTATCTACCTTTCACAACTCCATGTTTGAATTTCTCCAATCAGTGCCTGAAAAGGCCTTCAAAGTTAGAAATCACATTTCATTAGATTGTGACCATGCTACATAACCTCCACCCCATCATCCATCAGTACTGGTCTGTGGCTTTTGACTAGCTGATGAAACCATCCTCCCCGATTGTCCAGCCAATGGCACTGCCCCTGTTTGTTCCCACTCTATTGTCCCAAGTCAGAGGGAGAGACTCCCTTATGACTTCTCTCACACAAACTGCCCTGAAGCAATATTATCTGAAGACATCAGGTTCTGCAAGCACATTGATAACCACGGATGTGACTTCATTGTCACCTCTTTTGACCTCAATGCTGTCGCTAATTGGTCATACTAATTGTCCAACTTCCAACACAAGGACTTTCCCCAATTAATACCTTAGAAAGACTGAATCCTGCACCTCGGGTCCCAACAAAACTCCAACTTCCATCTATCCTGTGACTAAACCAGGCTGATAGAACTGACCATGTAGTGACTGAAACCAGCCGGACTTTGTTGACCACAAAGTCCTTGATTGGGGTTGTTAACCTCGGCCAATCAGGAAAGCCCTGGATAGCCAAAATAACCAGGAGATTAGAATCTCCTCAGTTCAGGAGACTGACTCTGAACTGGGCTATAGCCAGTGTATAGTGCACAAGGGTGACTTGGTGAAGGGATACTGGCTTCTGTGAGGTAATTTCAGATCCCAACTGATCTATTGACTTTTTAATCTTCTCAATCACCATGCCCACACAATTCCACTATGTAAAATCACCATTGGACCCTTATCTCAGACCTCAACCATGAAACCTTCAACCACGCCTTTGTTCCCTTTGTATTTGACTTTCCTACTGCTCTCTTAGCCAGTCTCCCATGCTGCATTCTTAGAAAATGTTAGTTTATCAAAAAACAGCTGCCATTTCCTAACCCAAACTCACCATTACCCGTGAGCACTTAAAGGAACAACATTGGCTACTCCACAGTCTTCTGGGGCCTTGCCTGTGGCTAAAGAGGTAACAAAAATCTAAAGCAATTGATGTGTTCTACATGGACTTCAGAAAGGCCTTTGTCAAGGTCCCACATGGAAGACAGGTCCAAAAGGTAAGAACCTATGGGATCTCAAGCGTGTTGGCAAGCTTGCTCCAAAATTGGCTTGCAAATCGAAGGAAAGGGTGATAGTGGAGGGTTTTTGTGATTGGAAGCCTGTGACCAATGGTGTACCACAGGGATCAGTGCTGGGACCCTTGCAGTTTGTTATGTATGTTGATGACTTGGATGTAAATGTAAAAAATGAACATTAGTGCTGATGTTGATAGTGAGAAAGAGGGTTTCAGGCTACAGTCTGATTGATCAGCAGGCAATTTGGGTGGAGCAGATGGAATTTAATCCTGATAAATGTGAAGTGATACATTTGGAATGTCTAATAAAGGATGGATTTACACAATGAATGTAAGTCCCAAGTGAGTACTGAGGAACAAAGTACTAACATCCCTGAAGGTGGCAGCACAGGTAGAGAGGGTGGTGAAGAATGCATACAGGAGCTTGCCCTCATTAACCAGGGTATAGAATATAGGAGCAAGGAAGTCATGTTACAACTTCATAAAACATTGGTTTGGCCACAGGTGGAATACTGTGTGCAGTTCTGGTCACCACAGAAGGACGTGATTGCACTGAAGATTCAGGGTTTTGCCTGGAATGAAAAAAGTCTCAATTATGAGGAGGGACTGGATAGGCTGGGCTCATTTTCTTGGAGCAGAGGAGGTTGAGGGGGGGATCTGATTGAGGTATTCAAAGTTATGAGAGATATAGGTAGGGTTGATAATCTTTCCCCATGGCAGATCTGTCTAAGGCCAGAGGGCATAAGCATAGGGTGAGGAGTAAATGGTTTAGAAGAAATCTGAGGGAAAAATTTTTCACCCAGAGGGTGGTAGATACATGGAATGTGCTGCCTGAGAGGGGTAGTGGGAGTAAGTACAAGCTCTTAAAATGCCGGAGCATTGTAGGCTACAGACAAGTGCAGGTAAATGAGATTAGTGTAGTTTGGTGCTTGTTGGTCAGCACAGAAATGGTGGGCTGAAGGGCTTGTTTCAATGCTATATGACCGTGTGACTCTAAATGCTACTTTTTTTAAAAAAAGAAATGCAGAACAGAGACTTGGAACTGAATCTTACATCTTTTTGGCTAAGTGCAAGCTGGGTTGAGTCTTTTTTGGATGATTTTTGGCTGTGAGGCCTAGAAATTTTTTATTTTTTTGGTCATATCCTGGCAAATTCACCTTAGTATCTACCTGCCCTGCCCCTATGGCGTCCCTCTTGTCTGATTGTAGTCACTCCGACGGGGTGGAATGTCCTCTTCTCCTGGGACTGCTAGAGTAGGCCACATCACCAGACCGTCCCAACTTGGCCTGAGGTTGCCACCTGAGTTAGTGCAGCCTCAACCATCTGGAGGAATGTGCGGTAGGAAGAAGATCAATGACCTTATCCACTCCAACAGTGTAAGTGCTACCGTCTTCACTCTCCTCCAAACATTCACACTTTCTTTGCTACGAGACCCACGTCCCAGGAAGACTCATGCTGTACAATTCTCACTGAGAAATCTGTAGCACCACTAGCTCTGCATGTCCTCAGTGCTGCCTACTCACTCGCTCAGGATACCTTTCCACCTGCACAAGAAATAGCAGCCACGCCATATGCTTTTATCTCCTTTAGTACTCGCTTTAGTCTCATTCCAAGAGAAAATCAACCCCAATGGAGCAGAAAATGTCAAGAGTGTGGTGGGCTGCCCAAATTCAGCTCCTCATACTTTATGAGAGGATCCTGATTCTGACTGAGTGACTGACCATATCGAACCCCCTGTGGAATTGGAAGGTGCTTGTGACTTATGTATTGGGACGTCCTGAGAAAAGGCTCTCTCCGATGACTTGCCTGAGGCCTACTGACTACCATCATGAGTTTCCTGGCTTTGTGTCTGCACTAAATGACATGGCAAGGCACTAATACCAAGATGTTAGTGCAAAAAATTCAACATCTTTTGGAGTAAGCAAGTAACCGGGGACCCATTCTGTCTTCCATATTGAGAATTCTTGATGTCTCGTTTGTTCAGCAAATTTCTTAAGATAAGAAGCTGAATATTAATGAGGTGAGTTGAACCAATAATAAAGCATATAACAAGCAATAATCACTCTTAATTGGCAACTTGCAGCAGACTCGTCAGAACTTTTCCTCGCGATGCGTAAAAGATGGAAAGATGATCCAGACTTTGGGATAGGCTACCGCCAGACTTCTCAGTAATTCTGCTCCAAATCTGACCATAGCTCTCGAATTTCAGGCCTCAATAAGATTCCACCCAGTTGCTATATGTACTCACATCTTTGAATGTGGTAAGCTACATAGGGAAGATTATTTAAAGAGGGCCCTTGGCTTTATAAGTAGAGGCATCGATCACACAAGCAAGGATTTATGCAAAATGTTTATAGAACAGCGCTGAGGGCCCAGATGGAGTATTATAGTCATTTTGGGGCAATACACTTTGAAAAGATTTGAATTGATTTGATTTATTTATTGTCATGTGTATTTTATTACAAAGCTATCAAGACCTTGGTGAGTGTAAAGGAGATTTGCTAGAATGGTACTGGTGGGGTAAGAAAGACTTCAGTTATGTTGAGAGATAAGAGAAACTATGGTCATTCTCCTTGAAGGCCAGAGGATGAAAGGAAAAATCGATACCAGATATGTCAATTCATTCTCAGCAGTACTACTCATACTGAAACCTGGAGGATCCCTTTAAAAGCTTCATTCCAATCTGGAAAATTCCACTCACCATTACTCTCCCTCTTCCTGAACTAACTTAATACAAAGTCTCTTAATGTTATGGTCCACATATTTTCCAAAGAAGTTACTATTTCAGTACTTTTATCAAATGCTTTCTGTAAATTCTTAAGACCAGCATCAACTGTACTTTCAATAACCCTTTCCATTATGTCATCAAAAAACTTAATCAGTTAAACAGATATGATTTGTATTTAACAAATCCATTCTGTCTGGCCCTTTTTACTCATACTTCTCCAGGTGAGAATTTAACTTTATCTTGGACGTTGGTCCCACTACTGACATCCAACTGGGATTTTGTTAGCAGGTTTACGGTAATCCAAATTTGAATGGTAACACTTAAGTCTTCTGATGTCACGGAAATGTAAAGGATGTTTAAAGATTGTGAACAGAGCTTAATTTTAAGCCATCTCAATGCTAGCTTCCTTCAATAACCCAGTTGCCTAGTTGAGATAAAATAAAAGAAGCAGCCTGCTATTGTTGGTAAAATGATCCCACACTGACAAATCAGATTAATGACTTCAGTCTGTGCACATCCAGTCATGAATAGTAATGGATAATTAAAAACTAACATGAAGAGGCTCCATTCCCATTCTTACAATGTTGGAGCCAGCACTTATGTTAAAGATGAGGCAGAAGCATTCACAACCATCTTCAGCCTGAGGTGCTGATTGATTTTATTGTTGTTGCATGCAGCGAGATACAGTGAAAAGTGTTGTTTTGCATGCTACACAGGCAGATCGTATCATACAAAGAAGAACAGAGTGCAAAATATAGTGTTCAATGGCAGGGAAGGTGCAGAGAGAGAGAGAGAGAGAGAGATCAGAATTAACATATGATAGGTCTGTTCAAAAGTCTAACAGCAGAGAAAAAGGTTGTTCCTGAATCTGTTCGTATGTGTGCTCAAATTTTCTTCTGCCCAACAGAAGACGGTGGAAGTGAGTATAACTGGAGTGGGAGGGGTCTTGATTATGAGTGGATCATCCATATTAACTTCCATCTGAGGTCAATCATCACAATGCCAGCTGACCACATTAGATAAATAAAGGGTTATGGGCCCATGACATTTCAGCTGTAGTGCAAAAGAGTTTTGCTCTAGAACTAGCCTCACCTCTAGCCAAGCTGTACCAGTTGAGCCTCTGACCTCTGGCCAATTTGAAAATTGCCTTGTTTTGCCCAGTCCAATATAAACAGGATAAATCCAATTTGGCTTAGTATTGCTTCATTAGTTTACTTGTCAATCATCACTAAAGTGATGGAAGGTGTCATCCCACAGTGCCGTCGTTAATATACTGAGCAGTGATGCTCAATCTAGGTTTCACCAGGGTCATTTCACTCCAGATCCAATTGGTATCTTGGTGTAAACATGAACAAAATGCTAAATTCCAGAGATGGTAGGAACTGCCGATGCTGGAGAATCTGAGATAACACTGTGTAGAGCTGGATGAACACAGCAGGC
>NC_063335.1:10624084-10638622 GCF_021869965.1 Rhincodon typus
ATGCTGCTTGGCCTGCTGTGTTCATCCAGCCCTGCACCTTGTTGTCTCTAATATACCAGACTGTCTCCTGTTGCCTTATTGGTTAAAGCCTCAAATGGACAAATAAATATTGAGATTTGAGTTTAAACTGTAACCCTTAATTTACAACTGGGGGAGCCAAGCATATGCAAGGAAAAAAGAAGTTGAAGGTACAACAAAAGGAACATGAAACTGTACAAGAGAAAGACAAAGTTAATAAAATGAAGTTGCGTGTTTCGTTGGAATAAGAAGGATTCTTATCCCTCTTCCTGAGTATTGTGTGAATCCGATTAAAGAATTTCTAAGTTTCCGAAATCTTTTCTAAATCACAGAAGAAAGTCTAAGAACTGAAGCAGAATATGACTCAATTTCCAAACTTTTCATTTCTACAATTTAGCAATCTTAGTATTAAAGTTAATGGATTTCATCCTTAAACTAAATTCTGTACTACCTATTTAATCACAAAAAGTGCATTGGTCACAGGTACAGAATAAATCCTCAAGAAGGATGTAGATATTTTATTGGGATTTTAGGAGTTGACCCAATGACAACTGTTGGAAAAGTCTCACACAACAACAGAAGGTGCTGGAAAAGCTCAGCAGGTCTGGCAGCATCTGTGAAGAAAAAACGCAGTTAACGTTTTGGGTCCCATGACTCTTCCTCAGAACTTAGAACAGTCTCAAATGGTTATCTACCAACATTAATATGCATATGAACAAAATTGGCTTACACCTCAGTTTGGTGAACAAATACTGCTTAACTTAAAAGACAACAATATTGGAGGAGAAATGACATTGAATCATGAAAAGGGATTTTCCAATTTTTGCTGTTTCCCCAACAAGTACCATTTATGCCCAAGAATAACTTGGCAACCAATATGATCCCATGAATAATTCAAGAAGTTGGCTATGATATTAATAGATAAAAACCCTTTATATTTATCAAAATTATGATTTTCCTTGCACCCCCTCCCCAACTAGCTTGAGCTCTTCATTAGATTTTAAGTTTTGTTAAGTTCTGACATTACCTTCTGCCTGGTTGGGCTGTGGGAGAGTGTATTTGTGTTCTAAGAACAAGTTTCAAAGAGGTGAAGAACTGTTGCGTGTGTAAGGTAAGATGCAGAAGGTCTGCTGCAGATGTGTCTGAAGCAAAAGACGAAGTGGTGCAGTGCAGTGTTCTAAATGGAAACGCAGACATTAGGTGTTAATTTGGATAACACCTGAAAATGGCTGTGGTAAATACTGTACAGGTTGTACATTAAATTCATATGCCTGTCATTTTACCTAATGCCTGTGTTCAATCAGAGCTATCTGCTTTTGGCTACATGCATCTGCACCAACCCTGATATTACAAACAAGTATTGCAAAGTAAAGATATCCTGCACCTCTTGAACAGGAGATGAACTGTTGCTGGAAGAAGTGGCAGGAGTTCTTTATGAACTGAATCTGTGCTGCAAAAGACTGGAGAATGGCTGGCTATGTAATAGTATGATTTGCTGGTAGAACACTGAAGGCCATGGGAAAGGAGGAAAGGAAGAGAGGTGTTTTGTATTTGGAGACGGGTAAGGTGTTGTTCAGACATGTGCTCAGGAGTAACATTCTCTGTAACATTTTTCATGTTCTGCCACCACACTGGCAGAGGAAGTTGGCACACTGACATCATCATTGTGAGCCTAAAGCCAGACGCGGATGCCATCTCCACCCAAATTACGATGCATGATGCCACTGACCTGTAAGGAACCCTCATTACTGCTCACTCCACTTGGCCTCTTGCTCTGCAATTTCATGTGATATCTCTGGCACCTGGCTGTCCTACTTTGCTTGGACTCTCACTGCCTCGCTACTTCAACGATGGGCCTTTCCTCCTGTTTGGTGCCCCAATTGACACCTTGCTTGCTATCTCCCTGGTCACTCTGTGACCAATATCCTCACTTCCTCTCCCCAATTATTGCCTTGCTCCCTCATTCCTGAGTAAACAGCAAGGCAGTACAGCATTAAGTGGGAGGGAGCCAGAAAGCCATCAGAAGTTGAATGCACATCTGTTTGGAGTGGAGCAGCAAGTAAATCACAATCCCAGGATTTGGATTCCTTTGAAATATTTGCAAAACATTCATGCTATTGCTCTGATTCTTTAATGTAGGCAACTGATTGTTGTATCACTGGCAGTGACCTTATGGACAGTTTGACCACATAGGTGGAGCGTGCTACCCCTGCAGTTTTGGTGGCAATAAATTAAACTCTTAAATCTATGGTCCCCTTAAATTTAAATTAATATGTGCATAGTAAGTTAAGAGGGCCAACTTGTGTGCAGCGTGCATGGGGATTTTCATGTTGTTGTGCAGCTGCCCAAACTTACAGGGAACATTACTCAAGAGGCATTGAGAAGATGTAGTGAACTTACATTGCTAAAAGAAGACAATAAGTTGTGGGTTTTTGTCTTGCACTCATCAGAACCAGGACACAAGCAACAGATTTAAACATAGGGACATCATTTTATATAGCAAAGGGAGAGGCTGCTGATCGATTGGGCCATCTTTGGCATGGAGAATGTAGTGAAGACCAAGAGTGCTGTTCTGAGAAGGTGGTGCCATGCAGGTAGAACTTTAATGACCTCACATGAATTGTCAAGTAAATGATTTCAGCTTCAAATGGAATATCCTTCTAATCACATCGTTATCCTCATTCATTGCCCAGTTCACCTAACCCCATCACATCTATCAATCAATCAGGATGCAATCCTAACATTCAAACGTTTTACCTCTCCCTAACATGCTTAGCCTGTTGCAAGCCTCATACCTCCAACTTAGCCTTACCCCTCCCACCTACCCTAACCCCCTGACACATCTAGCAGCTATTCTACCATGACATCCACATCTGTCAAGTGTAATGCAGGACACTGATAGACACATTTCCCTCTTTCTTGCGGGAGCTAGTGCATAAAAATGAGCTGGAAGAGAATGCTTTTGAATTTTTGAATACTCAAAAAGGAGACTGCTCTGGCCAAGATGACTTTTGGCATATTTCCCTTCAGACTGTGTACGTTTATCACAGATGGAAATTTTATGGTTTAGAAGACCTCACCCATAGAGCCTAAATAATAAATTGAACTACAGAGCCAATTTCTCCCCCGCTGTTTGCAATTAAACACTTTATGTTCCCAGAGTTACATTGGAAAAAGTTCAAAACCCCATTTATTTGTGTCTTTACATTAACTCTGCACACATATTTCTTGTATATTTATGTTTATAATGTTCATTATACTTGACATCTGCCTATCACATTCTAATTTTAATTCCTGCTTTGGAACTGTAAGAAACCAAATAATAAAGAATTATAGTATGAAAGAAATGTTCAAAATGGAAAAAGACCATTCAGTGCATTTTAATTGGTGCTTTGGTAGAGCAATCCAATACTGATCCCACCTTGAATGATAGAATGAAACCTGTTGGCACAATCCGCTGTGGTAGCTCTTCAGTCAAGCCATTCAATTTATCTCACGCTCTGTTCTTTCCCTATAGTCACGTTATTTTGTTCCGTTCAAGTATTCACCTTTTCCTTTGAAAATGAACTTGCTTTGATCATCCTTTCATACTCCAGATCAATATAACACATAGTAGAAAAATATTTTTTTCATGGTACTCAGCCTTTATCACCTAGTTGTCAATCCATCTACCAATGAAAAATGTTTATCCTTAATTACTGTACAAAACACTTCATGATTTTGAGCATCTTTATCAAATTTCCTTTTGACCTACTCTGCTCTATGAACAAATTGTTACTCCAATCTCTCCATGTAACTAAAATATCTCACCCCGGTAACATTTTCGTCAATTTCCTCTGTATCCTCTCTCAGATCTTGACATCATTCCCAGTGTGTGATGCCCAAAGTGGTAGACAATATTCTGGATGATAATGCTTTATAATGCTTTAGCATAACATTCTTGTTTTTGTATTCTGTGTCTCCAGTAATAAATCCAAATATCACCGATACTTTTTAACAAGCTCTCAATGTGTCCTGCTACCTCCAAAAAAAATGTGTGCATAGGTTTCTAGATTTCTCTGTTTATGAATCAGTGTTAACATTACATTTTTTTAGTTTGTAATGCCTTCTCATTTTTCCTACCAAAATGTACAACTTCACACTTCTTTAAGTACGTTTAGTCTCCCTTACATCATCCCATTCATCATTCTAAGTCTTTCCAAAATCTATGACCATCCTCCTTATTGTCATCTGCAAACTTTGAAATTATCCTCTGTAAACTCAAGCCCAAATCATTAATTTATCAGAGAACAATGGTCCCTACATGGATTCCTGGGGAAGTGTATTCTTTCCTCCCATTTGAGAAACAATTGTTCATAATACTGAGATAACAAGGTGTACAGCTGGATGAACACAGCAGGCCAAGCAGCATCAGAGGAGCAGGAAAGCTGACATTTCGGGTCTAGACCCTTCTTCAGAAATTTCGGCAGTTCCTACCATCTCTGTTCATAATACTGTCTGTTTTCTGTCTTTTAAGTAGCTTCATATTCATCCTATCACAGCTATTATAATCTTGTAGGCTTTAATTTTGCTAACAAGTCCAATATGTGGCACTTTATCAAATGCATTCAGGAAAACCATATACAAAAACCCTCTCTTTTACTTCATCATAGAACCTCATCAGGTTAGTCAAACAGTAAAGCCAGTACAGATTTGTTGAGGGCAAATTGTGTTTAATTAACTTTCTGGAGTTGTTTAATGAGATAATAGAGATGGTGAAGGTAGATGTGGTGTACAGGGACTTGCAAAAGGCATTTGATAAAGTGCCACACAACATGCTTAAGGACAAAGTTGAATCCATAGAATAAAAGGAACAGTAACAGAGTGATGGGAAATAAAGAATAGTGGTGGTGAACAGATTTTCAGACAGAGGGATGAAGATGCGCTTCCCCAAGGGTCAGTGTTAGGATCATTGCTTCTTGAACCATATTCAACCCATTGTATCTGTGCTGGTTTTCTGAAAAGCAATTTATCTAATCCCAATAGCCCAATTTCCCCCATGACCGTGAACATTTTGTTTCACTTCAGTTAATTTTCCAATTTTCTTTTGAAAGCCATGATTGAATTTGCCTCCAGTACCCTCTCCAGCAGTGCGTTCCAGATCCTAACCATTCACTGTACAAAAATAAGCTTTTTATCATGTTGCCATTTCTTCTTTTGGTGTCCCTTGATTTTTGATTATTCCATCAATGGAAACAGTTTCCTACCGACTTAGAGATCTCTCGTGATTTTGCAGATCTCTGTCAAATGTCCTCTCAACCTTTTCTTCTCCAAGATCAGCTGCAGCTTCTCCCATCTATCAACATCGCTGAAGTCCCTCATACCTGCAATAATGCTTGCATTCTGCTTTCTGTGTAATACCTCTCCTTGCATCCTAAACTCTGGTGCCCAGGATCTGACGCGATTCTTCATTTGAGGCTGAATGAATACTTTATAAAAGTTTGCCATAACATAATTGCTTTTGCACTCAACTCCTGTCTATATAAAGTCCAGGATCCTGTCGCCCATTCCCAGAACCTTTGCTAAAGCAAGTGTTTGGGAGTGTGAAGTGGCAAGTGAAAGAGGTGGAAAGCTTGCATTTCAGGGAGACGGAGGGTCAGGGAGCGTGAGGCCTTGAACATAGGGTCAGTAGTGAGAGGAAGTTCAGGGATTGGCAAAGGCTGTGAGCAGAGAAGTTGACAAGAGGAAGGGTCCGTCGTCACTGGGAGAAGCTAGCAAGAAGGAGCTTCCATGAGCTGGACAGTCAGTGAGATAGATGGTTGAGGGGAGACAAGTAGAAAGTTAGCATATTTCTTTTACATTTCAAACTTTATTCATTTTAAAAGTTATTTCATTCACCACATGGGAATTCAGCAACATGTGGCATTTTAACATACAGTTATAATGTTTTAATGATGAGAAAAATCTGGCAGAACCTGCTGGTTCACTGTCTTTAATGGGAAAAATCCAGTTTAATTCAGGTTGTTTTACTAAAATTTGCACTTTTCAGGAATGCAACCAGAACATGAAGTGAAGACTTGCTGTATCCCTTTATCTGCTTATTTTCAATCTTATATGTAAAAGACCAAGTAATTGACCATTTATTCCTCAGAGCTGATCTTCAATACAAAAATATTGAAAACTCTCTGGAAGGGATTGAGCGATATGCTATATCGAAATATCTTTTCAAGTCTGGCATCCAAGTTCATGTCCAGTCTCACTGAAATAAAATGGAACAGGGATTTTGTGATGGGTGATAACCAAAAGTCCAGATTCAGGATGTAATAATTTTGAATAAAACTAATTAAAAATATTATAACTATGAATGAGGGACAATTTGATGACAGCCCCACATTCTACCATATACCATTATTCTTGCATCATCCATGATATTGTTTTCCAACACTGAAGATGATTGCAACTGCTTTTGTTTTGCCTACATAATATGTCACTGTACTTTGTTGTGATGTAGAAGTGTAAATCCAGTTCAAAGAATATGATATAGTCATTATCACTGAAAGTTATTTGCAATTTGTGAGATAAGTATTCCAAGTTATAAATTATGACAAAGCAATGTTAATTTTGAACACTATTACAGCATTAGAATGGATATCAGTAAAGGTGATCAGGTAGTAGATACTCTATGGGTAGAATTGAGGAACAAAAACAATGTCATTCTTTGGAGCAAGTTGTTCATTGACATTTTGATTGTAATAATAGAACGGCAGAGTATGGCAACACAAGGATGAGAGAAGATTATTACTGTAACAGTGTTGTTATAATGGGAGATTTTAATTTTCACGTGGGCTGGGAGAAGCAAAACAACTCAAGTACCAAAGGCAGTGAATTTCTTCAGTGTATTTTCTGGGATAGAATTCTCTGGGCCCACTAGCACGCACCCAATGTTTTGGGTCCAACCCTTCTACTGGACTGGATGTGGGGATAGGGGGAGCTGCAGATAAGCGGGGTTGGGTGGGAGGTGGTGGTGGGTGGAGGCGGAATGGTGGTGATAGGTACTCAGTACGCCAGTCAAGACTGACGTCAGGAAACATTTCTTACACAAAGGGAATTTGAAAACTATTTACACACTCCCCCAGAACATTATTGAGGCTAGATCAACAGAAAATCTTAAAACTAAGATTGATTTTTTTTTGTTAGAAAAGCATATTAAAGACTATGAAACTATGGCCATGTGTATGGTAGTGTGGATTCAGGTTCAGATCAGCCATAATCTAATGAGTTTGAGGTTCTGAAGAAGGGTACTGGACTCGAAACATGAACAATGCTTTCACTTCACAGATAATGTCAGATCTGCTGAGTTTCTCCAGCAAATTCTGTTTTTGTTTCATAATCTAATGAGTAATTGAACAGGCTGGATGATCTGCAGGCCCTCCTTTTCTTGTGTTCCAAAGGAAGTCATAGTGCCTCAATCACTTTGGGATATTGTTGCAAAATGTGACATAAATGAAACTCTTGTCCTTCCTGCTCTTGTTTCAGTTCTTTTGGATATCATTGAATGTTAGATCTCTTTGCCTCTCCGCTGAGACCAGTATTCATTTAAAATTTTCGGCAGCTCATCTATTGCTTTGTTAGAAAAAAGGCAGCGTTTTGGTAGCCTTGTGGAGGAAGGCTTTGAGGGAGGTCAGGGGGGATCCATAATAAAAAAAAACCGTCGGGGATAGGAAGCAGGATAGTAAGCGACAGGATAAAACCCACAAGCAGCAATAACAAAACAGCAGAAATATTAAAAGTTGCGATTCGGTCCGAGCAGCTTCTTCGAACTGCCCAAGTGCTGAAACTATTCTAATAAACCTTTTATTTCATTCTAACCGCAAGATCCAACTCATTATAAAAAACCGAAAGAGCTGAGAATGTTGGAAATCAGAAGTTGCTGGAAAAAGAAAAGCTCAGCAGGTCTGGCAGCATCTGTGCAGAGAAAGCAGAGTTAAAGTTTCGGGTGCATTGGCCTGTTAATTTCTGTTTTTGTTCCAAATTTATTGTGTGCGTATTTAAAACGGCCGCGAATTGACCAGGTCCCATTGACCACAGTGTCCCACAACTGAGTCCATACAATTGGCGCGATGTATCCTTTTTGTTTGAGGAAATAGCCATTCTCCCGCCTTCTGCTGGGATTGGATACAGTATCTAATTGCCGAAAGTTTCCGGTGCCCGGCTCCTTTCTCTTGGTTCCCTTCTCTGTCAATCAGTCCGGCCCTTGGCAACATGGCTCAGAGAGGGGCTGCCTGCGAGAGAACTCTGTCGCAGATTCACGCCACTTTACATGTGGCCAAACTAGACCCGTCCGAGTTACAGCCAACAGTCCAATGCCTCTCATTCAGCGAGAGTTTCAGCTCCGAGGATTACTGCCTCATGGAAGTGGACGAAACGCTGTGCAAACACATCGAATCTGGGCAGAGGTAGGGTTCCCGTTGTAACACAGCTTAGTGTGCACAGGTTTATGTCTTTTGGACCAGAAGGTGCCAGAGAAACTCAACTGGCCTGGCAGCGTCTATGGAGAAGAAGACAGACTTTAACGTTTTCTTCACATCAGACTCGAAACGTTAAGTAAAAACCGAAATCAGAAACAAAAACAGAGAAAATGCTGGACAAGCTCAGCAGGTTAACGTTACCTCTGCCTCTCTCCACAGATGCTACCAGACCTGTTGAGCTTCTCCGGCACTTTGAGATTTCCAGCATCTGCAGAACTTTGCTTTTGTCTGTCTCTTGATCTTTTCACCGGCAGCAATCTCCAGCAGGAAAGTTTAAACTTTGTCTTCCTGGAATACGACGATGTGTGCGATATAAAATTCAAACACATGGCCCCAAATGAGGCGTTTCATTTTAAAATAGCATTAACAATTGGGGATGACAAGGTGTGGAGTTGGATGAACACAGCAGGTCAGGCAGCATCAGAGGAGCAGGAAAGGGACCGTTCTTCAGAAATTAGTGTCATTAAAAATTGGTGTCTTTTTCACACAATACGAAATAACCGTTCACACCATAATCTGGGAAATACATATTCTGCTGAAGAACAAAATCAAATTCAACCCCAGTGAGATGAGTGAAAATTTAATTGAGAGCCGTGTGCCTTGTAGATGATAGACAGGCTTTGGGAAGAATGAATCTACACGATTCCTACCCTCTGACCTGCTGCTGTATTTATATGGCCAGTTCACAGAGTCATATAGCACGGAAACAGACCCTTCAATCCAATTCGTTCATTCCAACCAAGTCTCCCAAACTAAACCAGTCCCATTTGCCTGCGTTTTGCCCATGTCCCTCTAAACCTTTTCTGTTCATGTACCTATCCAAAAGTCTTTTAAAAGTTATGCTATGGACTAGGCCAGATCCCCTCAAAATATTCTAAGAAGGTAGCCTAGATTCTAACTTTTTCTTATTTTAAAGGCAACTTATTTAAACAGTACAGTTAAAACATGAACAAAAGAAAGAGGAATTTAGAATGGCACCTGTGTGGCAAAAATGTTACTTGGCAATTTATCAGCCTAAACCTGGATGTGGTTCAGATCATGCTGCACATGCACACATTCGGCTTCAGTGTCTTAGAAGTTGTGAGTGTACTGAGCATTGTACAATCATCAATGGACATCCCCATCTCTGACTGAATGATAGAGGGAAGTTCATTGAAGCAGTTGAAGATGTTTGGGCCAAGGATGCTATCCTGAGGAACACATGAAGTTAGGGACCCTCTTCCTTTGTGCCAGGTATTACTCTAACCAGCAGAGCGATTTCCCCCATTCCCACTGACTCCAGTTCTGCAATGGTTCCGTGATGCTATACTTGGTTGAATGTTGCCTTGATGTCAAGGGCAGTCAATCTCATAATAGCTCTGGAGTTCATCTCTGCTGTCTATGTTTGATCCAGTGTAATATGGTCAGGAGCTGAGTGATCTTGGTGGAACCCAGCATATTTCTTTACTGGTGTAACGTGATAGCACTGTTGACAAGTTCTTCCATCAGTTTGCTGATGTTGGAGAGCAAAATCTAAGTGATCCAAGGTAGTCTCCAAAAAATGAAATAGGAAATTCCAAAGAAATCTCTTTACCTAGAGAACGGTGGGCTGTCACAGGGAAGAGTTGTGACAAACAGTATTGATACATTTAAAGGGAAGGTAGACAATAACCTGCAGGAGAAGGAAAAACAGAATTATGCTGATAGTCATTTAGGGAAATTGGTTGAATGGATCATAAAAGCATGAACTGGCAGGGCTGAATGGCTTGTTTGTGTGCTATACATTCTGTGTAATTCTATATGGCAGTTCTGTTGCTGAGCAGCTGTACAATAGGGTCATTTACAACACAGAATGACGCCATTTGGGCCATGCCAGGTCCCTGGAGCAAACCAGTTAGTTCCATTCTTTTGCTGTATCGCCATAGCCCCGGGAATGTGTTTCCGTCAAGAGCCCAATCAGTTTCCTTCAGAAACCATTGGTCGTTGCTGCTTCCATCTTCCTTACAGCAGCAGGTTTCAGGTTATTACCACTTGTTGCATAAAAAGTTCTTCCTCACATTCCCCCTGCATCTGTAGCCCAAGATCTTTAATCTATGTCCCCTGAGTTCTTGTATCATTCACCACTGGGAACAGCTTTACCTTGTGAACCTTACTCAAACCTACCATAACCTTGTAAACCTCGACCAATTCCTGCTCCCCGCCCTCCCCCCCACCACCATCCCCACCATCACCGTCACCAATATCCTTTGATTGTGTTTTTTTCCCGATGTAACCTTGTAGCTAAATTGGTGTATCCAGGAGCCATTCTGGTAAGTTAAAAGTCTAGCATCACTTTTCTGCTTTTGAACACAATATCTCTTTGAAGCCCGCAATCCCATATGGTTTGCCAACCACTTGCATCATTTCTTGCTATCTTCAAAGATTTGTGTTTTGCTCATGTCCACTCAGACACAATTTTGATAATCAATCTTTTATGTGAGCTCAGTTAGCTGAATGGTTGGTTTGCGATGCAGAGTGATGCTAACAGTGTGGATTCACTTCCCACCAGCTCAGGTAACCATTGAAGACTCCCCTTCTCAATGTCTCTCATTGCCTGAGGAATGGTGACCCTCGTGTTAAACCACCTCCAGTTGTCTGTCTCTAATGAGAGAGCAGCCCTATGGTCCAGTAGGACAATGATGACTTTACCTTTACCTTTCAACTTTTTCTTAAAACTTAGACAATATCTGCTGCATTCTCTTCATCAATATTATTTAATCAAAAGTTAAAATGAGCTTTAGTTGGGTACAATCTGCCTTTTACAACTTATGCTGATTCTCCTTAATTAATTAATCCCCCCCCCACCACCGGTTATTATTTCTAAAATCTTACTCATCACTGATGTGAAACTAATTGGCCTTTAGTTCTTAGGACCATTACGTATTTTCTAAAATCAGGTTGTCACACCTGCAATCCTTGAGCACTTTGTATGTAGGGAAGATTATGGCAAACGCTTCAGCCATCTCCACCACTGTACAAGATACCTGTTAAATATTCTAGCCATGCCATTCTCCTTTAAGCATATGTCACCATGTTGGCCTGCATTAGGACCTGCTTCATCTCTTAGATTAAATGCTGGAAGAGGGATTTCAGGGTGTCTTTTACGTTGTCTGTCATTCTATTCTTTATAGTATTTGCCAGTCCTATTTTCCTCTTCACTTTCCCTCTCAATCCATTGTTGTTAACCTAATACTCACTTAAAGAATTCAATTGACATGCTTCACGTATTATCTTTTCCTCATAGAATCATAGAATCCCTACAGTGTGGAAGCAGGCCATTTGGCCCATCGCGTCCACACCAACCCTCCGAAGATCATCCCTCCCAGACACACTCCCCAAACCCTATCCCCGTAACCCTGCATTTCCCATGGCTAACCCACCCAGCCTGCACATCCCTGGACAATTTAACATGGCCAATCCACCTAACCTGCATATCTTTGGACTATGAGAGGAAACCGGAGCAACTGGAGGAAACCCACGCAGACCTTGCAGACAGACAGTCTCCCGAGGCTGGAAACAAACCCAGGTACCTGGTGCTGTGAGGCAGCAGTGCTAACCACTGACCTGCCATGCCAACCCTGGTCATCAAAGGTTCTTTGACATTGCTTGCCTACCGTTTGCTGTTATTAGAATGTATCTAGCCAGTATCTGAAGCATCCCCTCAGAGATTACCCAATGGACAATTGCAGTTGATTTTGTAAATCTTTTGTTCCATTTTATCCTGACCAATTTCCTGCTTATTATTAAAAGTGCATTGTCCCCCCTCCATCACATTTAACCAAGTGTACTCCCATAGACCCTTGGCCGACCTGTCCCTCCAGCAATACCTCTTTTTGAGTTAGAAAGAGACATGGGGGAGGCGATGGCCTAGTGGTATTATCGCTGGATTGTTAATCAGATAATGTCCTGTGGATCTGGGTTGGAATCCCGCCATGGCAGATGGTGGACTCAATAAAAATCTGGAATTAGGAGTCTAATGATGACGATGAATCCATTGTCGATTGTCAGGAAAAACTCACCTGGTTCACTAATGCCTTTTAGGGAAGGAAACTGCCATCCTTACCTGGTCTGGCTTACATGTGACTCCAGACCCACAGCAATGTGGTTGGCTCTTAACTGCCCTCTGGGCAATTAGGGATGGGCAATAAATGCTGTCTAGCCTGTGATGCTCTCATCCCATGAATAAATAAAGAAAAAAAAATTGTCAAAGAAGTTCTTCTGAACATATTTCACAACTTCCCTGCTTCCTTACCTATTTACTCTCACAGTATTCCAAACGATATATGGGTACAGTAAATGAGAGCCCCATGTATCATCACTCAACTGTTCTGGCACATTGCTGTGACTTCTCTGCAGATTTGCTCCTCTATCTCTCTTTTGGTATTTGGATGCTGATGGAACACTTCAGCAGCATGATCCGACCAGTTTTTCTTAGCCTGAACCAGATTCTGTCTTTACCCCTTATAGGATATCTTCTCTTTCCAACACTACAATGTCTTCTCTGATCAGTACTCAACTCCACTTCCCTTTTTCCTTCCCTGCTTTTTCTGAACACTTTATATTTTTGATAGTGAACTAGCTAGCCCTCAGCATTTTAACCCACTTTTCCACTATTGCTGCTACATAATATTTCTATGTGACGATTTAGTTCACCAGCCTCGTTCATCACACTTTGTGCTTTTTTATATATGCTGTAAACCTATTTTTGTATTCCACATGTTCATAGTGTCATAGTCATACAGATGTACAGCATGGAAAGAGACCCTTCGGTCCAACTCATCCATACCGACCAGATATCCTAAATTAATCTAGTCCCATTTGCCAATATTTGTCCCATATCCCTCCAAACACTTCCTACTTGTTTACCCAACCAGATACCTTTTAAATGTTGTAATTGCACCCTCCTTAACCACTTTCTCTGGCAGTTCATTCCACACACACACCACCCTCTGTGTGAAGAAGTTGTTCCTTCGGTCGCTTTTAAATCTTTCCCCCTCTCACCTTAAACATATGCCCTCTCGTTTTGGACTCCCCTACCCTCGGGAAAAGACTTTGACTATTCACCATATACGTGCCCCTCATGATTTTATAAACTTCTTTAAGGTCACCCCTCAGCCTCTGACACATAGCCCCAGCCTATTCACCCTCCAACCCTGGCAACACCCTTGTAAATCTTTTCTGAACCCTTTCAAGTTTTACAACATCCTTCCTATAGGAGGGAGACCAGAACTGCACACACTATTCCGAAAGTGGCCTAACCAATGTCCTGTACAGCCATAACATGACCTCCCAACTCTTATACTCGACGCACTGACCAATAAAGGCAAGCATAACAAATGCCTTCTTCACTACCTATATAATATGGTATGCCTCCCTTATCCATTACTGGCTCACATTTTCACTTTACACATCCTGTTCTTCTTTTCTACTCTTGCATACCCACACCTTTTGAATTGGTGTCTGCTGCCCCAGAAGTGGCTCAAAGAACCTGAACCTCTCCCTCCTGCGCCATGCCTGAAGCTATGCTTTGGTCCTCTGTTTTTCTTATTTCTTCCCTCAATTGTTGCAAGTGACTAGGAATAATGCAGAGATCATCTTGGAAGTGCTTTTTGTTAATTTGCTCCCTAAATCTTGAAAATCCAACCATAGGACCTCAAAGATAGCAGGAACTGCAGATGCTGGAGAATCTGAGACAACAAGGTGCAGAGCTGGATGAACACAGCAGGCCAAGCAGCATCATAGGAGCAGGAAAGCTGACGTTTTGGGCCTAGACCCTTCATCAGAAATGGGGGAGGGGGAGGGGGTTCAGAAATAAATAGGGAGAGAGGGGGAGGCGGATAGAAGATGGATAGAGGAGAGGATAGGTGGAGAGGAAACAGACAGGTCAAAGAGGCGGGGATGGAGCCAGTAAAGGTGAGTGTAGGTGGGGAGGTAGGGAGGAGATAGGTCAGTCCAGGGAGGACGGACAGGTCAAGGGGGCAGGATGAAGTTAGTA
>NC_063335.1:10638722-10646241 GCF_021869965.1 Rhincodon typus
GGGGATAGGTGGGAGGAAGAACAGGTTAGGGAGGCGGGGACAAGCTGGGCTGGTTTTGGGATGTGGTGGGGGGAGGGGAGATTTTGAAGCTTCTCCCACTTATCCCCTCCTCCCACCTCAAGCCGCACCCCCATCTCCTACCTACTAACCTCAACCCGCCCCCTTGACCTGTCCGTCCTCCCTGGACTGACCTATCCCCTCCCGAACTCCCCACCTACACTCACCTTTACTGGCTCCATCCCCGCCTCTTCGACCTGTCTGTTTCCTCTCCACCTATCTTCTCCCCTATCCATCTTCTAACCGCCTCCCCCTCTCTCCCTATTTATTTCAGAACCCCCTTCCCCTTCCCCATTTCTGATGAAGGGTCCAGGCCCGAAACAACAGCCTTTTTGCTCCTATGATGGTGCTTGGCCTGCTGTGTTCATCCAACTCTGCACCTTGTTGTCATAGGACCTCAATACCTATCTGCGTGTTAGCTTGCTCCCTTCCTTTGACAGAATAATCTACATTCATTTGTATGATATTCTTTATCCTGGCACTAGGGAGGCAACACACCATGAAGGACTCATAGTGATTGTGATCCCAGCTGTTGGTAACACTGGACAAGTCAGATTCCAGAGTGAGAGCTGGCTGGATGGACCATATGTTTATTTTTGCTGTCTGTTTACCATGGTGGTCAGTCACTGAACATATTCAAAGGCTGCCAATGCAATTACAACAGAACATCAAAGTTTATTACACACAAAGGGAAAAAAAATCCGTCACCATATTACACTATACAAGAACTATTTAAAATGAACTTATTACAAATCTTGGAAATAAAGATTCAACCCTCTCATTCTCAACAACAACGTTATGGGCATTCAAACCTCAGTGAAGTGTCATCCCATCTTCACTTTAAAGTTCCTCTTAAGGGACCTGCCTGGTCTCACTCTGTCTTCACGCTTGGTGCTGCCATCCTGTGCTTTTTTATCCTTCCACTGATCTCACTGTCTGCTGCTACTGTCTCTCTTTGACCTCACATCGGTCTCTTTGTGCACTCACTCTGTTGCTGCTATCTCTGTTGTCTTCCTATTGTTTTTGTTGTGCTCTTGCTAATATGGTAGTTTAAGGTTCTCAGACTTGTGTTGCCTTGGAGATTTGAATGTTTTTCTTAATGTTTTGACATTTCAAATTGAGGAGGTATAATTTCATCCTTATTAACTGATGTTTATAAAGTATTCAGTGTGTTAAATTTTTGCTTTCAGCTTGATTATTCGAGGTGATGTGGATGAACATGCTGTGCTGTGTAGTGAAGATAAAACGTATGATCTGAAGGTTGCTGATACGTCAAACATGTTGCTCATCATACCTGACCTCAAAACCCCTGATCAACTTGGATCTGAGTCAAGCGCAGACAGTTTGATACACTGTCAGGTGAAGTATTTATGTTTACAAGGACTTCTTTAAGGGATAATTATCTTTCTGCACATATTTATTGAGATACAGATGGTTTAAAAATAAAATCTCCAAATAGGAGTACTGCTGGGGAATAGTAGGGGAGGCGATGGCATAGTGGTATTATCGCTGGACTGTTAATCCAGAGACCCAGATGATGTTCTGGGGACCCAGGTTCGAATACCGCCACAGCAGATGGTGGAATTTGTATTCAATAAATGTCTGGAATTAACAATCTAATGGTGACCATGAATCCATTGTCAATTGTCAGGAAAAACCCATCTGGTTCACTAATGTCCTTTAGGAAAGGAAACTGCCATTCTGACCTACATGTGACTCCAGACCCACAGCAATGTGGTTGACTCTTAACTGCCCTCTGGGCAATTAGGGATGGGCAATAAATGCTGCCTAGCTAGCGACACCCTCATCCCATGAATGAATAAAAAAATGGCATGGCCATCATTTATCGTCCTAGTTGTCATGGGAAGGTGGTGGGCTGACTTTTTGAACTTGTTTAAGTAATTTGCTGCAATTGAATGGCTTGCTGGACCTTTCAGAGCACAGATAAGAACAAAGTACCTTAGTATGGGACTGGAATCATATATGAGCCAAGCTGGTTTAAGATGGATGGATCCTCTTTCCTTTGATTAGTGTGAATTAGTGTGCCAATGGCACTTAATGATGATCTGCCATGTTGCCTCCTTCCCTTGGCTAAGTGGGTAATTGCATTATAAAGTAACATAAGTTAATTCCCTGATCTATGCTGAGATAGCAGCAGGAGCACCTTCACATAGGGAATTTCAGGATTGTGACCCAACAACAATCCATCTTTAAGATTCTTCTTAAAATCTGCCTGCTTAAGCAAATTCTTAATCAGTATTTTAATATCTACTTCCTCGGCTCTGTCAGTCTTTGATTGCATTTGTGTAAAAAGCAACTTTGACCACTTTTCCACATTAAGGGGACATATAAATAGAAGTTTTGTGTTATGGTGTTCCCTGATATTGTTACTGATCCTCAGTGGTAAGAGTTGAAAGGCTTTGAGGTTGTGTTCTCATAAACCTTAAGAGTTGCTGCAACTGGATCCCGTGGGTAACACATTTATACTCACTGTGATAACAATGTGCCAAAGTTGCAGGAGTCTACCTGGAATTTGGTGGCAGGGACAGCAATCTAGTGGATTGGTTATGTCTTGGATGGTTTTCTAAGTGGTACAATAGCATCCTTGTTCACAGTGAAAACTTGAGCATTGACTGAGAGGTATTTTGGTATTTACAAGTCGTTGAAAGCAGCAGTTCAAATGGGCAACCGCTAAAGAAAATAAATAGGATGTAGGACAAGTGGTATAGAATATTTAAGCTAAGATATATTGTAAATCTATAAAACCTTACTGAGCTCATGTTTGGAGTATTATTTGCATTTCTGGGCTGTGCACTATAGGACGGATGTAGGAGAGGACAAGAAAGTATAGTATAAATTCACTAGATTATTGCTTGAAATGTAGGGTTATTTTCTTGGAACAGGGAAAATTATAGGGTGGTTTAATGGTGATTTCAAATTGCGAAGGGACAGAACAGGTTAAGTTTAAAAACAATACTGATTTGTGGATGCTGGAAATCTGAAATAAAAGAACATTGAAACAGTCAATGAGTGAGGTAGTATCTATGAAGGGGAAAAGAGATTTAACATTTAGGCTGCTGACCTTTCATCAGAACTGGAAACTGTTAGACACGAACAGGTTTGAAGCAGGAAAAGGGACAGGAAAAAAAACCAAGGCAGAAATTTGTGATTGGATTGAGGGCAGGGCTGGCTGGCAAACAGTGATAGCAGTGTACGATTTAAAGGAGAGAGGCATGGAAACAAAAGATCGGTTCAGACTAAGTGTAAGTGGTTGAGCAGAATAGTTGGGGGGAAAAGAAGCACAGAAATTTGACGGAGAATAAAGTTCATGGGGCTCAGGAATAAGGCTGTGGAATCATTTTTGAGTAAGTAAAAGTTTAACGTGCAGGTTATGTACAAAGGATAAGATAATTATTTGGAACTGAATGACAAGTATCAGCGGATTCCTTGTTATCAATGTGAATATAAGTTGCAGAAATAATACAAATCGTCCTCAAATCGAACTGAGATTGCGTATCTTCATAATTCACCTTTTAGAACAGTTATTTAGATTTCCAATAATCTTGTAGTGTTGGTTTTAATTCAAAAATGCTTTGATTTGTACAGATTTATGGTTTTGCTAAAAGCTACTGGGAATTGAAAAGAACTCGACCCAAATTGAAGAAGTTGAAGAAACTTCTAATGGAAAACCAATACGAGGGGCCTTCTAGTGAGAAAGAAAGAAATTCAACTTATTCAACGGTATCGTTGGTGTATATTTATCCTTTCAGACTATTATATCCAAAGTATAGAACAATGCGTCCCAAACCTTGCCCCGCAGAGACCCCATTTTGAGCTCTGAAAATTACCTTGACACATCCGTGAGAAAAATCAGTGTTGGGATGGTGAGCTGTGGGTGCCAGTGGCATGGTGTTTATCCTTCAGGAATTTTTAACAACCTACTTTTCCACTGCCCCTTTCGGTGCAGGACCCCAGTTTGAAAGATCAGTTGATAAGGTCACGCCCAACATTTTTGGAAAAAGCACCTTACGGCAGTGAAATCTCAGTCGGAGCTCCATGGCACCCAATGCTGACCCGTACCGCCCACTGGGTTATGATCCACAGGTTGGGAAGTCCTGAGGTAAAATTTGTTTTAACTTTGAACTAGAACTTATTGCTGATTTTATGAATTCCTCAAACTAGTGATGCTGAGGATGATTGTAACAGCCATCAGCCTGTCTAGCTTGAAATCAGTTTTCTCAGCACAAACCATTGAATTAAATCTGAAATTGTTCCGGTCTTATGGTCAAATTTGCGAAACTACGAAGAGTAACTTTTGGCTCAGCTGGTAGTATTCCTGTCCTCAAGTCTGAATGCTATGTGTTTAAGCACACTCTAGAGACTTGAGCACAAGAATTTAGGCTGACACTACTTTGTAATACTGAAGGAACGTTGTACTGCCTGAGGTTCTGTCTTCTATGTTAGATATTTACATACAGCAATTGCTTTCTGAGGTGGATGGGTGGATATAAATGATCCCGTGACTTTATTTCAAGGAAATTCAGAGTAATTTTCCCAGGTATCTGGGCCAGTAGTTATCCCTTGATCAATGTAATTAACACACAATAACTAGCCATCATCATATCACTGTTTGTGATTTCCTGCTCAAGTTGATTACAAGTTTACTATATAGCAACAGTGACCACACATCAAAAGCACTGAATTGGCAATGTTTTGAGACATCATGAGAGGCATTATGCAAATGCAGTACATTTTTCTTTCTGTCTTGTGTGCCAAGCTGCATAATTTGAAGAATAATTGGAAATTGGGAAAGAGTATCTGCAATGCAGAAAATAATAATTACGTTTCCAGATTTACAATAAAGTTCATATGATCTTATGAGGGAGCATTTTATTGAAGATGTCAATCTTCATTCCAAACCCCTCATTCTTCAGGAAGTTCACCTGGGACCAACACCACAGTTGACTTGCTGGGTGGGCAGGTAATTAGCTGTCAGGATTTATACTGGAATTTTAGGTGACAACTGAGTGGAGCGTGAAAGCCAACAATAAGATGATTCTTTCTTTGATTGTTAAGCTACACACAGTGTCAGTTCACAGCTCCATTCCAACCCCTGAGATTATTAACCCTGCAACTTGCCACCTCGTGAAGCATCATGATTCCAACATGCCTTTCCTTCCATCTGTTGCTTTGCCAAAATTTAGTAAATTTAATTTCTGATATGTTTGTCTTTTGACTGATATTGCTGTTGCATTGCAGTATACAAAGGAAGATTTAATGGAAAGGATTCAAGCCAGTGAACAGGAAATAATGCAGCAGTTACAGCAGATACATGCATGCAGGATTGAAGGTAAATTGTAAGAGTAATGTATAACTCATGTTGTTGAATTTCCACAGCAAATTCTCTTAATCATTTGATGTCACTTTGCTGTAGAATAACAAAAACAGCGTAGATGCCATTTATGCTGTTTTTCTGTATTTACACAACCTTCTATTGAGATTATTATGGATGAGTAGAAGAAACATCTGCAGAAATTCAATCTTGGTGCTTCAGTTCAGCAGATGAGATGACATATCCTTCGCTAGACTAGTAGGTTAACACAGAATATTACTAAGATATAAATAGCAGAAGGTTCCTGGTTCCCACGGCCAACAATTGTTCATTTCAGTCCAAGTGACATGAAGCAGCAGCTGATTGGGCTAATCACAGTAAAGACTGTGGAACTGGACAACATCCAAGCTGTAAGATCTTGTAGCAAGAGCAGCACCAATGGATCCTTTGATAATTGCATTCCATCTTACAACACTGAGCCATCTAAATTGTAAAGGTCCCAGATACAAGCCATTGGCATGTCAGCCTACAGTAAGGACGAGGGTGAAATGTTAACTCTTCTGCTTGTGGTCCAGTGATTCCTGCTGGAAAATGTGGTGTGTGGATGACAACCAGAACATGATGGACTCTGTTCTGTTTGTTCCCCACAGTAGAATAAACAGAAATTATTTACTACACAGTGTTCATCAGGGTAAGTGGCTGGAAAATGGATGTATACCTATGAGTTGTTAGTGTTTAGATTGGACCAATTCGGGCACCTAACTGAGAAACCAAAAGCATCTTCAAATCAGATATAGTAGGAACTGCCGATGCTGGAGAATCTGAGATAACAAGGTGTAGAGCTGGATGAACACAGCAGGCCAAGTAGCATCAGAGGAGCAGGAAGGCTGATGTTTCGGGTCTGGACTTCAGAAGGGACTTCCTGCTCCTCTGATGCTGCTTGGCCTGCTGTGTTCATCCAGCTCTACACCTTGTTATCTCCAAATCAGATGGTGTTGTTAGACTGAGCTTTGTGTTTGATGTTACCTGACAGTCTGTGGTACTGTGTATTCCATGATGAAACCTTTAGTTCTGCCTAACATAAATATTAATCTCAAGTTATTGGTAACAGTATGTATAATATTCAGTTGACCGTACACAGAATAATTATATTAGTGCATGGAAAAAAACCTAGTCAAGTACTTTGGTCAGTTAATTCTTCACTGTTGAAGGGTGTCATAAAATCTTGACACATGAAGGGTTCATAATCTTCTTGTTAACTTAAATAACCCTTATAAAGTGATTTCTTCTTGAAAATGTTTAACTATCATTCTTTAATAAATTATTTGAAGGGATAGTAAAATCATTGAGGAGAGTTGGGCTTTGCTTTGCTGAAAGGTTGCTATTTTTTGTCTATGATACCTGAGCTGCCTGGTTCATGTAATTCTGTGTACAAATATTCACCACTGTTGCAGTAGCTCTGAGGATATGTTTCACTGGTGAGTTAATGCTTTCCGGAAAATACTGCACTCCTACTAATGTACCTCATCCCCTTTAAAACAAGCAGCTTGCACTGACTGAGGTGGTGTCTGTTCCTGCTAGGAAGCCAGAATATTATTTATGAGGGTTGAATTAAAATAGCAAGCTGTGCATTTCTTTTCCATCTGTACTGATATGACTCCCTGGAGTGGCATGCTGGAAATCAAGCCCAGCTATTTGCCGGAGTTGGCACAAAGTTAAGGATTTTATAAAGTACATAAAGATCCCCAATTTACCTGCCTGTCAAAGCCGCATCGATAGAAAGAATGAACCCGGTTTCTGTTTTTAACATGAATTATAATTTATTACAAATAATTTGACTCGAGCCACAGGAAGCAGTCCCGGAGCAGCGATCAGTGCGGGGGGGAGTGGGGTGGAGTGGGGTTGATGGGAGCAGGGGTGGGTGGGGAAAGGGGGGTGGGGAGCAGGGGTCGTTGCAGCGGGGAGCAGTCCTGGAGCAGGGGTTGGTGCGGGGGGGAGAGCAGTCGTGGGGGGGGGGGGGGGGGGGGGGGGGGCAGTCCTGGATGAGTGCTGGTGCAGGGGGAGCAGCCCTGGGTGGGTGCTGGTGCGGCGGGGAGCAGCCCTGGGTGGGTGCTGGTGCGGGTGATACAG
>NC_063335.1:10646641-10733068 GCF_021869965.1 Rhincodon typus
GGCGCGGGGGGCACTCCTGTGGGGGTGGTGGGGCGGGGGGGGGGAGAGCTGGGGGGGGGGCGGGGGGGGGGGGGGAGCAGTCCTGGGTGGGTGCTGGTGCAGGGGGAGCAGTCCTGTTTGGGTGCTGGTGTGGATGATACAGTCCTGGATCCTAGCTTGAAGCAGCTGAGAGCCTGTATGGAACGGACTGGAGGCTTGGAACCGAGCGGGCAAACAGACAGGGTTAAAGAGGTTGTGGACAGAGGGGAAAGATTGGAAAGACAGTTCAGTTCCCAGGTTCTATTGTTGAAATGATCTTTATGACTCTTCTGCTGGCCAGCACCTTGCTTCAGTCATCTTTCTCCAGCTGCTTCCACTAGAAAGTGAGAGACAGAAGGTGACCAGTTCGCTTACAACAAGTCTGTCACATATTTGTTAAATGTCACAGCTTACAATGAGTTTTGCAGGAAAGATTAGCAGGTTTTCTTGAGGTTTACAGTGAGTTTTGATGATAGAGAACACAGAGAGACTGCTCCTGAAGTTGGGAATCACTGAACACTTCTGTGTATCTATAATTTGTTCTTAGCTCCAGTTACCTGAGAACCAATCTGTAGTGACTGGAATAAGCTGGATCTTGTTGAATCTGAGATTCCTGATTGGGGTTATTCACCTGGGCCATGCAGGAAAGCCCTGACTGACCAATATAACTGGGAGATTTAGAATTAGCGAGCTGGCTGGCCATAGTCATTGTACTGTGCACAAGCAAATAAAGGGTGACTTGGTGACAGGATACTCGCCTCAGCACAGTTTTTTCACAATCGTACAGTTGTTGGCAGGTGAAAAAAAGTCTGTCATTCATAACTGGTCACTAGTCCTCAGTAAAAGCTACATCAGTGCACCCTCTTGGCTCCAATTTGTCGCCAAAGTGTTCAAACAGTTAGTTGTCTCCATGATGCAATGGAGGGTTACTTTCTTTCAAAACTGTAGCCACTCTTTCAAATGCTGGCTTTTAATACCGCTCTTTCTCGGCTGAGTCCCCAATTTTTTTTAAAGAAAACACTAAATAAAAAGACATGGTCCTTAGAGATTTTACCATACCCGTTTATTTTCCTTTTGCTAATTAGGGTGTTGGAGAATTTTGGAATTTGATTATGAAATGAAGCTGCTGAGCCATGTGACCCAGTTGGTTGATTCCGAGTCGTGGTCTTTCAGTAAGATTCCTCTCACTATTTGTCTACAAGAACTGGAACTTCTTGAACCAAGGTGAGTGACACAGTGTAAATAAACCATTGGTGCTGATGACTGAAATGTGCTTTGCTACTTGCTTTAAGGTGATGTGCTTTTGTTTCTGGTAAGGTCATGAACTTTGGCACAGAATAAAGCTGTGCCTCACATCATGTTGTAAATTGCTTTGTATTTCACGCAGCATTCTAAAAAGCGCCTTGCCCTCCTGTTGGTCTTTCATTTTAATTAGACAGTGGCAAACTTGATAACACCTAATTGATTGTTGGTAAGTGTTCATATTTTGTGCATATCTTTGACGATGTACAGAGGGGAGTTTTGATGGTTTAAAAACAGATAAATCTAACTTCTCACAACATATCACTGTTCACAGGATAGTTTTCAGTCTTTTCCAAAGCCAGCAACACAAATTTCAGTTTTAATTGGTCATTAAAGTCATCTTTATTCTTGGAAGAGTTCACAGAATCATAGAATAGATACTGTACAGGGGGAGGCCAATTAACATACCTCAAAAACAATAAACCAGTCTGACTCCCTCCCCTTTCTGCATAGACTTGGAAATTTCCTTCAACTGCTTATCTAATTCTTGTTCAAAATCCACAGTTGACTCTGCTTTCACTATATTCCCAGGAAGTCCATTCCAGATCCTAATCACTCACTCTATAAAAAGGTTTACTTCATGTCTCCAAAGAATTTTTATGCCAATCTTCTTAAATCTATGTCCTCTGGTTCTTGAACCTTCAGCCACTGGGAACAGCTTCTTTCTGTTTTCACTGTCTAGATCCTCATTATGTAAAACATCTCTGCAAATTCTCTCACCCTTCTCTAACCCCAGCTTCTCCAATCCATCCACGTTACTGAATTCACCACAGAACAATTCCCTGTATAGAATTACAGGTTTGTTAAGGTGCAGAAGGAATCTATTCAGTGGATTATGTCAGCTCTGTAAGCATTTTGACTAAGAGTGAAACTCTTGCCTTTTCCCCATAACCCTGCATATTAATATTTTGTTTAAATAATCATCCAGACCTTATCTGAATGCCTCAATGGAACCTGTCTCTACCTCACTTTCAGGCAGTGCATTCCAAATGAACCACTTGTTGTGTTAGAAAGTTTTTTTCTTGCTTTGCATTTGTTTCTTTTGCAAAACACTTTTAAAACTGTGCCCTCTGGTTCTTGAACAAAAACAAAGTTGCTGGAAAAGCTCAGCAGGTCTGGCAGCATCTATGGAGGAGAAAACAGAGTTAACGTTTCGGGTCCGGTGACCCTTCCTCAGAACCTCTGGTTCTTGATCCTCTGGTTCTTGATCCTTTTATGAGTGGGATCAGTTTCTCTCTGTTTACTCTGCCCAGACCCCTCATGATTTTGAAAATTTCCGTCAGATTTCCTGCTTCTCTCCAAATCTCAACTTCACCAATCTATCCTAATAATTGAAGTTTGTCTAGATCCCTGGATCCATTCTCATAAATCTCTTCTGCAGTCTCTCGCTGATGATTCACGTCCATCCTAAAGTGTGGCACCAAGTACTGTACCCAGTACGTTAGTTGAGATTTAACAAGTATCCAGTGTATGTTCAACATCTCTTTCCTGCTCTTGTATTCTATGCCCCTGTTAATGAAGCTGAGAATACTGTATGCCTTTTTACCAGCTCTCTCTACCTCTAGTGACTTATGCACCAAAGCACCCAGGTCTCTCTGCTCCTGTACAACCTTTATAATAGTATCCTTTATTTTATACTGTCTCTCCGTGTTCTTTGTACCAAAGTGCATTTTATTTTGCACCCCTCTGCATTGAACTTCATCGGCAACCTAGCTACCTATTCCACCAGATTGTCAGTCTTCCAAAGGAGCTCCGCACTGTCCTGCATACAATTCTTCCAAGATTTGCGTTGTAGAAACATAGGACAAACAGTGAGCCATTCAGCCCCTCAAGCCTGTTCCACCATTCAATGAGGTCATGGCTGATCTGTGGCCAAGCTCTGTATTGAACTTTACCTCTGGCCCATATCCCTTAATACCTTTGCTTAACAAAAATTTATCTATCTCAGATTTAACATTAACAACTGATCCAGCATCCACTGCAGTTTGCAGAAGAGATTTCCAAACATCTACCACCCTTTGTGTATAGAAGTGCTTCCTAACATCTCTCCTGAATGGTCTGGCCCTAACTCTCAGGCTATGCCCTGTAGTTCTAGAATCCCCAATCTGTGGAAATAGTTTATCTTTATCTACGCAGTCTTTCCCTGTTAATATCTTGAAGACTTTGACCAGATCATCCCTTAACCTTCCAAGTGCTAAAGAAAACAGGCCTAACTTGTATACCTCTCCTCATAACTTCACACCTGAAATCCAGGTATCATCCTTGTCAACTCGAAGACCAATCTATCCTTCCCAAATGGTGATGTGCAGATCAGTCCACAGTACTTCAAGTGGGGTCTAACCAGGGTTTTGTATAACTGCAGCATAACGTTTGCATCCTTGTACTCCAGTCCTCTGGATATAAAGGCCAGCATTCCACTAGCTTTCTCGACTACTTTCTGCATCTTTTCATGACATGTTAAAGATCTGTGTGTAAAAATCAAGTCTGTTTGGACATCCACTGTATTTAACTTCATACCATCTACAAAGTATCATGAACAATCCTTTTTCTTGTCCAAAATGGAGAACTTCACACTTGCTTATGTTGAATTCAATCTGCCACAGTATTGCCCATTCACCTTGTGTGTCAATATCCCTTTGTAATTCTATGCTATAATCTACATTGTCTACAATGCTGCCAAACTTTGTGCCATCAGCAAACTCGGATGTCTGACTTTCTATGTAATTATCCAAGTCGTTAATAAATAATGTGAATAATTAAGGCCCTAACACGATCCATTGGGGAGGTCGCTGGTCACATTCTGCCAATTTGAGGACACATCCATTATCTTTCTTTTCTGTCACCTGCTCCTCGACAAATTTCCCAGCCATGTTGGTAATTTGCCCTCAATGGGCATGTAGCTTAGTTGACAGTCTCTTATGTGGGACTTTATCAATGCTTTCTGGGAGTCCATATGAACAACAAGCATAGATATTCTTCTGTCCACTACCTTAGTCACCTCTTCAAAAGACATAAGGGAGGAGCTGGCCAGAGTTCATTGGAAGGGAAGCCGAGCAGGGAAGACAGTGGAGCAGCAACGGAAGGAGTTTCTGTCGGTAATTCAGGAGGCACAGCAGAGATTCATTCCAATGAAGAAGAAAAATGCTAAAGGGAGGATAAGCCAATCTTGGCTGACAAGGGAAGTCAGGGACAGCATAAAAGCAAAAGAAAAAAACATATAATGTGATGAAGATTAGTGGGAAGCCTTTAAAAACCAGCAGAGGGAAAGAGGCAAAAGACAGGAAATTATCAGCCAGTTAGCCTAACCTTGGTCGTTGGTAAGATTTTAGAGTCCATTATTAAGGATGACATTGATGAGTACTTGGAAGTGCATGGTGAAATAGGGCTGAGTCAGCAATGGCTTCAGCAAAGGGAGGTTAAGCCTGATAAATCTGTTAGAATTCTTTGAGGAGGTAACATGCAAGTTAGACAAAAGAAAGCCAGTGGATATGATCTTTTTGGATATCTAGAAGACCGATGACAAGGTGCTGCCGCACAGGAGGCTGCTAAATAAAATAAGAGCCCATCGTGTTTGGGGCAGGGTGCTGATATGGATAGATGATTGGCTGAGTGGCAGAAAGCAGAGAATAGGGATAAAATGGTCTTTTTCAGGATGCCAACCTGTGACCGATGGCGTTCTGCAGGAGTCAGTGTTGGGACCACAACCTTTCACGATAGGTATTAACAATCTGGATGAAGGAATTGACAGTTTTATTGCCAGGTTTACAGATGACACAGAAAGGTGGAGGAGCAGGTAGTGTTGAGGAAGTGGGGAGTCTGCCAAAGGACTTGTAGAGGCTGGGAGAGTGTGCTGAAAAGTGGCAGGTAGAGTACAATGTGGGAAAATGTGAGGTTATGCACATTGGTAGGAAATATAGAGGTATAGACCATTTTCTAAATGGGGAAAGGCTTCGTAAATCTGAATCACAGAGGAATTTGGGAATCCTAGTTCAGGATTCTTTTAAAGTTAACATACAAGTTCAGTTGGTAGTTAAGAAGGCAAATGCAACGTTAGCATTCATTTCGAACAGGTTCTAATACAAGAGCAGAGATGTACTGCTGAGGCTCTGGTCAGATCGCATTTGGAATATTGTGAGTAACTTTGGGCCCTGTATCTAAGGAAGAATGTGCTGGCATTGGAGGAGATTGACAAGAATGAATCCTGGGAATGAACGACTTGATGTATGAGGAGTGGTTGGGGACTCTGGGTCTGTACTCGATGGAATTTAGAAGGATGACAGAGGAATCTCATTTGAATGAACAGCATACTGAGAGGCCTGGATAGAGTGGACATGGTGAAGATGCGTCCACTAGTAGAAGAGACTAGGGCCTGAAGGCACAACATCAGAATAAAGGAACGACTCTTTAGAATTGAGATGAGGAGGAATTTCTTCAAGCAGAGGGAGGTGAATCTGTGGAACTCATTGGCAAAAGGTTGCGGAGGCCAAGTCATTGACTTTGTTGAAGATAAATAGGTTCTTGATTAGCAATGGGATCAAGGGTTACAGGGAGGAGGCAGGAGAATGGGGTTGAGAAACATATGTCATGATTGAAAGGTGGAGGAAACTTGATGGTCCAAATGGCCTAATTCTGCTCCTTAATCTTATTGGTTGTAGTTTTCCTCACTCAGCCTCCTTAAAAAGCAGACTGATTTGCAATGTTCTAATCCAGAGGGATGACTCCTGTATCTTGGGAACTCGGACAGATTGTAGTTTGGGAAACTACTATGTGCTCGCCTACATCCTTTAACACCCTGGGATGGAAACCGGCGGGTCCTGGGGATTTGTCGCTCCTCAATTCAGTTTCATACTTAATTTCTGATTGTTGTTTCATCAAAGACCTGAACAATATCGAAACTTCTCATCTCAAAAACAAAACTCACCTAATTTAAGTACGGTTGGATCTTTCTTACTGTTTTCTTCACAGAGACTTTAACAGAATCATGACCCTGAGTCTGAAAAAGGCTAGCTATATTCCCATCCTCCCATGCCATTCCTGTCATACCATTCCCATCCCACTGCATTTCACAGAGTGACTCTGTCAAACTATACCCCCTTCCCACGGCCACATGTAGCAGTTGCTCAGCTGACATTTTAAAACCCATCGAATTAACGTTCAATGGGATTGGTTGTGCGCAATGTAAACATAATGAGGCTGCCCACAGGGTTGAAGCAAATTCTAGCTCTTCTGAGCACAGTGTGCTGGGCACCTTTCTACTAACATCCTGATTGCTGACAATAGCCAGTGCATGGTTGCTGATTCAGCGAGCAGTGGTTGCTGGGGCGACAGTAAGTAGCACTTATATACACGCATCTCCCAGCTCTAGCGTGTTTACACGACTGAAGGAAGGTGAGATGAAGGAATAAATCCTGGCACTTCAACACTCATTTGTTTCCCATCTATTTTTTTTTAAGAAAAGCTGACTTTCATAAAAGTCAGGGAGACACTACACTGTTTCTCCCTCTCTTAACCACTGTCAATTCTGCTTCAAGAGGATTGAAATGTTCCTCATCGATAATACGAATGGAATATATTTCCACCAGTCCTGTAAAATCTGTGGCACCCTTCCTCTGACCATATGAACCTATTGTCTCAGGGCAACATAGGTAATCACAGTAGATTCTTTATTGTTTAGGTTCCGTCATGAGTCTAGGAAGCCCGGTGAAATCTTCTATTGATTGCTGTTTGCTAGTTGGTCAACAACAGTTTGTATCTGGACCAGTTTCTTTTGGGAACTAGTTGAACTCCTACTATCTTAAGGGTGTTAAGGACAAGATGTGCAGGCTCAAAAGTGAGGAGTATTTATTGTGAATTGTGTAAACATTTTCAACTCTCTAATGCTTTATGTGTTGCCATGCTACTTATAAGATACCTATGCTCTTAAGAGTTATTCCATCTCCACCATATAACCTCATTTATGTTAACTGTGACTTCTATTTTTTAAGCTATGGTATTTAGTCTCATAGGACATTGGCACTTACTCTGTATCAAGCTTAAATTTAGTGGGATGTCCATTAACAAAACTAAGTTTTGTGAAATCCTAATCAATTAGATCACTAGTTTCCCTTATGAATGCTTTGGGTAACTTGTCTAATGGTGGTATATTGTCTAATATAGGTACCTTTTCCAAGGGATGTAGTCCCATGGCATTAATGGTACGAGCAAGCATCTGGCTTTTTTGCTGCTATGAAACTGTGACCTACGTCACATCTTTTACAAGTGACTGACAGTCCTTGCCTTGTCTATAGTAACCATGCCTCGTTGAACTTGCTCGCGATGGTGGTGATGCTTGTTTTGAAGTGTAAATGCTATCTTCCCATTGTATTACTTGTAGCCTTATCTTTTGTGTTGTTAGTACAAAGGTGTTTCCCTTGCTGTCAAACTTTAGTCTTGGCACTCAGCAATTGCTCCCACAGAGCTGCCTTCTACAAAACTTTTGTCTCTTCCCAGTGTGGCTGCTCTTCACTGTCTTACTAACCCCATTGTTTATCCTGTACCTCTTACCAGCTCCAAGGTGAAGCTTTCCTTTTGGAGTGCTGCTTTTGCTCTGTGCACCTATCTGCTCATCAATTTCTGCATTTTGGCTACAGACTGACTTTCTTTGTGTTCTTAAAGTGATAATATATTTAAAGTGGTAAATTCACTGCATTCAGAAATTTTTTAACCTTTCTTGAATAGATTCAATCCACTATTGTTACCTTGCGAATTTTCAGCAATATTGTCCACTGCTGATCATGTTGTATAGGACAGGGTGTTTGAGATTGTCTTCACTTTCTATTCTCATTAAATCAACAGTAAATATCCCTTGGAAGGGAGTCAGAGGAAAATAAACCCCTCCCCATCTAGATATTTTCTAATCAACCTGTTCTGAGACGCTGTTTCACACTCTGGAGCGGGTAGGTCTTGAACCCAAGCCTCCTGCTTCTGATGTAGGGACACTACCACTGCACTAGGAGAGCCCTTAGAAATTGAGTTCTTTGACATCCTCGTGAAATAAACAAAAGTTTTTTTTCCCTCGAATTAACTTCTTTAAAGATGTTGTTACACACCCCAGGAGCAGGTGAGACTTGAACCTAGGTATCCTGTCTCAAAGGTAGGGACACCGCCACTACGCCAACAGAGCCCTTGCATTCCCCCTTCTGTGTTGAGTCTAATGGCCTGTCCTAGTTTTTAGTGGCAGTGGACAGACCACCAAATCTTAACAAGAGGCCCTCCTGTTGCATAAGCAAACCTAGATTATTGCATGACAGCAATATGTACAAGTTATATTGACAAGTTATGCATAATTTCAAAGATTATTGGGAGCTAAAGATAACATGTTTCTCTTTATCGTATCCTGATGCTAGACTGGTGACTCTGACATCATCAAATTGGGTGGAGCTTAATGCAACTTCAACATTAACTATTTCTGAACGATTACCTTATATAATAATGCTATGGGGGACAGGGACAGGCAGGAGAATGAAGTTAAGGACTCTTTCAGATCAGCCATTATCTTATTTCAATGTGCAGCACAAGAGGCCAGATAGCTTTACTCCTGTTTTTGAATCTTGCATTCCTAATTTAAATTACCAGCTGGTTGAGTCACCAAAATATGCTGACATTGCAAGTTTTAAACTTTTCGATAACTAATAAATATGAAATGTTTTTGTTTTCAGCAACAAAAACTTAATGAATAATCAAAGAGTATACACAAAGGGTTAAGCTTAATTATTGTGAGCTGCTTCTGTAATTTGTGTGTCATTTACATTGCAGTTTTGCCAATATTTGAAAGACAGAATAAATATTTTTCAGGGAGATTTTTTTCAGTTGGTCACCTACCACTACAGGAATTAACAATTCGATGCATTTGGCACAGATAACCAAACAATTAGGTTCCAAACATCCTGTGTGCTGGATGTTCCAGGGTAGATGCTGCATTTTGAATGAAAATGCAGCAGGGCCACTGATTCCTTGGATTGCCTTTCAGTTTTGTTAATGATAGGCCACTTGGGTACAGCTGATCAATCGGTCTTAATGTAATAGGGAACTGGACTAAATTGTTGACTCTTTAAATTTTTTATTATATACCAAGTTTTGAAAGTTATCGTAAAATGTCAGTGGCTCTGATTCTTCAAGGAGAATAGTACAGATTGTAGTTGCTGTAAATAAATTATGTGCTGAATGCCGTAATTTGCCTAATTAAGCTAGTTATAGAGTCATAGCGTAATACAGCATGGAAACAGGCCCTTCTGCCCAAACTGGTCCACGCGGACCATAATGCCCACTCAGCTAGTTCCAATTGCCTACAATTGGTCTATATCCCTCTAAAACCTTCCCACCCACGTACCTATCCAAATGTCTTCTAAATGTTGCCTTAACCACTTTCTCCGGCAGCCCATTCCATATACGCACCACTCTCTGCGTGAAGAAGTTGCTCCTCAGGTCCTTCTTAAATCTTTGCCCTCTCACCTTAAACCTATGTGCTCTGGTTTCCAACTCCCCATCCCTGGGAAAAAGACTATACACATTCATCCTATCCATGCCCCTCATGATTTTATACACCTCAATAAGGTCACCCCTCATTCTCCTACGTTCCAAGGAATAAAGTCCTACCCTGGCCAACCTCTCCCTGTTGCTCAGGCCCTGTTACTCAGGCCTACTATTCCGAGCAACATCCTCGTAAATCTTCTTTGCACACTTTCCAGTTTAACTATGTCTTTCCTATAACAAGGTGACTGAAATTGTACACAATACTCCAAGTGCAGCCTCACCAACGACTTATACAACTGTAACATAATGTCCCAACTCCAATACTCAATGCCTCGACCGATGAAAGCCAGCATGCCAAATACCTTCTTCACCATCCTGCCTGCCTGTGACGCCGCTTTCAACAAACTATATGCTTGTACTCCTAGGTCCCTCTGTTCCACAACACTCCTCAGGACCTTACCATTTACTGTACAAGTCCTACCTTGGTTTGACTTTCCAAAATGCAACGCCTCGCATTTTTCTGTATTGAATTGCATTTGCCAATTCTCAGCCCACTTTCCCATCTGATCAAGATCCCTCTATAATTTTTGAAAACCTTTTTCATTATCAACGATACCTCCTAATGTTGTTTCATCCGCAAACTTACTAATCATGCCTTGTACATTCACATCCAGATCATTTATGTAAATAACAAATAACAAATAGCACTGACCCCTGTGGCACACCACTAGTCACAGGTCACCTCTCCGAGAAACAACCTTCAACCATCACCCCCTGCTTTCTACCAACAAGCTAATTTTGAATCCAATTAGCTAACTTTCCCTGGATCCCATGCGACCTAACTTTGATGACTAGCCTGCCATGCTGGTTGGTCAGAATTGACAGGCATGTAAACATACACTATCAAAGACAATGAATCATGTCTGTGAGTCAGTGACAGAAATCTCTGACCTGAGAACTGGCACATAAAGGAACTGTAGTACATAGCAGTTATGAAGTTAATTGTGCGAGTGGCCATTATACTGAATCCACTTTCTAAGTCATAATTATCTAGGTTTGTAGCAAGGAAGAGTGGTCTCATCAGGCTTCTGTGAGATAACTTCTAGCTTCAGGATCATCCTTTTTCTTGATCCTTAGATTTTAGCCAAACGACTATCTTTCCATGCAATCGGTATCTTTGTCAGATGCTCGGTATATGATATCTTATGAAATGCCTTTAAAATTATATGCACTATATACTGTGCATTGTCTTTATCAACCGTTTTGTTAATTCCTCAGGGAATTCTATAAATTTTGACAACGTAGTCTGTCTTTCAGAGATGCATGCTTACTGGCTATAAATAACTTGTATTTCTCCAAGTGCTCAGCGGTGTCTTCTTGTAATATTGAACAACAGCTGACCAATAAACTCATGACTTATTTTTGTTTCATAAGAGTGGTGCAACAATTTCCACCCTCCTGTCTTCTTGAACACATCTAAAAAGATTTTGGAAAATTACAATTACACTATCTGTTATTTCTTCCATAACTTCCCTGTTATAGGTCCCTAGGGTAGAATTCATATTATAGTCATTTATCCACTTTTAAGTTTGAGTAATTATTTTCTCTGTAAATAATAAGCTGCATTCACCTCACAATTTTTTTTTGCTGCATAATCCCACTTAACCAGCCCAGACTTCCTTTGTGCAGCTTTCCTGTATTCTTTACACTTGTGCTGGTTTTCTCTTTTATGATTCGACCTGAAACCATCAAGTACTGCTTTACTTCAAGTTTGATCTCAACTCCCTCATCAACTTTGAAAACCCCGCATTAAATTTAGTCCCTTTCTTCCTTAACTTGATTTATTCCATTTTATTTCCTTTTAAATATTTCCCAACTGTTGATACACAGTTCTTTAGTCAGTTTGTTTCACATATTAAACTATGTGCTTGTGCCTTTTGCCTTTAGGGAGATGATAGAACATTGCCTTAATTGTTATGGCAAAAGATACACAAATGAAGGTAAGTGAGATATACAAATTATTGATTAATTAATTGAATTTCAACTGTTAAAATGGAAATTTGCAGTTGGGTATATGTTCGCCATGTTGTATGCATTATTGATTGCTATGGCAGAGTTGTGGAGCAGTGATGTGATCCATTGATTGTAGGATCATTGATCTTTATTTATAGCATGTTGCTTTTGCTGTTTAGCACATACATTGTCAGTGTTCTAGGTTTGGCAGATAAGCACCTGAATTTCAGGTACATTTGGTGCTATTGCTGGCAAGATATTTGCTTCTCATTGAATTATATTTTGTCATTTGGCTCGATGTTGGTGGAGTATTGAAGAATATGGTAGGGTAATGAGGGTGCAGATTGCTGGTGATTTACAATTCTGCCATTTCTGACAACCTGCAGGATTTCAATTTTGAGGTGCTGAACCTGCTCTTAATCTACCCCATTTACCATGGTATTAATGTCACAAAATGATGGAAGGTGGCATCAGTGTGAGGTTGGGAATTGGTCTCCAAAATGATTGTGGGATGGACACTCCTCCTAATGCTGTCATGGACAGACACACCATCAGGAATATTGATAATTATTGGGGCAAGCAGGTTCTCTTAATATTAGGTAATAATCTCTTAATATTAGATTATGTACAGATTAGGTGGATTGGCCAGGTGACACGTACATACTTCAGAGCTCTGTCGATAGTGGTGCTTCTTGGTGATGGTTACTGAAGGCAGTTGTTAGAGTGCATTCTGTGTCCTCGTTCCCCTCAGTGCTTCCTCTGAATTTCGTTTGTAGTGGAATAGCATTGATTCACCAGTTGAAGGGTGGCGATAGGGAGTATTCAGCAGGAGGTTTTCTCGCCCAACTTTCTTTGACCTTGGACTATAAGAATACATGGAATCCAGAATCAATGTTGTAAACTTCTAAGACCATTCCCTCCTGACTGTGTATCATTATGCCACCACCTCTGGTGGGGGCAGAAATTCTCAGGCAAATGTCCTAAATAGTGTTTAACATTGTGGCATCATCAGGAAGCATGCCCACTTCTAACCTAATGATGGAGGGAAGGTCATTGATGAAGCGGTTCAAAATGTTTGGAATGAGGACGGTATCCTGAGGAATACCTACAATATTGTCCTAGTCTGGGCTGGTTGATCCCCAACAACCATAACCAGCTTCCCATCTGCTAGATAGGGCTTTAAGGAGCAGAGATTCCTCCCCTAATTCCCATTGAATCCAGTTTTGCTAGGGCTGCCTTTTGCCAAACTTGGTGAAATGTGGCATCGTTGTCAAGGACAATCACTGTCTCCTCACCTGTGGGGTTCAGCTCTGTTTTGTGGCTAAAGTGAGGAAAGCGAACATTTCATGGAGACGAAATTGGTCTTGAGGGAGGAGATGGGCAGAAGCAACTGAAGGAATTGTTCCCATTTTCAAGCAAGAATGTAATTTAAAATCTCCTGAGTTAGATTGAAATCAGTTGGATGCTGTGCTAAGAACTGTATGTTTCTACAAAGAACAAACTAGGGCCAAATGGCAACTGCTTTGTCGCTTGGGTCCTTTGATAGTTTGGGTTCCAGCTGCGAGACTTGGTCGTTCCAATGTATAAGATTGGAAAACAAATTCCCATTTTAGATGAATATTGGATTTGTTTTGGTTTATTTACTATTATGTCATCTAAACCATTACATTTTATGAATAGTCATGATTGTGAACCCACCTGTCTGTTCTGTATGTGGTTGTGGACTCTGTCTGAGCATATGTTTATAACTTATCAAAGTGCTGCACTCCATTTTCAGCAGGAGAAGTGTTTTATGCGTTAAATGAGGATGAAGTTTGTAAGTCTATCGCACTGATGCTGTTAAGGAATGCTGTAAAATTCAATCTGTCTGAGTTTGAGGAGGTGTGGCAGCAGAGCGTACCTGAGGGCATGACAACAAGGCTCGATCAACTCAAGGTACACATTTCTTGAATAGTTGGCATTCTGCTTGTGTTCTAATAGTTTCTTTGTGCTTCCCAGTACTAATACCGAATAAGACAATCTTCCTTCTTATTTATTATACTTTAAGGCACCTTACCCCGTACCACTTCTTCTCCCCTCCCACCTCCACCCACCATATTATTCACCTACATCCGAGTACATAATGAGAACACCACCTTCTGCCATGTTATTGCTAGTACCATTTGGTGATTGTGCTAAAAGATTGAGGAATTGAATTATTCATTCCTTATTACCTCTCTGAAGCTATAGCTACTTCCTGCTCTGTACTTCCTCTGATGAACAGGCTCACATCAATATCAGACAACAGGTATATTTTAAAAAAAAACCTTAGGCCAACATGATGATATTTTTTAAATTGGCACAAGAATTTGTGTCAATGCCTATAAAATTCACTGGCATTTGATAATCACTCTGATTATTCTGTTTTGAAAACTAGAAGGGAAAGGAGTTATAGATTTAATTAACAGAAATTACAATCAAATATTTAAAAGACAAAAAAAGAGAATCACCAACATTTTGGAAAAACAACCATGCCCCGTTCCTCTGGCCTATACTTCACTCCTTGTCAGAGCTGCTGTTTTCATTCTCAGCACGCTTCTTTATTGGGATTCAAAATCCTTGTTCTCATATATTTCACGGTAGTTCTATTTGCTTTTTTCGATTCCTGGTTTCTGCCAACAGCTGATACAAACCACCATAATACTGTATATATTTCTGTCTCAGTCATTTGTTCCCTGTGCCTCCTTATTATCAGAAATTAAACCTTCTTTCACAAAATTAAAATACTGCAGATGCTGGAAATCTGAAGTATCGACAAAGTGCTGGAGAAACTTGGCAGTTCTGACAGCATCTGTGGAGAGAGAGAGAGAGAGAAAAACCAATGCTGTCAGACCTGCTGAGTTTTTCCAGTACTTTCTGTTTTTACTTCACTTTTTTCTTTGTCTACCCCATCCCCTTTCACATCTTCTTCCCAGACTCTGTGTCCAATCTTGCTCCTTAACTCTGTAGCAAATTTCTGTACCAGTGAAAGCACAATTGTGAAGATTGATTCATATATGGAACATTTCCAGGAACTGATGAGAATTTACTCAGTTCTTTTTATGCCAAAGTTAGTTGCATATAGCTGAGCATATAGCCTGATTCTTATCTCACAATGTTATGTGGTACGTCAGCCAGTAAACATTTGAAGCTGCTATTGAGCTACCACATAGCTAAAAGCATTGGATCCACCCAGAATAAAATTATGGTTCATGACTTAAATCCCTTTCTAAGGTGACTTGGAAAGTAACAGATATAAACTATTGGTAATCCTTGATTCCATGATAATTTGGCATGAATGTTTTAAGTGGCCTTGAATTTCTGGACCCAGAAAGATGCTTTGCTTCAGTTATAGTAAGTTCCCTGCCCACCTTCAATGCTGCTTCATTTTCCTCATTTGTTGCTGCTCCATTTAGGGAATATTATTTATGGCACATTCATCAGTCAATGCACTGTCAAATTATTCCTTCTACCATTCAAAGTAAAAGGTAAAGTCACCATAGTGCTGCTCTACCATGAGAGAAAGATGGCTGGTGGTGTTTAACCACAGGATCACCACGCCTCAGGTGAGGGGAGAGGTTGAGAAGGCAGGATCTTCATGGTAACCTCAGTTGGTGCAGGACTTGAACCCACACTGTTGGCATCACTCTGCATCACAAACCAACCCTCCAGCCAACTGAACTAACCAATCCCCTATGACTTGCAGCACTAGTTTGCAGAATGGATCTGTGTATATGTGTAGCTCTCAGACAAAGTAAGAAATAATTAAGCAAAGGGAGAAGGTGTTCATTGTTTTGAACCTTAGCAAGCACAATGCTAGCTATCTTCCCAGACATCATAGAAATTACTGGATCACAGCAAAACCAGCAACTCCTCAACAGAGGCAGTACCAGCTCCTGTTCTAGATTGAGTCCTCTGGGTTGACATATTTGTTTGTTTGCAATTGCTATGTATACTCTATAATGCTGGCATTTTTTGTCCAGTTAATTTACTAGTGAACAGTAAATAGAAAATGGCTATGCAGTTGTATTAGGATAACAAGGTATAGAGCTGGATGAACACAGCAAACCAAGCAGCTTCAGAGGAGCAGGAAAGCTGACGTTTCGGGTCTGGACCCTTCTTCTGCTGTGTTCATCCAGCTCTACACCTTGTTAACTCAGATTCTCCAGCAGTGGCAGTTCCTACTATCTCTACACAGTTGTATTACTATTTTTGAAGCAGTGTTTCTTGTACCACAGTGTATAAAATATTCAAAGCCAAATTTTGGTAAAAATCAGGAATTTGGAGCACTTGTAAAACAACTTTTGCGTCAAATAAAAATAGAAAGAAGTCAATAAAAAAGAAAAGGGACTTTTCATGCCTATTTTATGTTGCTTTTCCCCTTCTTCTTCTCTACTGAAGTCTTGATTGCATACTGAAATATTTGCAGTGGCACAGCATCTTCAAAGAAATTCACCCAAATCTAATTCTTCAAATGTACCCAGAATTCACGCTGCTGTGGTATAACAATTGAGCGCATGCACTTCAAGCAAGATGATCATTAGAGTGGAAACCTTGGCTTATTTCATCACCCTGGCCAAGTATGGGAGTGTAGTAAATTGGTTTCATTCAAGCCAGTGAACTTAAACCGAAGTTATTTGTGAAGGAGAAAGCAGAGTTAACGTTTCGGGTCCGGTGACCCCTCCTCAGAATTGATAGTGGCTGGGAAAACGTCAGTTTATATTCAGAAAATAGGGAGGTGGGTGGACGAGGGAGTAAATGATAGGATAGAGCCCGAAGAGAGAGAAAGACAGTTGGACAGACAAAGGAGTTGCTAACGATCAGGCTGGGAGGGTGAATAGTTGTTAATGGGGACTGTTAGTGACTAACAACAGGAGGTGTGTAGTGGCAGGCTATGTGGTAACAAGGCCTGGTGTGTGGGGTGGGGGGCTGGGACATGAGAGAGTTTAGGCCCTAAAATTATTGAACTCAATATTGAGTCCGGAGGGCTGTAGGGTCCCCAAGCAGAAAATGAGGTGTTGTTCCTCCAGCTTGCATTGGGCTTCACTGGAACACTGTAGCAAGCCCAAGAGAGCAGGGTGGTGCATTGAAGTGGCAGGCAACAGGTAGTTCAGGGTCTTTTTTGCGAGTAGAACGTAGATGTTCTGCAAAGCAGTCGCCAAGTCTACGCTTTGTTTCCCCAATGTAGAGGAGACCACATTGTGAACGGCGAATGCAGTAGACTAGATTCTGGGAAGTGCAGGTGAAGTGTTGCTTCACCTGGAAGGTATGTTTGGGCCCTTGGATAGTGGGGAGGGAGCAGGTAAATGGGCAGGTGTTGCACCTTCGCCGGTTACAGGGGAAGGTGCCGTAGGGCTGTGGGGGGCGTTGGGGGTGAAGTAAGTGTGGACCAGGGTGTCCCGGAGGGAACGGTCCCTGCGGAAGGCGGGCAAGGGAGGGGAGGGGAATATGTGTCTGGTGGTGGCATCCTGCTGGCGGTGGCGGAAATGGTGTCTGATGATCTTCTGGATGTGGATGCTGGTGGGATGGTAGGTAAGGATAAGGGGAACCCTATCGCTGTTGCGGGACGGAAGAGAAATGGGTGAGGGCGGAAGTGCGGGAGATGGGTCGGACCTGGTTGAGGGCCCTGTCGACAACGGAGCTGGGGAAACCTCGGTTGAGGAAGAAAGTGGACATTTCGGAGGCTCCCTTGTCGAAGTTGGCCTCATCTGAACGTATGCGACGGAGACGGAGGAACTGAGAGAATAGGATGGAGTCTTTACAGGAAGTGGGGTGTGATGATGTATAGTCCAAGTAGCTGTGGGAGTCAGTGGGTTTGTAATGGATATAGTGGCCAGTCTATCCCCAGAAATGGAAACAGAAATGTCAAGGAAGGGAAGGGAGGAGTCAGAGATAGACCAGGTGAAATTGAGGGCATGGTGGAAATTGGAGGCGAAATTGATGAAGTTTTCCAATTCCAGACGAGAGAGGGAAGCAGCACCGACGATATCATCAAGGTTCGGAGAAAGAGTTGTGGGTGGGGGCTGGAATAGGACTGGAACAGGGAATGTTCCACATACCCGACGAAGTGACAGGCATAACTAGGGCCCATGCGGGTACCCATGGCAACCCCTCTTACCTGAAGAAAATGAGAGGAGTTGAAAGAGAAGTTGTTGAGGAGGAGGAGGGTGGTGATGGGGTGGGGATGGTTCAGGTCTTCATTGTTTTCATTGAAAGTTTTCATTGAGAACTGTCGACGTGACATTAATCGCCTCAATTTCACTGCCCCTCTCAACAAATCCAACCTATCTCCCTCTGAACTGACTGCACTCCGTGCACTCAGATCTAACCCTGACTTTGTCATCAAGCCTGCCGATAAGGGTGGTGCTGTTGTAGTCTGGCGTACTGACCTCCACCTTGCAGAGGCTGAGCGCCAGCTCTCGGATACCTCCTCCTACCTACCCCTCATTATATCCACTACGGTTACGGATCTCATTTCATCCGGCGATCTCCCCCACCTCCGCTTCCAAGCTAATAGTTCCCCAACCCCGCACAGCTCATTTCTACCTCTTGCCAAAAATCCACAAACAGTACTGTCCGGGCAGACCCATTGTTTCAGCCTGCTCCTGCCCCACAGAACTCATCTCTTCCTACCTTGACTCAGTCATCGCCCCCGTGGTCCAGTCCCTACCCACATACAAGGTGTAGAGCTGGATGAGCACAGCAGGCCAAACAGCATCAGAGGAGCGTACATCCATGATTCATCTGACGCCTTACACCGGTTTCAAAACTTCCAGTTTACCGGCTCCAGCCACCTCCTCTTTACGATGGATGTACAATCCCTTTACACATCCATTCCCCACCAGGAGGTCTTAGGGCTCTCCGCTTCTTCCTGGAGCAAAGACCTGAACCATCCCCACCCACCATCACCCTCCTCCTCCTCAACAACTTCTCTTTCAACTCCTCTCATTTTCTTCAGGTGAGAGGGGTTGCCATGGGTACCCGCATGGGCCCTAGTTATGCCTGTCTCTTCGTGGGGTATGTGGAACATTCCTTGTTCTAGTCCTATACCAGCCCCCACCCCCAACTCTTTCTCCGAAACATCGATGATATCGTCGGTGCTGCTTCCCTCCCTCGTCTGGAATTGGAAAACTTCATCAATTTCGCCTCCAATTTCCAACCTGCCATCACGTTCACCTGGTCTATCTCTGACTCCTCCCTTCCCTTCCTCACATTTCTGTTTCCATTTCTGGGGATAGACTGGCCACTAATATCCATTACAAACCCACTGACTCCCACAGCTACTTGGACTATACATCATCACACCCCACTTCCTGTAAAGACTCCATCCCATTCTCTCAGTTCCTCCGTCTCCATCAGATATGTTCAGATGAGGCCAACTTCAACAAGGGAGCCTCCGAAATGTCCACCTTCTTCCTCAACCGAAGTTTTCCCAGCTCCGTTGTCAACAGGGCCCTCAACCAGGTCCGACCCATCTCCCGCACTTCCGCCCTCACGCCTTCTCTTCCCTCAGTGATAGGGTTCCCCTTATCCTTACCTACCATCCCACCAACATCCACATCCAGAAGATCATCAGACACCATTTCCGCCACCTCCAGCAGGATGCCACCACCAGACACATATTCCCCTCCCCTCCCTTGTCCGCCTTCCGCAGGGACCGTTCCCTCCGGGACACCCTGGTCCACACTTCCTTCACTCCCAACACCCCCCCACGGCCCTACGGCACCTTCCCCTGTAACCGGCGAAGGTGCAACACCTGCCCATTTACCTGCTCCCTCCCCACTATCCAAGGGCCCAAACATACCTTCCAGGTGAAGCAACACTTCACCTGCACTTCCCAGAATCTAGTCTACTGCATTCGCCGTTCACAATGTGGTCTCCTCTACATTGGGGAAACAAAGCGTAGACTTGGCGACTGCTTTGCAGAACATCTACGTTCTACTCGCAAAAAAGACCCTGAACTACCTGTTGCCTGCCACTTCAATGCACCACCCTGCTCCCTGGCCAACATCTCTGTCTCTGGCTTGTTACAGTGTTCCAGTGAAGCCCAACGCAAGCTGGAGGAACAACACCTCATTTTCCGCTTTGGGACCCTGCAGCCCTCCGGACTCAATATTGAGTTCAATAATTTTGGGGCCTAAACTCTCCCATGTCCCAGCCCCCCACCCCACAAAACCAGGCTTTGTTACCACATAGCCTGCCATTACACACCCCTTGCTGTTAGTCGCTAACAGTTCCCATTAACAACTATTCACCCTCCCAGCCTGAACGTTAGCAACTCCTTTGTCTGTTCAACTGTCTTTCTCTCTCTTCAGGCTCTATCCTATGTTTACTCCCTACCCCATCCACCTCCCTGTTTTCTGCATATAAATTGACGTTTTCCCAGCCACTTTCAGTTCTGAGGAAGGGTCACCAGACCCGAAATGTTAACTCTGTTTTCTCCTTCACAGATGCTGCCAGACCTGCTGAGCTTTTCCAGCAACTTTGTTTTTGATCCTGATTTACAGCATCCGCAGTTCTTTTGGTTTTTATTCCGAAGTTATTTGTGTTTTGTTACTAGACATTTACCATTCACTTGATAATTAAACAGTTGTTTTTTCCAGATTTCCTTTCAAAATTTTGTGCTTTAATCCGTGTTTTCTGTAATTTTCTATTGTACAGGGTGTTGCTCTTGTGGATAGAAATTCAAGACCACAAGTGATTTTTCAATTAAATGTCGAGGATCTGCCAGAGAACACACAGGAACGTTTCAACAGCCTATTTAGCATCAGAGCAAAATGGACTGAGGAAGATATTGCTCCATACATCCAGTGGGTACCTTTAGAATTGAGTTTGTGCAGCCTGTTGCTGTTCGCTGTGAGTTACTGAATTCTGTGTATTAAAGACATAAAAAAGGTGGACACAACAAACTTATCTGTCACAGTCATAGCGTCATAGAGGTTTAAAGCATGGAAACAGCCCCTTTGGCTCAACTTGTACATGCTGCCAAGTTCTAAAAAGCAAAGAACAATACAGTGCAGGAACAGGCCCTTCGGCCCTCCAAGCCTGCCCCGACACATTTTGCCCTTCCATACTAAAACAGTCTTGCTTTCAAGATCCATATCCCTCTATTCCCTTCCTATTCGTGTATTTGCCTAAGTGTTTCTTGAACGCTGCTATTGTGTCTGCTTCCACCACCTCCTCAGGCAACATGTTCCAGGCTCTCACCACCCAAAACTTGTCTCTTTTAAACTTTGCCCCTCGCACCTTGAGCCTATGTCTCCTAGTAATTTACCCCTCTACTGTGGGAAAAAGCCTCATACTTTCCACTCTACCCATGCCATTCACAATCTGATAAACTTCTATTAGGTCGTCCCTTAACCTCCTGCATTCCCGTGAAAACAAACCCATTCTATCTGACCTTTCTTCATTGCTAAAATTCCCCCATACCGAGCAACATCCTGGTAAACCTTTTCTATACCCTCTGCAAAGCATCCACATCCTCCTGGTAGTGTGGTGACCAGAACTGTATGCAGTGTTCTAAGTGTGGCCTAACTAATGTTCTATATAGTTGCAGCATAACTTGCCTATCCTTATATTCAGTGTTCCTTCCAATGAAGGCGAGCATGCTATAAGCCGTTCTTACTACCTTAGCTACCTGCGCTGCCACCTTCAGTGATCTGTGGACCTGCATACCCAGATCCCTCTGCATTTCAATTTTCCGAAGGGTTCTGCCATTCAGTGTATAATTGTCACCTGTACTTAACCTTCCAAAATGCGTCACCTCACATTTGTCTGGATTAAACTCCATCTGCTATTTTTCTGCCCATGTCTCCAACAGATCTATATCCCGCTGTATCCTCTGACAATCCTCCTCACTATCCACAACTCCACCAATCTTTGTATTCTCCGCAAACCTACTAATTAGACCAGCTATGTTTTCCTCCAAATCATTTACGTAGATCACAAACAGCAGAGGTCCCAGCACTGATCCCTGTGGAACACCATTAGTTACAGCCCTCCATTCCAAAAAGCATCCATCTACCACTACCCTCTGTCTCCTACGACTAAGCCAGTTCTGTGCCCATATTGCCAGCTCACCCTGATACCATGTGACTTCACTTTTTGTACCAGTTTGCCATTCACAATTAATCTGTGTGCGTCTGGTCCATATCCGTCCATACCTATCCCATCCATGTACCTGTCCAAATGTTTCTTAAATGATAAAATTGTACACTCCTCCACCATTACTTCTGGCAGCCTGTTCCAGATACTCACCACCCTCTGGGTGGAAAAAATTGCTCCACTGGACCCTTTTGTATCTCTCCTCTCTCACCTTAAACCTATGCCCTCTTGTTTTAGACTCCCCAGTCATGGGAAAAGCTCTCAGCTATCTGCCTGATCAATGCCTCTCTTGATTTTATAAAACTCTATAAGGTCACCCTTCAGTTTCCTATGCTCCAGGGAAAGAAGTCCCAGCCTATCCAACCTCTCCTTATAACTCAAACCCTCCAGTCCATTCTAGTAAATCTTTTCTGCACTTTTTCTACGTTGAGGCGACCAGAAATGCACACAGAACTCCAAATGTGGCCTTACCAACATCTTGTATAGCTGCAACAAGTCATCCCAACTCCTGTGCTCAATGACTTGGAGACAGTAAGGACTGCAAATGCTGGAATCCAGAGTCAGTAGATGTGAAGCTGGAAAAGCACAGCAGGTCAGACAGCATCCGAGGAGCAGGAAAGTCAACGTTTTGGGCCGAAACCCTTTGTCAGAAGTAAATAGAGGGAGGGTTTGGGGCTGGGGAATGGTAGGTGGAACGGTCCACTTTCCACAGGCACCATTCATTCCATGACTCCCTCATCAGCTCTACGCTCCCCACCACCTTCTCCCCCACACCCAGTACCTTTCCCTGCAACCATAGGAGGTGCTACACCTGCCCCTACACCTCCCCTCTCACCTCCATCCAAGGCCACAGTCAATCCTTCCAGATCCAGCAGACATTCATCTGCACTTTATCCAACCTGATCTATAGCATCCGTTACTCCCGATGTGGTCTCCTCTATATTGGGGAAACCAAACGCAGACTTGGGGACCGGTTCACGGAGCATCTGTCTGCACGCACCAACCAACCCAACCTTCCGGTTGCCATCCATTTTAATTCCCCCTCCCACTCCCCTGGTGACATGTCCATCCTTGGTCTCCTCCACCGTCAGAGTGAGGCCAAATGTAAACTGGAGGAACAACATCTAGTATTTCACCTTGGGAGCTTACAGCCCAACAGCTTTAATATTGACTTCATCAGCTTCAAAATCCCTCCACCCCCACGCTTATCCCATGTCCATCCCTCCCCCTCCTCCTCACCTTCCTGACCTGAACTAACCTGTCCATCTTCATACTTACTCTATCTGCACCACCCCTCCCACTGACCAATCACATTAACCCCCTACCTGCATCCACCTATCACCATCTCACCTACCCTTTCCCCAGCACCACCCCCCCCCCCCCCCCCCTCTATTTACATCTGGGCTCCCCTCCTCAGTCCTCACAAAAGGTTTCAGCCTGAAATGTTGACTTTCCTGCTCCTGAGATGTTGTCTGACCTGCTGTGCTTTTCCAGCTTCACTCCTATACTCAGTGCTCTGACTGATGAAAGCAAGCATGCTGAAAGCTTTCTTCACCACCCTGTCTATCTTAACTCCACTTTCAAGGATCTATAAACCTGTACCCCTAGATCTCTTTGTTCTATAACACTCCCTAGTCATTGACTCTGCCACTGACTCTGTAAGTCCTGCCCTGGTTTGACCCACTAAAATGCAACACCTTGTATTTACCTAAATTAAACTCTATCTGTCAATTCTCAGCCTGCTGACCCAGTTGATCAAGATCTTGCTGTATTCCCAGATAACTTGCTTCACTGTCTACTCTACCACCAATCTTCGTGTCATCTGCAAAAGTTATTGGAACAATTTGATGAGTGATCTGATTTCACAGATTTCTTCTGACAATAACAATTGCTTTACACCTTGCCTATTTTCACTGCTCCTGTCTCAGGTTTACCGCTATTTCCCTGGGAACCATGATCTGCTAATTTTGGATCGTTTTGCTTTTGTTGCCCTCTAACATTTTTTAAATCAAAGTGTAACTCTTTGCTCCAATGTTCTGAGGTCCAATGGAAGAGAAACTTGGCCCATCTGTTATTCACTTCTCAACATTTGACTCTAAGCCCAGCTTCTCACTTTAACACTCCATGCCAACAGTAACTTCAGACCCAAAGTACTGTTCTTCTGCCCTGCCAACACCAATTTTCACACCCAGGAGCAGCACCAGCTGTACCTGCATATGAGGTGCCGACCTGAAAGCTCAACACAGGATTACACGCACGTTACAAATCAGTTGAATCAGTGTCTATGGATAGAGCTAAGCAATTCTATCAGAGATCAAAGCTCTACAGCCCTGCTATATTCAGTCATAAATGGTCATGGCCAATTCAATAATTAATAAGAAGGTGTGAATTTAATTCACTCTGTAGGATCTCAATAAACTGCTGACATCACTCAATACAGCATTGACATATCACCAAGCTCTCACTCCCAGTCACCCTAATCTTACTGTATTCTTGCTGGACTGACGATTGAGATCAAGCCTAGGATGAGTAGGAAATGAACCAGGAACCCTGAAATTACTTTAATATGTTTTGAATACGCCTAACACTAGAAAGCAGGCTTTACTGTTGTAGATATGTAGTCCGTAGCTTACACGTAGGTCTCATGGTGCAGTGGCAGTGTTCCTACCTCTGTGCCAGAAACTCTGGGTTCAGGATTTGATGGCCACGGAAGGAGTTTTGTAACATGGCCAAAATGTTGACTATCAATCTGTGCAGCCTCGTGATATGCCTGTGGCAGATAGTAAGAGTGGAAGTTTCCTGCTCAATCAGAATCAAGTGGTTACTGCAGTGCAATAGTCCCGTACATTAAAACACTTCACATGCATGTTGTTGTCTCACAAGCATCAACCTCACTGCCAAACATGTTTATATGCTTTAGAATATAACCTTTTCTTTGGAAATAAAGTTTCAGTTGTAGAAAATAGGCTGTCTGGTTGAGAAAATAGTAGATGCAGAACTCGAGTTAGTGCAATTTTTAAAAAGGCTTAGAGTTAATTACACTTGAAAGGGTGGAGCCATGTTGACTTAAGAAGTTAACAGCTAGAAAAGCAAGATCATAAAACTTGTTTCACATAAAAAGTGGGCTTACTTAGATAAAGAACTAGGAACCAGCCATTTGCCATCTTTTGTAAACTAATAGAGGAAATTACAGCTTAGGCATGGCGTTTGCAGGTAGCAGCTCACTGGGAGGAGGTAGTCAAAGTAACTGACAGTTAGTAGGCTTGTGCTGTAAGTGGGGGGAAATAAAGCAAACTTCATAATTTGCTGCGTGGAATGCAATTTGTGCCTATACTCCGTCTGGGTCACTTGAAGGAAGAGAAGCCGAAAGATTGCCTAGACCAAAGCTAGTGGAAAAATCTGCAGTGGACTTCACTGAGTTTAGTAGCAAAACAAAGCATCCACAGATGAGCTTGGAACTATTGAGTTGAACAACTAGAACAAGGGACTGAGGCATCCACAGTCATGGGGGCTTGGGGGAGGGGGTGGTTGGTGGGTCATGAAAGTCTTACCTCAGAATAGCGGGAACTGAGGGGAATCAACATAGTTTCCAGGGGATTCTGGCACACATTTGGATGGTTCTGATAGAAATAAATCTTAAGATTTGAGAAGGCATTAAAGAATTCTTTGGGGAAGTAAGAAATAAGTCTGAATGCAAAGCATCCACGGTTACAGACCACATTGTAAGTTAATTATATTTATTTTGTTTAAGACTTTATTAAGTTTGATTTTATTTAGAAATGTGAAATCTTATGCAGTTCCATTGATTAAAATAAGGTGTTTGGATTTTTCTTTCGGTATTAATGATGCCTAACAGGGTTGTAATAATATATACTTGAAATGTGAAGGAAGTAAGCTGAGCGAGATAAGCAATACTGTTTGAGATCTATGAGATGCTACTTGATATATACAATGCTGATGGTTTTGTTCTTGATACAAAACACAATGGACACTGCCCTCCTCAGGCTGAGAATTAGAGAATTCCCATAAATTTTAGTTCTGGAATGAAGAAGTTATTCAACGTAGAATTAAACTTTTGTTAGTTCTTTGCATATACTTTAGTTCCCTCTAAGGAACAATGGGGAAGCATTGAAAGGATTAGCCTACTGGTTATCAACCGACTAAACCGCAGTCATAATACTTCTCCCAAGGCCAATATATTCTGGAGTAGGACTTGAACCTTTGGTCTCAGATCTGGGGATGCTGCCCACTGAGTCACAAAACCTCTTGGAATTAAATATTTTGCCGACAGAAAGAGGCACTTACCATATCTTTTCTTGAAAAGATTTTACATCCCCTGGCAATTAATTGAATATAAACAATATACACTTAAAGCTAAGTTCCTGGGGACTGTTACTGAACAAAGACGCCTTGGAGTGAAGGTTCATGGTTCCTTGAAAATGAAGTCGAAGGTAGATGGGGTAGTGAAGAAGGCATTTGGAATGCTTGCCTTTATTGGTCAGTGCAATGAGTATAGGAGTTGGGAGGTCAGTTGCAGCTGTTCACGATGTTGGTTAGGCCACTTTTGGAATCCTGTGTGCAATTCTGGTCACCCTCCTATAGGAAGGATGTTGTGAAACTTGGAAGTGTTCAGAAGAGATTAACAAGGATGTTGCCAGGGTTGGAGGGTTTGAGCTATAGGGAGAGGCTGAATAGGCTGGGGCTATTTCCTCTGGAGTGTTGGAGGCTGAGGGTTGATCTTATAGAGGTTTGTTAAATCATGAGGGACATGGATAGGGTAAATATCCAAGGTCTTTTCCCTGGGGTGGGGGCGTCCAAAACTAGAGGGCATAGGTTTAAGGTGAGAGGGGAATGATTTAAAAGGGACCTAAGGGGCAACTTTTTCATACAGAGGGTGGTGCATGTATGGAACAAGCTGCCAGAGGAAGTGGTGGAGGCTGGTATAATTACAACATTTAAAAGGCATTTGGATGGGTATATGAATAGGAAGGGTTTAGAGGGATATGGGCGAAATGCTGGAAAATGGGACTAGATTAATTGAGGATATCTAGTCAGCATGGATGAGTTGGACCGAAGGGTCTGTTTCCATGTTGTCTGTCTCTATGACTCTTAATCACTGAACCTTATCAACACCTTCCGTTTAGCTAGCATTTTTAACATAGACAGACTTTCTGAAGTGCTTCACTGAGAACAGTGAATATCAAACTTTGTTGGAGAGTTGAGATGTGACTGAAGGCTTCATCGGAGAGATGTGTTTCAGGATGGTTCAAGAAGGTTTACAGAGGTGGAGAAGTAGTGAGGAAACTGAGACAGGTACAATCAGGGTGATTGGAAGATAGTGCCACCAATAGAGAAGCAGAGAGAATCAGAATTAGAAAGGGAGCATGGGAAGTGTTGTGAGGCTGGAGGAGAAATGGTGAAATAACATCAGTTGAGAATTTTAATTGACATTGTGGTTTCAACTTAACATTTTTTGTTAATCACCGGGGTTGCTTGTGATTTCGTATTTTCACATCCTGTCAGCCATTTCAAGAGGTGGTTGGTTAGTCACCTTGACACTTGTTTTCTATGTTTTTCAACTTCATCCAAGGTACTCCTTGAAAAGCTTTCAAAGATTTTTTTTCAGTGCCTGGTAAAAATTCTGGAAGAATGGAGTTCACTGCTTGCTATCTTATGCTGTAATTGTTTTTTTCAAATATTATATAGCAGCGTCCTGACTCTGTCTTAATATAAGAAATAGTTTTTGTTGAGCCGTATGTTTAAGAAGGAGTTCTTTCAGTTGGCTGAGTTAACAGGGCTAAATGAGCCAACATCAGCTTACCTTCCCGCTGTTGATCACAACAATGTGAGTTTTCTGAGTGTATGATTTGGAGGTGAGGCCTACACAGCAGTGCCTATCTGCCTGGCAGCTGTGGGTAAGTCTGTTAAAGTCAACTAAACCTTAATTAAGCTTATGGTTACGTCTTGGACTCTGTTGCCCTGGCCTGACCTTTGGAAGTTTCTTTGACATGGTTCCCCAGTTGGCTGGATGGTCGGTTTGCGATACAAAGTGATGCCAACAGCATGAGTTCAATTTTCCACACAGGCTGAGGTTAACACGAAGGACTTTCATTCTCAACCACTCCTGTCACATGAGGCATGGCGACCCTGACGTTAAACCACCACCAGTCATCTCCCTAACAAGACCAGACAGGCTTAAACCTGTAAGATATGCTTGACATCACAACATGATGTTCTGGTATAAAGATACATGTTTCACTTTCAGTCACTCACTCTCTTATGCATACATTATATTCAATCAACTATGTGTTGATCAGTAAGCAGATAATCCAGTTGACGTGTAAGTCTGTGATTTTGTAGCCTTGTGTATAGTCAATGTTGTCAATAAATGTCAGGATATCAGTATCTCAAGGACCCAACTCTTTGTGGTATATGTTGCACAGGTAATGAATAGAATACTACAAATGGCATCAGTTGATGTTTAAACATATGAGTAGCTCCTATTAGATATCTAAGTTGCTGTTTTAATGTACAAATTGTTTCTGCTTGTTTACTTGTGAACAACAGTAATTATACTACAAAAGTAACTAAGTGATAGTGAAGCACACGAGGATCTCTAAAAGGCTAGGAAGATACCATACAAATACAAATTGTCACTTAATAATTGGACAGAAAAATTCTGTTTTAAATTCTTTACTTCAGTTGCAGCTTACCTGACTTCCCTTTAAGTTGCAAAGTTTCAAATAGCCTTTTCGCTCTGCTTGACATAGCTCTGGATATTAAGAAAATTGCAGAAAGTTGCACATCTTTATTTGATAGTAACTGTTACACTAAACAACTCCTGAGTCTGTTCATTCAGGCAGAAATAATCTTTTCACAAAACCTTCCTGGAGGGAGGCTTCCACTTAATGACTTAAAATAGTTACCTATTTTCTATGTTGTGTTTCTGCATACCATCAGTCACCAGTAGCATCTTTGAATTATTGTTGATGTTCATTGTAGGCAGCATTTCATGTATCCACTTACCCAGAAAATCCCATTCTCAAAAGACTTCTCTTTCCACATTGAGATTTGCACTGACTGAAACAAATTAAGAATGAATTACCCTCTTCAATTCAGTTACAAGGAAAGATACAAATGACAAATTAGTCACTCATGAGATGAATATAATCGCTCCATAGCATCAAATTTTGGTTATGATTGAAGTGAAGTCATGCCGAGAACGATGACCAAATCCTGACCACTCTCATGGCTTTATTTAACAATAAGAATCGCTTCACTATTGTTGCACAAACTTCCCACTGATGCCATCAGACTTCCTATCAATGAAGCTGACTCTTAAGAACCAAATTTGCCAATTGCACAGAATACCAAAAACATGAAACATTAGCAATATCTCTTTGGTAGATTTGTAAACTATATTTTATTCAGAGAAGAAATATTGGAATGAACATTACACCTAAATTTGCCCTCCATTTTTGGATTTTTTTAAAGCTCCACGTGTATTTGTCCCCATCCACTGAAGGATAAATAGAGTTCTTTTTAGTTTTACTTTATCAGAAAAAGCTTGCTATTGAGAAACCTGTTAATATTATTTCACATATCTGACCTTGTATTTAAACAACTTACAAGCTATTTAATTAATCTCCCATTTTAACAGGGGTTTATGTGGAGAAAAGCAGACTGTTGGAACTTTACTGACAAAATATGCTCGTTCATCGATGCAGAATGGTACGAAAGTGTTTAGCTCCAGAAGACCAATCTAATGATGGATTTGAAAACTTGAAATTCATCAGAAGAATGTTTGCCTAAAAAATGTACAATGCATGTTTGCCTCTCATTCCATCTCCCATTTTTGTGGATTTGAAATTGTCATGAAAGTATTTTTCAGAATGCAAGTGGTATGTTTTTGGTTTGTTAATAAAAATAAAGGATATATTTTCTGGAATGACACTGCTGTTAGTTCTGTCAAAGAGTAGGCTGTTACTTTAAACTTTTGTAGTAAAATGTTGTACCTAGATACATTAGCTCTACTTTTCCTTTTAAAGTCTCAATGCATTTGTAGTCATGTTATTTGTGATGAAAAAATCTCAGCCTTTCTTGCACTCTACAGTCTTGCACAATCATGTGCATTCACTCTGTATAGACTTCATGTTGATTGTGAAGTGAATACAATATTTGACATGAGCTGATCACATATGCTGTTGCATTGTGCTGAATGATGATTTGAGAGTGGAGCACTGATTACACCAGACCTTGGACTTATGTATTAAGAGGAAAATATGTAACTGCTCTGGTGTGGTTCGACTGATTTGATGTTTTTTGATGTGACTGAGTCTTTTCAAAAAGTGATGGTCAGCCAAATTATTGTTGAATTTAGGCTTGGGAAAACTGAAAAATATGCAGTAAGTTGAGGTGTCCTTGGTAAATGCACATGTATTTTTCTCGTTCACATGTGCACATATTACGTAGCTATTTTTCTCAAATTGTAACCGCATCAAGGTCATTTGAAGCAAAAAAGCAGTGACAGTGAATCAGAAAAGATGACCAGTTCAACGGCTTTGTGAGTGAATTCACCAACAGCCCTCACTGCATAGTTACCATTTGTGTGCCATGTGACTGCAAGATAAAGACATTTAGAAAAGGAAAGTCCTCCCGTCCCCGAGTCTGACATTGATAAGAAGCTTAACTGGACCAACCACTATCAACACTGTCAGTATAATAACATAGCAAGGATCAGGTATTATACGAAAAAAAATTCTCCAGCCACCTCACTGAGAAGCCTCAAGTTAGCAGTGTTATGTAATACCTGTCATTCACTGCATATCAACGTTTGAGCTTAACACCACACAAATGAAACATTAGATGGGCACACCTGTATTGGACTACAGGTAGTCTGTAGAATGGTGGCTTCAGTTTGTACAATTTAGCTTATACTGCCATTCCTTCTTTGTGTTGATGCCCTGGAAAACTCTACCTAACATCATTTGTGAGAGATTTGTCATCACAGGAACTGCAGTAGGCCTGCACCCCTGGATTTTAGAAGAGTTAGAGGTGACGTAATCGAAACACAAGATTCTGAGGAGACTTAACCGGATGGATGTTGAAAGGATGTCTCCTCTTGTGGGAGAATCTAGACCTAAGGGTCATAGATTAAAAATAAAGGTGTGCTCATTTAAAAAAGAGATGTGGAAACCTCTTTTTCTTTCCTTGGAATTCCCTTCCTCAAAAGGCAATGGATGCAAAATCTTTAAATATTATTGATGCAGAGTTGGATAGATTCTTGATTGCCAAGGAGATGAAAGATTATTGGGGATTTGCAGGAGTGTAGAGTTGAGGCTGAAATCAGATCAGCCATGAAACTGCAGAGTAGGCTCGAAGGGCTGAATAGCCTACTCTTGTTCTTTGTTTGTAGTTTGGATAGAAGACCTACTTTGTTAGGCCAACAAAACATGGGCATTAAATGCTGATCCTGAGAACAATTCTGTTTTAACAATCGTTGGGTGAATTATCACATGGTTACATGTAAAGATTCTTCTTTAACAATATGCTCCATTCTTTTTCTCAGTTCATCACCATTACATCAATATAAAACCTTTCCACCACCTACAATAGTTATTATGTCCTCTCGAGTTTCACCAAATGACTGAAATTTATAGCATAGAACCAAGTATTTTTTAAATGCAGTTTCAGACCATTCATTTCATATAGTTCCTTCAGGCAGAAAGCAGAGAAGTGGGACGGCATGGTGGCTCAATGGTTAGCACTGCTGCCTCACAGCGCCAGGGATCTGGGTTTGATTCCACCCTTGGAGTGTGGTGTTTGCACATTCTCCCTGTGTCTGCGTGCGTTTCTTCCAGGTGCTCCAGTTTCCTCCCACAGTCCAAAGATGTACAAGTTGGGTGAATTGGTCATGCTAAATAGCCCTATAGTGTTCAGGGATGTGTAGATTAGGTGGGTTACAGAGGGATGGGTCTGGGTGGGATGCTCCAAGGGTCAGTGTAGACATGTTGGGCCAAAGGGCCTGTTTCCACACTGTAGGGATTCTATGATTCAAGTTCCATCCATTGGAACTTTAAGCCCCAAGTGTGAGTGGTAGTATATGCAGAAACCACAGGGACAACCCATATATTCAAAGGACAATCTTTCCCTTCATCTTTCTTTTCTCCCATTTCAAATTCTCTCCTATGGCTCGAGCTGGAATCCTATTCCTTGGTGCCTTGCACAAATGTTCTTGTGCATTTGTGAGATTTTATGATGCATGAAGGCAGGTTATTTGAATCTGGGAAAGAGCCACAATAAGACTTGATCCTGTTCTGGTTCAGAGCCAATACGATTACCTACTCACAAGTTTGATGTATAGTGATTAGGAATATGAATACCTGCGGGTTCCCCTCCTGATAGTAAGGGTTATTGTCGGACAACCAACTGAGAATAGTCCAGAAATTGTATCAGGAACCTTCCTGTTCAATCATTAGCTATTTAATGCATTCTAGTTGTTTTTTGACAATAAAATTGATACATCTTCAGTGTAAGATGGACTGAAGCTTTTGTTTAATAGGTTGTATTTTAAAATTTGTATTATTCTCATTATTACATAGCAATGTTAAGCCCTAATATCTCTAATCAGCACTCACATTGGTAATCAATGGAACTCCAACATAAAACTTTTACTATAAATTATGGCTTTTAAAGTCTTTCAAATGATACTTTTCGTAAATAGATGGAAACTTAGCTAATGGCTGCCAGACATCTCCTAAAAAAGAAGCTGGCAAATTGTGTGCAGAATTCAGATGGCTCAAAATAGAACAGTAACTTATAGATTGGTGAAGCATCCACTTTTTTTCTCCTGTGAGTCAGGGCTGTCTGACATCTGACTAAAGAAGGCACATTTCCTGTAGATTAAAGTAGGATGTAAATTGCTGAATCATATTAGGTGCTGACATTTTCCAAACCTAACCAAGTGATTTCTTGCTAAATCTTCTTGTGTGAGCATGAGTGGCTCAGTGGTTAGCACTGCTGCCTCACGGCACCAAGGACCCAGGTTCAAATTCCACTCTTGGAGAACTGTCTTTGTGGAGTTTGCACGTTCTCCCTGTGTCCGTGTGGGTTTGCTCTGAATTCCGCCCACAGTGCAAAGATGTACGGGTTATGTGGATTGTAGTGTTCAGGGATGTGTAGGTTAGGTGCGTTAGACATCGGGAAATGCAGGGTTATGCGGTGGGACTGGGTGACATGTTCTTCAAAGGGTCAGTATGGGCTGAATGGCCTGCTTCCACACTGTGGGGATTCTATTATCTTATTACAAAGAGACTCTGAACACCGAGCAAGTTAAGTAGAATGATGCATTGCATGCACTTTTGTCTTTTTATAGATTAGTTGAATTGTATTAATATCATCAGCATGTTATATTTATTAATCATTCGTCATCAGACGTCATTGTTTTCATCAATGAAATTTCATTAAGGAACATGGTATCCAAAATTTAAAAAGACTGCTTACAAGCTAACAGTAAAACAGTATTTAAAGAGACGAGCACTAAATTTGGGACAGGCAGAGAGAAGCACAAGGATCACATCAGGCAGCAAGAAGAATAAGAGTCTATACAAGCATATAGAAGGTTAATAATCAATACGGCATATGAACAAGAAGAAGAATAGAAGGAAAATGAAAAGATTAATTTCTCCCCTGGATTCAGTTACATTAATTTTCTGATGCCTCATTTTGAACATATGACTGTGATGTGAACACCCTTAAAATCTGTTAACTTGGTTTTGATTTTCAGCAGATAGTAGACATTCAGTTGGTGATTAACAGGCCATGTCATCTGCTACTTTAATAGTTGTGCCCCAGTTACAACCTGATTGGAAAGTTATAAATCTGATGGCTCCTTTGTAGTGTTCAGCTGGCAGTTGCCACTTGAAGGAGAGAGGATCACAAAAAGAGAGCCAATGTAATTTTTCTTAGGCTATGACAAATGAATTATCATGACTATTTCTAAAATAGCCTACAGTGGTCTTTTTAAGCACCACTCGTTACTCAGTATCTCATCCTCATGGATGGAGGATGTGTGGAACACATTGTGCACTATGGAATCTGAAGTTGTATTAGGATCTTATAGTGTCATAGCCTGATGTGCATGCTGGAATGACATATCCACCTGTTTCAATTGATGCTGTGGAGTTCCATTTCCAGAACAAGTCGGCAATAACAGCAGGCAGATTTGAAACTAAGCATTAAGTTCTAAATGTATTTTTCACCAGACTTATGCATATGAGCTTTGAATTTATTAATATCTGACTTAGTAGCATAATGAACAATAATCCAGAGGCTTGATCTAATGATCTAGACACAATTAGTAGCAAAGCAGTTGAGGAGTATAAATTCAATTAAATAAATAAATCTGGAATTGAAAAGCTAATGTCTTTGATGTTGATCATGAAACTATATTGTTACCGCAAAAGACATATTTTGTCCTTATCCAGTCTGTCATATGTGACTCCAGACTTGCCACAATGTGTCATAGAGTCATAGATTCATACAACACGGAAACAGACCTTTTGGTCCAACCAGTCCATGCCGAACATAATCCCAAAGTAAAGTAGTCCCACCTGCCTGCTCCTGGCCCATATCCCTCCAAACTGTTCCTATTCATGTATCTATCCAAATGTCTTTTAAACATTATAATTGTACCCGCATCCACCACTTCCTCAGGTGAACCACCCTCTGTGTAAAAAAACTTGCCTCTTGTCTTTTTTAAATTGTTCTCCTCTCACCTTAAAAATCTGATTCCCAGTGTTGAAATTCCCCCATCTTAGGGGGCAAAAACCAACTACCATTAATTCTATCTATACCTCTCATGATTTTATAAACTTCTATCAGGTCAACTTTCAACCTCCTATGCTCCAGTGAAAAAAGTCCCAGCCTATCCAGCCTTTCTTTATAACTCAAACCTTCCATACCCGGCAACATCCTGGTAAATCTCTTCTGAACCTCCTCCACCTTGATAATATCCTTCCTATAACTGGGCGACCAGAAATGGACATAGTATTCCAGAAGAGGCCTCACCAATGTCCTGTAGAATCACAACATGATTTCCCAACTCCTGTACTCAAAGGACTAAGCAATAAAGGCAAGCGTGCCAAATGCCTTTTTAACCATCCTGTCTATATGTGATGCAAACTTCAAAGAATTATGTACCTGCACCTCTAGGTCCCTCTGTTCTACAACACTACCCAAGTCCCTACCATTAATTGTATAAGCCCTAAGCCCTACCCCTTGTTTGTTGTACCAAAATGCAATACCTCGTGTTTATCCAGATTGAACTCCATCTGCCATTTTTCAGCCGATTTACCCATTTGATCAAGATTGCTCTGTAATCTTAGAAAACCTTCTTCACTGTCTACTATGCCACCAATTTTGATGTCGTCTACAAACTTACTAACTCTGCCTTCTGTATTCTCATCCAAATCATTTATATAAATGCCCACGATGTCCACTTTGGTTATGGGAGCACAGTGGCTCAGTGGTTAGCAGCCTGTGAGTTGAAACCACAGTTAAATTAATCCGAATGAGGTGTTAGAGAAAGAGGTTAATTCCTGTACTGTGTGTAGTGTATAGGAGTTACTTTTGGGTATTGTTAATGGGTTAGTGTTTTGGGCATCTGTAAAGGAGTGTTTTTGGCGTTAATGGGATTATATTTTACTGTGCCTTCAACATCTCTAAAGTTGTGTTATAAGTAAATAATCTGATTTATTCAATTTTATCTTCATTTCTTTTGCTTTACAAACTTCTGGTTTATTGTTCAAACCAAATATGCAACATTGCGTGCCTGTGTTTCAGAGTTGTTTTGACTGCTGTACCGTACTTAGATGCTTTAAAAGAAATAGGGAGGGTGGAAAAAGAGGTGGGGGAGTGGCATTGCTAGTCAGGGCAAGTATAGCAGCTACTGAAAGGCAGTTCGAGAATGATATGTCTACAGAGTCAGTTTGGGTTGAGGTCAGGAACAAGAAAGGAGCAGTCACTTTGTTGGGGGTTTTTTACAGACCCCCTAATAGTTGCAGAGAAGTAGAGGAACGGATTGGGAGGCAGATACTGGAAAGGTGCAGAAGTCACAGGGTTGTAGTCATGCGTGACTTCAACTTTCCAAATATTGATTGGAAACATTTTAGTTGTAATAGTTTAGATGGAGCAGATTTTGTCCAGTGCGTTCAGGAAGGATTCCTGACACAGTATGTAGATAGACCAACACGAGGAGAGGCCACTTTGGATTTGGTGCTTGGCAACGAACCGGGCCAAGTGTTAGACCTGTTGGTAGGAGAGCATTTTGGCGGTAGTGATCGTAACTCTGTTTCTTTCACGATAGTCATGGATAAGGATAGGTACATATGGCAGGGTAAAGTTCATAATTGGGGGAAGGGTAATTACAATTCAGTTAGGCAAGAACTGGGTAACATAAATTGGGAACAGATGCTGTCAAGGAAGAGAACCACAGAAATGTGGAGATTGTTTAAGGAATGCTACTGCATGTGCTCGATATGTTTGTCCCCAGCAGGCAGAGAAGACGCAGTCGAGTGAGGGAGCCATGGTTCTCGAGAGAGGTCGAACGACTGATTAAGAGGAAGAAGGAGGCTTATGTAAGGTTTAGGAAAAGAGGAACAGAAAAGGCTCTAGAGGGATACAAGTTAGCCAGGAAGGAGCTGAAGAAAGGGCTTAGGACAGCAATAAGGGGGCATGAGAGAACCTTGGCGGATAGGATCAAGGAAAACTCCAAGGCTTTTTACACGTATGTGCAGAACAAGAGAATGACCAGAGAAAGGGTAGGGCCGATGAAGGATTGTAAAGGGAATTTGTGCACAGAGTCTAAAGAGATAGGAGAGGTCCTTAATGAATACTTTTCTTCAGTATTCACAACTGAGAGGGACCTAGTTGTACAGGAGGACATTGTGAAACAGGCAGGTAGGCTAGAGGAGGTTGATGTTAGTAACAAAGATGTGCTAGGAATTCTGAGGAATTTGAAGATAGATAAGTCCCCTGGGCCTGATGGGATTTATCCAAGGATTCTATGGGAAGCGAGGGACAAGATCGCAGGGCCTTTGGCGATGATCTTTTCGTCCTCACTGTCCACGGGTATAGTGCCGGAAGATTGGAAAGAAGCAAACATCATTCCCTTGTTCAAAAAAGGGAACAGGGATAACCCCGGAAATTACAGACCAGTTAGTCTTAAGTCAGTGGTGGGCAAATTATTGGAAAGGGCTCTGAGAGACAGGATTTATGATCACTTGGAAAGGCACAGTTTGATTCATGATAGTCAGCATGGATTTGTGAGGAGTAGATCATGCGCCACAAACCTTATTGAATTCTTTGAAGAGGTGACCAACAACGTGGATGAAGGTGGAGCAGTGGATGTGGTATACATGGATTTAAGTAAGGCATTTGATAAGGTTCCCCGTGGTAGGCTCATGCAGAAGGTAAGGAGGCCTGGGATAGGGGGAAATGTGGCAGATTCAGATTCAGAATTGGCTGACCCTTAGAAGACAAAGGGTCGTAGTGGACGGAAAATATTCAACATGGTGCTCAGTTACGAGTGGTGTACTACAAGGATCTGTTCTGGATCCTCTTCTATTTGTGATTTTTTTAAATGATTTGGATGAAGGAGTGGAAAGGTGGATTAGTGAGTTCACGGACAATATAAAGGTGGATCACGTTGTGGACAGTGCGGAGGGCTGTTCTAGGTTACAAAGGGACATTGATAGAATGCAGAGCTGGGCTGAGAAGTGGCAGATGGAGTTTAACCCTGAAAAGTGTGAGGTGATTCATTTTGGAAGGACAAACTTGAAAGCAGAATACAGGGTTAACGGAAAGATTCTTGGCAGTGTGGAGGAGCAGAGGGATCTTGGGGTTCATGTTCACAGTTCCCTGAAAGCTGCCACCCAGGTGGATAGAGTTGTTAAGAAGGCGTATGGTGTGTTAGCTTTCATTAATAGAGGGATTGAGTTCAAGAGCCGTGAAGTTATGCTCCAGCTATACAAAAGCCTGGTTCGGCCACATCTGGAGTATTGTGTCCAGTTCTGGTCACCTCATTACAGGAAAGATGTGGAACCGTTGGAAAAGGTGCAGAGGAGATTTACCAGGATGTTGCCTGGAATGGAGGGAAGGTCTTACGAGGAAAGGTTGAGACAGCTAGGGCTTTTCTCTTTAAAACAACGAAGGATGAGAGGTGACTTGATAGAGGTGTACAAAACGATCAGAGGTATAGATAGAGTAGACAGCCAGAGACTTTCTCCTAGGGTGGAGGTAGCTTTTATGAGGGGACATAGTTTTAAAGTGAAAGGAGGTAGATATCGGGGAGACGTCAGAGGTAGATTCTTTACTCGGAGAGTGGTAGGGGCGTGGAATGCATTGCTGGAGAGGGTAGAGAAGTCAGCCTCATTAGGGGCATTTAAGCGGCTATTAGATAGGCATATGGATGATAGTATAAGGTAGCGGTGGAAGTTAGATAGACCTTAGGTTTTGGGTAAAAGTTTGGCACAACATCGTGGGCTGAAGGGCCTGTACTGGGCTGTACTGTTCTATGTTCTATGTACTCAGTGCCTGGTCAATCAGTTTCCTTGCCCCTGTTTCTCATAACGGTTTGACTAGATTATTTCACAGGGAAGTTGAGTCAATTAAATTTCTGTTGGTTTGGAGTCACATCTAGGCTAGTAAGGTTGGCAGATTTCCTTCCCTGAAAGACATTAGTGAACTAAATGGGTTGTTTTTATGACAATCCATTAGTTTGGTCAGTATTACTGATATTTGTTCACAACAATCATTGCCTACCCCTTGTGTACTGTGATTGTTATTTTCCACCTATCTGCAAACGTTTGCCTCTTATCCAAATCTTGTTGTAAATGGCAATAGACTATTTCATTATCTATGGAATTGTGAATACTGATGAACATGATGTTGTCATTACTGAACAGCCTTATTTCCAACACTACCCTTTAAGGAAAGATCATTGAATCCCTGAAGTGTGAGAACAGGCCATTCAGCCCAATAAGTCCACACCAGCTCTCTGAAGAACACACCTGGACTCACACTGCTACCCAATCCCTATAACCCTGCATTTCCCATGAATAATCCACCTAATCCACACATCCCTGGACACTATGGGCAATTTAGGATGGTCAATCCACCTACCCTGCACATCTTTGGACTATGGGAAGAAACCCACGCAGACACAGGGAGAATTTGCAGACTCCGCACAGACGGTCGCCCGAGGCTGGAATTGAACTTGGGTCTCTGGTGCTGTGAGGCAGCAGTGCTAACCACTGAGCCACTGTGCCACCCCCAAGCAAATAACTGATGGAGCAACTGAACATGATTGTTCTTAAGATGTGCCCTGAGGAACTTCTTCAACAATGTTCTGAGTTCTGACAATGATTGGTATGCAAAAGCCACAATGATCTTCCTTAGCGCTAAGTATGACTCCAATCAATGGAGAGTTTTCACCTAATCCCCATTGGCCTCGTGTTTGACTAGGACTGTTCAATAATACACTCAAACTTCACTTCCAGAATTGAGCTCCTGTCTATGTTTGGACTGATGGTATTACATAGGAATGGCTTGGCTAGAACCTCTGAGGAAGGATCACCAGACCCAAAACGTTAACTCCTGATTTTTTCTTCATAGATGCTTCCAGACCTGCTGAGCTTTTGCAGCAACTTCTGCTTTTGTGCCTGATTTACAGCAGCCACAGTTCCTTCAGTTTTTATTGTGTTTTATAAGAGTTCAGTAGCTTTAAGGTCATTTGATAATAGCAGTAATTTATTCTAAACCTTTGGTGTATTTTTGAAACAGAATTAAAATGCAAATTTTTAATCTGATATGTCTTTACAGAACTTAATTGAGAATTTAATAATACGATTTCAAGGAGGCCATATAAACGTGAGTGGTAAATTATTTGAAGTCTGATTCACGATTCAATTGGAACACTGTGGGAGTGTTACTCCCTCTGGTGGCAGATATTAAGTAATGACTGTGTATGCAACTTGGTGGATCTCATTTTTGAAAATGTTGCATTGTATTTTAAGCTCAGGAAACAGTTTTGTGCCAAGACATTGTTATTGTGACCAAAATGATCAACGCCAAAATTGAAGCCTGCCAAGATAGCTTAGTTGTTTAATGGTTAAATACAATAGCCTGTGCATTACTGAATGGTACAGACAAAACATTGTCGATGTGTGATACAAGCTGGCCTTGGCTCGGTTAAAGTTGTGACAACTGGCCTCATCATCACCACCATCATCATCATTGTCATCATCATCATCAGGCTGAAGGAATGCTGCTATAAATTCTCTGGAGTTTCCTTTGTAACTCCTTTGCCTCTTTATCACCTTGTCTGTCTTTAAGAACTTCATTAAAATTTATACATCCAATTAGAGTTTTGCTCACTCTTCCAAATAGGGTCATGGAGTCACAGGGATATACAGCACGGAAACAAAGCCTTCAGTCCAACTCATCCATGCCGACCTGATACCCGAGATAAATCTAGTCCCATTTCCTGGTATTTAGTCCATATTCCTTGAAACCCCTCCTAATCATATACCCATACAGATGCCTTTTAAATGTTGTAATCATACCAGCCTCCACCACTTCCTCTGGCAGCTCATTCCATATATGCACCACTCTAGAGAGGGAGTAGTAGATTTGCCAGGATGCTGCCTGGAGATGTGAGATACAAGGAAATATTGGGTAGGCTGTGGTTATTTTCTTTGGAGCAGCAAATGTTGAGGGGAGACATGACAAAGGTGTATATTATGATAAGGGACATAGATAAGGTCTATGGAAGCACAAGGAAAGGTAATATAAAGCAAAGGGTATAATTCTAAAGTGGTACAGAAACAGAGATTGGGGATATATGTATATAAAGTTTTGAAAGTGGCAGTACATGGTAGGCCAATGGTTATAAAAGAATAAGGTTTTATAAACAGAGGGACAGAGTACAAAATTAAGGAAGTTGTGATGAACCTCTGAAACACTGATTTGACTGAAGGAGTATGTCCAATTCTATGCACCATTATTTTAGGAAGTATGTGGAGACTTTAGAGACAGTGCAGTAAAGGTTTACAAGAATGGTTCCAGGGTTGAGGGACTGTCGTTATCTGGATACATTGGAGAGGCTTTGATTGCTCTTTTTAGAAGAAATTTAATAAAGGCTCTCAAGATCACGACAATTCTGGACTGAGTAGATAGACAGAAACAGTTCCCATTCTCATCCCTTCAATGATTTCTATTTGATTATATTCTGGGGAGAGTTCAATAGCAAAATCTGTGGGTAACTGCAGAATCACTGAGTGACACTTCCGAATTTCTGTATTTAACTGTACATGTGCACTCCAGAGGTGGCTTCTGGTTTCAGAGATGTATAAACAGTGAATGCTACCAGTTTTGCTGCTGGCACAACAGCCAGATCGATAAGGATTAATAAAAAAACTTGCTGGAAGCAAAGGTGATCCTTAAAATCTCCTTTAACCCCCCCCTTCCCATCTCTATTTGGGTTAGATTCAAATTTTGTTTGATAACTTTCCTATGAAATGCTTTAGGACTTTTCCTACATTAAAGGTGTCATAAAATGCAGATGGGTATTGTCACCCACCAGATCCATGCCCATCTTTCCCACATCTCCATTCTTGAATCTCTCCAAACAAGTCACAAAAGACATTTTCCACAACTTTAAACACTGTGCATTATCTTTCCTTGTTCTTCATCTCTGTATTTTTGATACAGTTGACAACACCATTCTGCTCCTAAACTTCCTCACTGTTAGGATCAAGAGAACTGCATTGTTTGGTTGTATTTGTCAGCAGACCATCTCCATCAATGGTTACTGTTTCTGAGTTGCAATTTTGTTAACTGTAGAGTTTCCTGAAGATTTAATTTTGGACCTTTTCCTAACTCTAACTAAATGAAATCTGACCAGTGTTATTGAACATTCTAGAACATCGTTTTCTGTTTCCAGCACTGTAATATTCTCCTCAATCAATACTGCTCCTCAACCTTTCTCTCCTTCCCCATCTTTCGTGAACAACTCGTATCAAGAGTATTTGATACTCAGCCCTGTACTCCTTTAGCTAGGTCTCCATCTGCAGCACATCATATTCCATGTGGTTACCTGTGCCTGAAGCTCACCAACCATATTTATCATGCTTCAAGCATACCTGCGTTACGAACATAATTTAGACCTTATTGTGTAGACCCTATTGCAATCCCTCTTACTCTTATCGCATCTAATACCTTACTATTTCTTACTTTGGTGCCATCTGTCTCTCTAAATACTTTGTGCACCTTATTTCTCCTTTTTAATTCTACACCCTGTCAATTTAGTTTAAACTGTCACCAACAGCACTAGCAAAACATTTCACTAGGACATTAATCTCAGTTCTGCTTAGGTACAACCTGTCTGGCCTATATGGGCACCACCTCCACCAGAATGAGTCAGAATATCAGAAATCTAATGTCTTCTCCTCGTGCAGCATCTCTCCAGTCATGCATTTGACTGCTGTATCATTGTAATTATTTCCTCACTAGTCTGTGTAAGTAATCTGGGGATGACTACCCTTAAGGATCTGCATGCTAGTCTCATTTCTGACTCCCTATAATCTCCCCATTCCTGCCACTATGTACGTTGTTAATATTAATGTAGACCTTGATCACTGACTGTTCACTGTTTAGAGTGCTGCGCAATTGTTCCTTCCTTGACTTTGACATCATGGACACAACATAGCATACTGTGGTCGAACCCATGGCTGCACAAATGGCTGTCTATTTCCCTTACCAGAGAATCCCTATTGCTTTGTTTATTGCAGTTAATGTATGAGTCTTTCTCAATTTAATTTGTTTTTGGCTGTTAGGTTTTTTTGGGTCTGTATCAAGGTTTGCAAGTTTTGTCCATTGGCTGTGCATACCAAATCCAAAGTTAGAATGATATTTACTGTTTCTGTGAAATTCGAAGTTTCTTGCTACTAAGCTTTAACTAGAACTTAATATTTCTTTTATATTTCAAGAGTGTTCAATTTCTGGATATGAGTAAATCTGGAAGTATATCAAATTACTTTTTAAATAACATGACAGGTTTCTGTTTTTCTATCGACCACTATAGAGGAGGACAACTTAGATGTAAAAATTGGTGGGGTGGGGTGAGGTGTAATGTACTTTTAACAAATTAGCATTGAAAGGAAGGAGGTATTAGCAGTTTTAGCAGGTTTGAAAGTGGATAAGCTCAGATGAGGTGAATCCCAGGCTGCTGTGAGAAACAAGGCAGGAGACTGCAGTGACTGAGACAATTTTCAAATCCAGATGACTGGAGAACGGCTAATGTTGAAAATAGGTGGTAGGGATAACCTCGGAAACTACAGACCAGTAAATCTAACATCAGTTGGGAAACTATTGTAAATAACTTTGAGGAACATAATTAATCTCGACTTGGACTGGCAAGGATTTATGAAGAATCAAACAAAAACAGAAACTGCTGGAAAAGCTCAGCAGGTCTGGCAGTACTTGTGAAGAAAAAACTGAGCTAACATTTCAAAACCAGTGATCCTTCTTCAGAACACATTCTGGAGGAAAGAGTTCTAATGTTGGGTCAACGAAATGTTAACTCTGTTTTCTCTTCACAGATGTTGCCAGGCTTACTGAGTTTCTCCAGCACTTTGTTTTTAAGAATGAGTAAGTATAACTTTTTGTGCTGGGAGCCTGCCAATTACCATCTGTGGTTGGGCATTTCCTTAGAAGCTACATCAGAGGATCTCCCCACTTTAACCAAGCCTGCTTAGCTAAACAGACCTCACTCCCACGTCCAGCAGGATAATCCTCAAAAAGAAACTTGCTTGAAATCCAGTTCATATGGGACTCAAAATGTTGACTGTGCTTCTCTACCCACAGATGCTACCTGACCCTCTGAGTTTCTCCAGCACCTTTTAATTTTATTTCAAACATCCTGTGTTGGCTCTTAGCCTCTAGGAATCGCCTTCTCACAGAATCACAGTAAAAGGCGACCATTCGGCCCATCCTGCCCGTGCCGGCTGATTGAAGCCCAGAGCCAGCCTCCCATTGGACCGACTCTCAGCTCAGCCTTTGGGATCCGTGACAACCCATCCAATCAGCGAACTCGCCCTGTAACCCGTAGCAACGGCCACACTTTCTCCTGACGTGCGCGCGCAGCTTCGCTCCCCATCTGCAGGCACGCGTGCGATTCCTTCGTTTAGTTTTCGCGGAGCGAGCGCGCGTCGGGAAATCTGTATCGTTCGAATAAAAAAAAGTGGCGTTTCGTGTTTTCCGCGCGGGCAGGGCGGTGTTGGAAACTTCCGTCTCCCTTTCTAATTTTGGCAAAAGAAGAAGTAATGCAAGTTTTGGTAGACTTTTGAACTCGGGCGGGGAGGTCAAAGGTCGGAATCAAAATGGCCGCCCTGGCGGACGGCGGTTTGAGACGGCGCGAGGGGGGAGCGGAGGGGCGGTGACGACAGGGCGCGAGAGCTGGCCCAGGCGCGAGCTCGAGCAACCGCCGCCTCTCACCCACCACCAGCACCCCCCCTCGTCCCCACCGCCGTCACCCCTCATCCCCCCCTCTTCGAGACTCGGAGCAATGAGAAGCAACGGCGAGTCGTATCTCGTTTAACCCAGAGTGAGCGCGGCCCAGCTAGACATGAACAGGAAGAAGGGAGACAAGGGGTTCGAGAGCCCGAGGCCCTATAAATTATAAGTATTTTCCGTCTCTTCTCGCTCGGTGTATTAGTGCGTTTTTCTCTTACCTCAGCGTGACTTTATTTCTTCCAACATCACACCCCCGCCCCGGCTACCCCGTAATCTCCATTTCTCACTAACACCTTGGCCGAAGTTAAGGCTGCAAGAAGGTCTTAAGTCAACCCGCAGGCGCAAGACATTCACCTGGACCTGAAGATGTGGGCTCTTGGATAGAAAAGAGGTTGGGGATGTAACTGAACCAAAGGGATAATCTTGCCCTTTAGACCATTGCCCAGAGAGGTCTTGGAGGAATTTGAGTAATAACTGCAGTTGGCCATTATGCATATAGCGCCTTTAATTTAGTAACGCGTCCCAAAGCGTTTTATTTAAATAAAAATTGACACCAAGTGACACGAGCTACTAAGGAACGTAATGCTGTTTTTTTTTAAAGAGTGCCTTGAAAAAAGGCAGAGAAAGAGGCTTAGGAAGACAGAGCTTTGAGTGAGTTCAACTTTACAGGATGCTGCAAGTTATGAAGCCTTCGTTATATTTGGAGATATTTAAAGCAAGGATAAGGGTGAGAACTGGTTGTATAGAGGTGGAAGTCATTACTTGAGTGTGGATCTTGATTCAGGTATTCATGATGTAATACCTTGTGCTGTGAAATTCTAGAAATAGCTCAAGTTTTTGAAGGACTGGCGAGATGACTTGCTTAAATTGATACCTCAGTTAGTGAAGATGTTATGGATATTCATCTGTGCTGGTGGAAAAATTAAAATAATTTGTTAAAAAAAGTGGGCATTATAGTTGTGTACCCTCAGACTCAACCTGAGTGAAAAACTAGGATATATCCATATTTGATAGTTTAATTGTTGCTTGGGGCAGAATGTTGCACCAGAGCGTTGATAGATTGAGTGACAGAACTTTGGCAGATGGAATTTAAATGCAGAGGATTGAGACTTTGGGCTTAATAAAGAAGATCAGGGTATTTTCTGGATCACAAGAAGCAGGGAAATTCCATGAGAAATGATGGGAGATGGTTTTCAAGTGGAGTATAAATGTTGGCATGGATTGGATGATAAGAATGACTTGCTTCTGTTATGTATTCTGAGTGATGTTGACGCCATGTATAGAAATCAAAAAAGCTAATGGCGAGATATGAAAAGTGTAAACAGATAAAGTAGAATAGTGACCTTTATCTTAAGGAGTTACATATAAGTGGGTGAAGGCTCATGTTCAGCTACATCTGAAGTACTATGCATGTTAATGTATAGTATATTAAAATTGCTTATATTGCTTCAAAATCAGAAGAACAGACATGTTTTTTTGAGGTGTGTAGGATGTAACATGGAGGAAACAATCTCGATTAGATCTGAATCCTTCAGGGGAGGTGTTCTGACCACAAGGGCAGTGAAAAATTGAGGCTGAATGGTCTGCCCTTGTTCTTATGTAATGGGATAACTAGTTTCTAAAAGCTTGCTGCTTTGAAATTAGATTGTTCTACAAATGCCACAGAGAGCATGCAACCTTATACAAGTAAAATTGATTTGTTTAACTGATTAAACTTATTTATTAAATTATTTTGTAGTGGATTCTTGCTGGGAGTAAAGCTGGTGATAAGTTCATTGTAGTTTATCTAGATTGAGAGTTTTCCCCAACGTATGCAGGCCACTAATATGTAACCAACAATTACCATGTTCATTCCACCTAACATACGAGCGTAAGAAACAATTTAAAACTCCAGCTTGATCGAGTGTAAGCTGCTTTACTCATCTGTTTGTCACATTCTATTGGGGAAATAACACAAAACATCACATCTTCCTTGTATGTGATGCAACTTAATCAGTTTCTGTTAAACAGTCGCATATCTAAACTGTCATTTCAAAACTCTGCTAACCATTCAAATACCCAAATTTTAATTGGGGATGGACTTTGGATCTGGTCAGTCAGAAAGGTTGTAAGTGCCCAGATATCCACTTGCTCTTCAAGCAGTGTGCGGTCAGATGTAAATTATTGATTCACAGTAAGAAAATGGTTCAACTCTCAGAACTCATGCAAGATACAACAAAATACGAGCCATTATGCAGCTTCCATTTGTGGGGGTGGATTGGAGGGTAAAACCTGGCTTGAATTAGGAGGGAGGAGGTAACCCTGATTTTTGAAAAGGACAATTGGAAATATTTGCAACAAGTATTTTCAAAATGTCATATAAATTTAAACCCCAGTTTCGTTTCTATTTTTATTGCTTTCTGATAAATTACTAGTTGCCACACACTGGCAAATTCATTCATCTTTTGAAAAGAACAATAATTGGAATCTCTGTAGATCCTTGGAATTTTTTTCAGTTTGTAGGGCTTAATTTGAGAAACGTTTTAGCAGGTGTAAGCCATTCAACCCATTGAGCCTGCTCTGCCATTCATTAAATTATGATTGATTGTTCATTTCATCACTTTTCATGCTATTCTCATATCCCTTGACGCGGTTTAAGACTCGGAAATCTATTGATCGAAAAGATAAATGATTGACCTATAACAGCCTTCTGAGGGAGAGAATTACAAATGTTCACCACTTGAAAAAAATTCTCAGTTCAGTCTTCAGTGGGTTAAAGGCTGATAATTCCCCAGGGCCCGATAAGCTGCATTTCAGAAATGGCACCAGAAATATTGGATATATTGGTGGTCATCTTCCAAAATTGTATAGACCCTGAAGCAGTTCCTACTGATTGGACGATTGCAAATGTAAGGGAGGGAGATTAAACAGAATTTCAGATCAATCAGTCTCACGTCAAAAGCTGGGAATGCTTCTGAAAACCTCAGGACCAACTGGTGTCTTGTTTAAAGGATATTTCTAATTTTTGGGATACCCTATAGTCTGTTTGCATCCTTTGGAGGGGAAAAAGCTTTGCTTAACCTGAATGAATCTAAAAAGTGAAGCTTTTTTATTTTCAAAGACTCCAAAGGGACCTGTAGACACGCTGAGTTTGACCCTTCAGGACAAAAAAAGACTTTGCTTTTGGTTAGTTCAAGTTAAAGTTTCTTTTTGCCCCAAAAGGGCCAGAACCCATGTGTCTACAGGTCCATTTGTGCCTGCTTCCGAAAAGACCTTCAGTTTTGAGGTTGCTTCAGTTTTCAGACCTGCGGATAATGGCTGTCTGACCTGTAGTGGGCAAAATGCTCGAATTTATTATAAAAGTTTTGATAACAGAACATATGGAAAGCATTAACCAGTTTGGATAAAGCCTAAAACGCGCAAAAATAGAAAATGCTGGAGAAACTCACCATTGCTATCGGTTCTAAGGAAAGGTCACTGGATTCGAAATGTTAACTCTGCTTTCTTTCCACACATGCTGCCATACCTGCTGAGTTTGTACAGTAGTTTCTGTCTTTGTTAGTTTCACATTTGCAGCATCTGCAGTTCTTTGCTTTCTTTTAGTGGATAAAGGCATCAGGAGTTTATGTATGGCAAACCATGTTTAACTAATCTACTGGAGTTTCTTGAGGTCGTAACGAGTAGAATAGATGAGCGCAAACCAGAGGATGTGCTGTATTTGGATTTCAGGAAGGCTTTTGATAACGTCCCACGTAAGATTATTGTGGGAAAAATTAAAGCAAATGTGTTTGAGGATAATATAATGACATAGAAAATTGTTTGACAGACCAGAAGCACAAAGTGGGAATAAATGGGTCTTTTTTCCTTGGTGACAGGAGGTAACTAGTGATGCACTGCTGTAATAGATCCCAGCTAATCACAGCAATTGTGAGGACGATGCAAGGAGGCTTCATGACGTTTATAGACAAATTGAATGAGTAGATAAATATATGGCAGATACAGTACGTCATGGCTATTACTTAAATGATATATTGTTAAATGTGGATGTGGCCTTGTAAATCATTCAATGGAAGTAAAGAGGCAGGGGCAGCAATCATTTAAGAAGACAAATGGTATGTCGGCCTTGCAAGTGTATTTGAGTTTAGAAGTAAGGAGTCTCACTGCAGTTAGTTGTATGGGCCTTCATGCGATCGTACCTGGAATATTGTGTGCAGTTTTGGTCTCCCCACATAAGAAATGATATACTTGCCGTTGTGGGAGTGCAGCAAAAGTTCACTTGGTTGATACTGGGATTGCAGAAAGTGGTGAATGAGGAGAGATTGTTTTGACTGGAGTTGTATTCACTATATTTTTGAAGAATGAGAGGGGATGTGATTGAAACATATAAAATTCTAATAGGGCAAGACTAGATGCTTGGTAGGCCCTTTAGGACTGAGATGAGGAAACATTCATCATTCAGAAGATGGTCAGCTTGTGAAATTTATTACCATAGAAGGCTGTGGGGTCAGAGTATGTTTAGGAAAGTAATTGGTAATGTTTTAGACAGTAAAGAAGAGAAAGCAGGAATGTGGCATTGAGATAAAGGATCAGCCATGATCTTGAAGGGCAGAGCAAGGACAAAGGGCCGAATGGCCTACCCCTTCTAGCTTCTATATTTCTAAGTGGCCAACCGCTTACACAGTAATCACAAGGTATGTCCATTCACACAGCAGCCAAATCTCTGTAAAACATTACATTGAGATTTAGCGCAGAGTTTGAACTAAAGGAACGAAAGTGTATTCTGTGACAACAAGGTGCAGAGCTGGATGAACACAGCATGACTTGTGGTAAAACTATCAATGAGCGTAATGTTTTTTCTGTCATTTGCTGATGAAGGGTCTAGGCCCGAAACGTCAGCCTTCCTGCTCCTATGATGCTGCTTGGCCTGCTGTGTTCATCCAGCTCTGCACCTTGTTGTCTCGGATTCTCCAGCATCTGCAGTTCCTACTGTCTCTGAAGGTGTATTCTGTGTTGCTGTATAGATATTTATAATCAATGTGTTCAGGTATTTTATGTCATGCCTCTGGACCAGTTGGGGCTTGAACCTGAGCTTTTGGGCATTGAGGTATGGACAGTCCATTGCATCACAAGGCATTAGTGCTGCTATTATAACCCCCACCCCGTAAATCTAACTGTTTGAACTGTGCCAAATAATTATTTAATTTAGCTTAGTTGTCTGAGCACTCGCTACACTGAACTGTGATTTACTTTTGATTTATGTCTTTATACAACTCACCAGGTGGTCTGCATAAATAATATAAACTTCCAGAGAAAGTCTGTTATAGTAAGTACTCAATATATTTTTCAAACTTTTAACTAAAGATGATTTCAGATATGGTAAACAAGAATTTTGTATAATCATGTTTGCAGGGATTTGTGGAGTTGACCATATTCCCATCACTTGCTAACCTCAATAGAATAAAACTGAACAGCAAGCAATGCCGGATTTACAGAGTAAGAGTAAATGATTTGGAAGCTGCATTTATTTACAATGATCCAACTTTAGAAGTCTGCCACCATGAATCAAAGCAGTAAGTATGACAGCAGCAATCGTTTAAGTGCTGAAACTAAATGATGGAATGAAAGGATACATCTGAAAGAAAAGGGAGAAATCTCAAGATTTTAGTCAAAAGTGATTTGCTGTTCATCAGATTTAGACCACAGAGTTTTTGCACCTTTGAATGTTAACAATATTGAATTTGAGATAACATGGTGTAGAGCTGGATGAACACAGCAGGCCAAGCAGCATCAGAGGAGCAGGAAAGCTGACGTTTCGGGTCGAGACCCTTCTTCAGAAAATATTGAATTTGCTGTTTTCTTTTAAAAATACCCCAAAAATATTAACTGCTATAATTTCAAAACAGCATTAAGATGTAGCACTTTAAAATACCAATTCACCGGGTGCTTATTAAATATAAAATGCATTATTATTTTGTTTCTCAATACTGACTTGTACTGGAATATAGTTGCTCAGAGCTGGCAGATCAAGTGGCTTCCTTCATGTGAGTCAAGATTGTAATTTGTTGGCGGGCTGTTTTGCTTCAGATGTCAGGCCATCGTAGCCAACCAATATCCTGTTGACATCGAGAGGTCATGGATGTATACTTCCAGCAAGGACCTGCCTAATTATGCCAAAAGCAGAACAACTGCAAAATAGCAGGGTACTATGGTGAAGTACTGCTGATTAGATTGAGATCAAACAGCTAAACTTTCTTGGATGTGAAATAGCCTTAGTTTACTTTATAATATGATCTTGACCTTAATATGGCACGATACCATCAGATCCATCTCAGGTGGCAAAATAACTTTTGTGAATGGGAGCAGGAATTTATTAAGGGACTTTGACAGCCTAATGGGACAGGCATAATTATGGAATGTCAGAATATACGGAAGTTTGGATTTGATAAAATAATTCAGATATTTACTAGGATGTGCAATGCAGGGACCAAGATACTGATGTACACAAGTTAGTGAAAGTTAGTATTTATGTACAAAAAGGCACACACAGTATTCACTTTTATATCTCGGGGTTTGGAATTCAAAAGTGACACAAGATTCTACAGTTCTGCAGAGTCTTGTACAGATTCCATCTAAAGTATTGGGTTCAGACTTGGGCACTAAACATGAGGCTATATATTGGGTTTCAGAATGGGTACTTGTAGATTCAGCAGAACTATATTAGCCCTAAAGGATTAATTGAAATCAGTTATAATAAACATGGCTTGTTTAGATTAAAACAAATTATTTTCACCGGTGAAGGAATTTAGAACGAGGAGTTGTGACCTTAAAATTTGCTTAAGGTTATTTAGAAGTTAAATCTGCTTGTGCATTTTCTCTCTCAGATGGAAATCCAGAAACTGTTTCCTCCAGGGACAGTTTCTCCATGCAGCACTGGCTACCAGATAAACTAAAAGTTGAGGAGTAAGATTGGTACTAGTCAAGTTAGAGTATTGGAACATAGAGTTGGCGTACAGATCTACCATAAGCTAACAAAATATTGGCACATGTTTGATGGGCAAACAACATATTGGTTTATCCTTTTGAAAGAAATAATTTAGATAGAAAAGGTGACCTGATAAAATGACTTGTGGTAAAACTATCAATGAGCGTAATGTTTTTTCTGTCATTTGTGTTTTTCTTGTACTGTGAATAGATAAGAAAAAAACTTGCATTTATGTCATTTTTCATAACCATTCGATATTTCAAAGTGCTCTACTGCCAGTGAAATATTTTTGAAAGTACTGTTACAGATACAGCGTAGGAAGTACAGCAGCTAACGTGTACTTGACGAAGTCCCGCAAATAGCAATGCGATAATTTTAGGATAATCATTTTTGTGATGTTGAATGGGGGATCAATATTGATTCGGACGCAAGGGGTGACTCCCTTGCTCTTTTTCAAAATAGTGCAATGGGACATTTTACATCTATCAAAATAGCCAGATGGACTTTGGGTTAATGTCTTGTCTGAAAGATGCCACCACTGAGAGTACACTGCTTCCTTAATACAGTACTTGAACGTCATTCTTGATTTTTGTACTCAAAATAATTGGAATGGGGCTTGAACCTGGAAACTGAGACTCAGAAGCACAATGTCATAACTAAACAGCACTGACTCTAAAAATACAAGTTGTGCCCTTCGCTTCCCAAAATCAGCAAAACATGATTAATAATGAGATTAGTTGGTAATTGCTGTAAATAAAATTGATGCTCCATCATTTGATCATAAGATAGGAGCTTGTGGGCTAGATTTAATTCCAAAAGTAGACAATTTAGCCGATTGGGACTGTTAAAATATGGAATACATCAATTTTCTTTCTTCCCTTGGATTTTAGGCGGAATCTTAATTATTTTTCCAATGCCTACGCGGCAGCAGTCAGCGCAGTTGACCCAGACACAGGAAATGGAGAGCTGTGCATCAAAGTCCCATCTGAACTATGGAAACATGTTGATGGTAATTATAAACGCACACTGCAGAGCATAAGTGTTCAGGATACAGTCACCTAATGTTTCAGGCAATCAGTTAGAACCTCTGAGATTGCCACACAAGGATTTGAATTCAAAGTTATGAAATTGATTTTAGTGAAACTACCAACTTATGGACTAGTAAACAAGTTAGAGTCATGCAGCACGGAAACAGACCCTTTGGCCCAACTTGTCTGTGTCAACCAGGCATACCAATCTGACGTAGTCCCATTTGCCGGTGTTTCGCCCATATCTCCCTAAACCCTTCCTATTCATACACCCATCCAGATGCCTCCACCACTTCCTCTGACAGCTTGTTCCATACATGCACCACTCTCTGTGTGTAAAAGTTATCCCTCGGGTCTCTTTTAAATCTTTCCCCTCTCACCTTAAACCTATGACCTCTAGGTTTGGATTCTACCACCCTAGGAAAAAGACCCTGGCTATTCACCCTATCCATGTCCCTCTTGATTTTATAAACCTCTGTAAAGTCGTCCCTCAGCCTCCAATGCCTTAGGGAAAAAGCCTCTGCCTATTCATCCCCTCCCTGTAGCTTAAACCTTCCAGTGCTGGCAACATCCTTGTAAATCTTTTCTGAACCCTTTCAAGTTTCACAGCAGAGTAGTAGGCGATAGCCTAGTGGTATTATCACTGACCTATTAATCCAGAGACCCAGGTAATGTTCCAGGGACCCTGGTTCAAATCCCGCCACATTCAAATTCACTAAAAATCTGGAATTAGTGATGGTCATGAATCCGTTGTCGATTGTCGAGAAAAACCCATCTGGTTCATTAATGTCCTTTCGGAAAGGAAATGTGCCATCCTTACCTGGTCTGGCTTATATGTGAATTCAGACCCACAGTAATGTGGTTGACTCTGAACTGCTCTCTGGGCAGTTAGGGGTGGGCAATAAATGCTGCCTAGCTGGTGATACCCTCATCCCATGAATGAATTTTAAAAAAAAACTCACTAAAGAAGGGCGACCAGAATTGAACGCAGTATTCTACTGAGAGTGGCAGGGGTGTGGAATGCATTGCCGGAGACAGTAGTGGAGTCGGCCTTGTTAGGGGCATTGAAGCGGCTACTAGATAGGCATATGGATGATAGTATAAGATTGCAGTGGAGGTTAGATAGACCTTAGGTTTAGGGTAAAACTTCGGCACAACATTGTGGGCCGAAGGGCCTGTATTGTGCTGTACAGTTCTATGTTCTATTCTAAAAGTGGCCTCACCAATGTTCTATACAGCCGCAACATGACATCCCAATCCTATTCTTAATGTTCTGACCAGTGAAGGAGAGCATGCCAAATTCTACCTTCACCACCCTGTCTACCTGTGACTCCATTTTCAAGGAACTATGCACCTGAACCCCTCGGCCTCTTTGTATAGCAACACTCCTCAGGACCCTACCATTAACTATATAAATCCTGCCCTTGTTTGCCTTACAAAAATGCAGCACCTCACATTTATCTAAATTAAACTCTCTGTCACTCCTCAGACCATTGGCGTATCTGATCCAAGTCCTGTTGTACTCTGAGGTAACCTTCTTCACTGTTGACTACACCACTTATTTTGATGCCATCTGCAAGCTTACTAACCATGCCTCTTTTACTCACATCCAAATCATTTATATAAATGGTGAAAAGCAGTGGACCCAGCACCTGCCCTTGTCGCACTCTGCTGGTCACGGGTCTCCAGTCTGAAAAGTAACCCTTCACCACCACCCTCTGTCTCCTACCTTCAAGCCAGTTTTGTACTATTAAAAATAAAACAACTTTTCTGAGAAGAACCTGCCACTTCATCCAGTCTACCCTGTTCGTGGCTGCAACCCAAACTGTACAGTTGACTCCTAATTCCTTCAGAGCAACTTGGGATGTGCACTGTACTTTGCCTTACCAGTATTGTCCAAGTATCAGGAAAAAGTACTTTTAAAATTAATCCAAGAGCAAAATTTTTCTGTATGTATACGCATGAATCATTGGTGAAAATTGTTTGTGTAGTATTAATTCTGACATTTTAAAGTGGCAGACCAGAAAATGTTGTGTCTTCTTTTGTTCCAGGTGTGGTCCCAATGCTCATTCACGTTATACGATTATATGCCCCTCTTAATCTGTGAAGTGAGAAACCGCATTGCTATAATGCATACTTATGAAGAAAATAGCATGGTGTTAAGTGGGTGCATGTTGACATAGCCATCTTAATATTGTGTCATCCACAAACTTGGCTATAATGCACTTCCCTCATCTCAGTGCCCCCCACCCCGATGTCTTATCCTAATTCTCCTAGAAGTCATACAGCATAGAAATAGGCTCTTCAGCACATCATGCTGACTAACAGGCACCAAACTATACTAATCTTATTTATGTGGTCTTCGTCCCTACTATGCCCAATTTTAAGTGGATGGCCAGATGTTTCTTAAAATGTTGCAAGTGTACCTTCCTCAACCACTACCTCAGGTTGCACGCCCCATTATTTCTACCATCCTCTGGGCAAAATTTTTTTTCTCCAATCTTCTCTAAACCACTTAAACTTATGCCCTCTGACTCCAGACACGTCTACTATGGGGAAAAGATTCTCGCAATCTACCCTATCTATGCCTCTCATAATTTGGTATGTCTCAGTCAGATCCCACCCCCCTCAGCCTTCCCTGCTCCAAGGAAAACAAACCCAGCCTCCCCAGTCTCTGTTCATAACTGAGACTTTCCACTGCAGGCAACATTCTGCTGAATCTCCAATGCACAGTCTCCAGCGCAATCACGTCCTTCCGATAGTGTAGCAACTAGAACTGCTCACAATATTCCATCTGTGGCCTAACCAATGCTTTATAATGTTGCAAAGGACTTCCCTACTATTTTTATTGTGTCCAGGTTAATTAAGGCAAGTCACGTTCACCATCCTGTCTGCCTGTGGTGACATCTTCAGAGATATATGGACTTGTACACCAAAGCCCATTTGTTCCTCAGTACTCTCTCAAGACCTACCATTCATTGTGTAAATCCTTTTATTAGACCTCCCAAAATGCATCACCACTCACTTATCAGGATTAAATTCCATCTGCTATTGTTGTGCCCAGTTCACAAGCTAATCAATATCCGACTGTAGCAAGAGACCATCCTCCTCACTGTCAACAATACCCCCAATGTTCATGTCACATCCAAGTGGTTAAAGTACGAAACAAACAGCAAGGGTTCCGGCAGTAATCCCTGTGGTGCACCGCTGGTCCAATCTCAAAAACAAACTGCATCATCACTCTCTTCTCCTATGTGCAGTCCAGATTTGAATCCAGTTTGCCAACTTGGATCCCATGGGGCCTTATCTTTTTGGACCAGCCTTTCATGTGAGACCTTGTCAAAGGCCTTACTGAAACCCATATATATCACGTGACCTGTAGGACTGCCAATCTTCTAACGATGCTAATATACTACCTCCAACATCATGGGCTCTTATTAAGTAGCCTAACGCATATCAAATGTCCTCTGGAAATCCAAATATATTGCGTCAATTGCTTCCCCTTTAAATGTCCTGTTTATTACTTCATCAAAGAATTCTAGTACATTTACCAGGCATGATTTCCATTTCATGAAGCCTTGCTGACCCTGCTTGATTGTATTATATTGTTAAAGACTGTGCTATTAGAACCTTTGTAATTGGCTCCAACAATTGCCCAATAGCTGATGTTAAGTGAACTGCCCTGAAGTTACCTTTGTTTTGTCCTTTACTTTTTGAATAAAGATGTTAATTAGCACATCCAATCCTGTAGCACTTTTCCAAGATGTAAATAATTGACAAAATATACAGTGGAGGTGGACTGAAACTGGAGGAAAATGTTTCAACTGAGTTATTTTGATCTGGACTACATTGCCTGAATATACATTAGAATGAAACTTGATAGTGAATATGAAAGAGGTTATGGAATGGAGAACTTTGTAGTACTGTACTATAGGAGCGGGAGATTGGAGTTGAAAAGCATTCTCAATGGCTTGACACTAACATGTTTGGTAGAATGCCGTCTGTCCATGCGGTATGATTCCGTGTCAGCTTGGCTCAAATAGTGCAACTCTCAGATTTGAGTGAAACACTTCTGGCTTTGATGCCACTCACAAGAATTGATTTCCTAATTGATGGCACATTATTGAAAGTGCCATCTTTCAGAAGATATGTTAAACTCAGGGCTAGAGTGCTTAAATTGGTTAATGTGAAAGAAAATGTGGTGCTGCCACCTTGGTTACAATGTATCCCACGAACAGCATTACCATGTGTAGATGAGCAGAGGATTTATCTAATTTACGGGACCTTGTGTGCACATTGATTGTTACATTGCCTATATAATTTCATGGTTGAACTTCAAAAGTAATCGATTGGCTGTGAAAGCAAAGGAGCAGTCAGAATGTTTGCACTCACCTAATTGATCTTGCCAAATATAAAATAAAAACACGGCCAGCGTTCTTGCATCTCGGCTGAAAAGCATTTTACTTTGAATTTAATCCATGTTTGCTTATTAGCAGTTGAAATGATCTTTCAGTAAAGGGGCACAATTTCACTAAGAATAGATTAATATATATTGCTCCCATATACGATGGTCTGGTGTCACAGTGGTTAGTATTGCCTCGTAGTGCCAGGAACCCAGGTTCGATTCTCGCCCCATGTCTGTGTGGGTTCCAACCTTTGCTGCAGTTCCCCCCCACCCCCACAGTCCAAAGATCTCAAGTGGATTGACGATGTTAAATTACCCAGTAGTGTGCAGGGTTATGTAGTGAGACAGACTTACGATGGTAAATGTAGGGTTATGGGGATAGGATGCTATTCAGTGGGTTGGTACAGACTCAATGGGCCAAATGGCCTCTATCTGCACTGCAGGGATTCTGTGGTTCTATAATTATAAAAAAGAATTTTCATTTCATCTACTGTGACCAGTGCCATTAGACTTAATTTTATATTCAATGTAGTATCTTTAGCATGCATTTCTTATCAATTAAATTTTGCACTTTAAAGGCAGGCCAGTTGCATTGCATACAACCCGATATCCAATTAATCTTTTAAAAACAAAAACAAGGATTTTGACTTGGTCGCTACTAATAGAGATGGTGAGCAATTGCTTTTTATTTTGTTCTTTTGACTCGATTGATGGCCTTTTCCTCAAGGAAAGGAGTCACAGTACAATGAATATAGAGTATCGTCCAAATAATAATTGTTTTCTGTTTGATCCTGGGCGTATATTATTCTGATTATCGTGCTACATGAAGTGTCTAAACTGTGATGTGAAGGCAAGTTCAGGTGGACAGTGCTTTAGCACAGTTACCACTTAAGGTGCAATCTTTTGTCATTGTGTATTAATGTGTTATGTAAAAATGTTTGTTAATTATACTGAATGTTGTAATCCACAGTTGTTTAATCATGCACTGTCCACTTTGTGTTTGGCATTATTAGAGATGAAAGTTTTGAAGGTATATATCGAATTTTCCTTGGACCAGCCAAAAGGAGGGCTTCATTTTGTTGTGCCCAATATGGAAGGTAGCATGGCTGAGCGAGGTGCACATGTCTTTTCCTTTGGTTATGAAAACTCTACAAGGTGAGTAAGTAAATTTTTTCGAATAAATTATTCTAATACTTTTATGCAAGGGCATTTTTTAAAGCTTGAATAATGGTTATAGAATTACAAATTAATACAGTTTAAAAGCATGTTGTTTGGCTCATCATGTCTGTGCAGTCTCTTTGAAAGAGCTAAATAGTTAGTCCCACTCCTTTGCACTTTTATCATACCTCTCCAAAGTTTTCCAGTTCAAGTATTTAGGCAACTCCTTTCTGAAAGTTATTTAATCTGTTTCTACTACCCTTTCGGATCATAATGCATTCTCCTCATCTTGTCTTGCAAATAGATCAAATTTGTGTCTTCTGGTTATTGACCTTTCTATCACTGATAATGGATATACCTATTTCATTATTATCAATGCCCTTTAGAAATTTTAATGCCTGTATTAAATCTACCTTTTTTTATTTAAAATGACAATTAAATGGTTATACTTGAGTAAATTGCAAAATGTGGTTTTAAGCTATGAAAAGTCTTTTGCTGTGGGGGGGAGTAGACTGCGATACTTGGGGGAAGGCGATGTGGAACTACTTGATTTGCAGGGTTGAGACTTTTGAGCTTGTGATCCACCAGCATTGGGTTGCAATCCACAATTTGGGGTTTCCTGGAAAAGATGCTACAGTTTGGGAAAGGAGAGCATTGCAGTTGATGCAGTGAATTCTGTGTTGAGTAAATTTTAGTCTTTGAACTATTTGAAGGGAAGAGGATCTTGACAGGATCTTGACTTTCGACAGCTTATGCTTTTTGTTTGTCATTTGTAGATTTTGGTTTCCTTGTGTTGATTCTTATTCTGAGCTTTGCACTTGGAAATTGGAGTTCACGGTCGATGCTGCCATGGTGGCAGTTTCCAATGGAGATTTGGTGGAATCTGTTTATACCAATGACATGAGAAAAAAAACTTTTCATTACATGTTGACTATTCCAACGGCAGCACCAAACATTTCTCTTGCTGTCGGTCCTTTTGAAATACTGGTTGATCCTTACATGCATGAGGTAAGTTGGACAAAACTGTATTTGGTTTGACTGTTTTGTTCTCTGTTTTTATTCCCGTATTTTATACTCAAAAGCACAGCAATGGCTTGAATTTTAATTATATTTACTGCTAAATGTTTTCAGTGTTAGTAATTGGAATTTAATGAATAATTTAAATTGCTTTATTTAACACATGTAATGTACACAAATAATGTATTAGTTAAGCTTGTGCAAATGTTTTAATTCACTCCTGAAAGTTACTGACTGGGCAAACATGAACTTTTGTAAATCAATCCAATCAACAGGAAATCAATTAGCAGGAAAATTTAAAAAAAAAAAAATTATTACTTTCCCAGCTCGGTGATTTCATTTCCAATTGATATGATTGATTGATTGATTGTATCGGTGACTTCAGAGAGTTAGGTGGATAACATCAGATAAGAAATTTTCTACGCCATGCCCAGGCCTGGCAGAGTGAAGTGATATTTTATAAATCTGCCTTTGAAATAAGGAGCACTTAAAAGCTACTACACCTTAATCCTACTTAATGATTCCCATGAACTCCTAAAAATGTGTAATAAAGGTCACCATTTATGAAATAAGCTCTAAGTGTCATGTTTTTGGATATTTGTCATATGACAATAAATTCAATTATTATAGCAGAAATTTTAACTTAAAAATAATGTACATGTAATGGTGAAGAAAAACACTCAGATTTTCAGACAGCGCAGTATGAAACACACTTTCACAGTTTGTTAGCAAAATGTGTCCGAATTATAATGACACTTTTTTTTTGGACAGTAAACTTTATCTGCATGACTGCTGAAGTTTATGTCAGTTTAGTGGTATGGGTGGTTATGGCTGTTTTCGTGGTGACTGCTGTTGTATTGATTGTATAATCTAAAGTCGCCATTGGATGAGTTTATATGATGCTGTTTGTTTAATTCAAAAATACTGTCACATGCTGCTGTGTAATTTGTTTTTTCTTACTAGGGTGTATTATGTTTGAAGTGCTGCTGTTAAGATAATGGTTTCCTTCAGGTTCATGTCATCATTGATTGTCAGTAAAGTACAGAATAGTGAAATACTGACTTAATGTGAAAGATTTGGATCTCCTACAGGAACTTTGTGAAGATTGTTTTATGAGCTTTGATTTATGCAGCCTTTCCTATTAAGGAAATCATTATTAGTTTCAAGTATTTATGAACTAATCGTTGCTCCAGTCCTCTATCATTCTAGGATTAAATTGTTATGTTTAAAGAAAACATTCATGTTATGCCATCTGTAGAACAAACAGTTTTAGCCTCCCGTTCAAGAAAGACAAACTTAACTTTTTAAAATTCTGGTGATAAACGTGTATGATAATTAACATGCTGCATTGTAGTTCATTTTATTTATTAATGTTTTTATTCAATAACCTTAAGTTGAGTTTGTTTGATTTTGTTTTAATGCTATTTGCCTATTAAAAGCTACAAATTGCCTTCCCTCATAAAACTTTATCTACTGTTATTTTCGTTCATATGTTTTTACGGCTTAAAATGTTGCTACTCATGACTTTGAAACTGGTCTAGACATTAAATTGTTTAGCAAAAACATTTTAATTCAAAGAATTCATTGCAATAACTTAACAGTGCAACGTGAAACGTCATCTGTTTTTACCACTGTTAGATCAGGATGTGTTGATTGTAGTGTCCGTATTAGAAAAATGTGTGTGCTTCTATTGAGTTTGAATTGGTTACTTGCTGAGAGTAGATTAGCTTCTAGACAGGCCAAGAAATGTCCTATCTCTTGTGTTCTGATGCTCCCAAATAGAAATGTCTCAGTTCTTGCATGTTGCAAATTGCATCTTTAAAAGTGCTATAATTGAAAAAATACACATGGGGGCAGCAACGTGTGATATGGATGATTTAAACTGAACAATGCTGTTCTGCAAGCACTTTAGGGCAATGCGTGCTAGATGATCATGATATGACATGAAAACTTAATACCTTTGTTTTGAAAGTAGCCATTTATCATGTGATCTGTTTTAAGACTGAACAGAAATATTTGGAAATAATTGCCCAGATTACAGACATCCAAAATATTTAGAAATGACACTAGTGCATATTTCTTCATCCAACATTTTAAGTTCTGCAATGTCTTATAAATACTAACGTTCAAAAAGACTTGGGTGTCCTTAGCTAGAGATGTCCACATCCCATGAGTGAATATTAAAAAAAACAGACACTAAGGAAGCTAGCATGCAAGTACATCAAGCAATTAGGACGACAAATGGCATATTGACCTTTGTTGCAAAGGGATCAGAGTACAGGAATAAGTCCCCGTACAATTGTACGGGACTTTGATAAGACCACATCTAGATACTATGGTCTCCATATTTAGGAAATGTTATACTTGGCAATGAAGAGAGTAGTCTGAAGGTTCACTAGACTGCACTCTTTGGAATGTCAGAGTTGTCCCTTGTTGAGAAGTTGAGTAAATAGGGCCTTTATTCCCTAGAGTTTAGAAGAATGAGTGGTTATTGAATTGGTTCTGAACAGGCTTGGTAGGGCAGATGCTAAAATGTTGTTTTGGCTGGCTAGCAAATTTACTACACTCGGATATGGGGGTGGGGGGGGGGGGGGGGGGGCGGGGGGGGGGGCGCGGGGTGAAATGAGGGTGATCATTTAGGATTGAGATGAGAAATTTCTTCACTTGAAAGGTTGTAATACTTCAACTTGGAAGGTTTAGGATGCTCCCTTATATTTAAGACTGAGATTTTGGTCTTTTTGGGCATCAAGGAATATGAAGACTGGATGGCATTCTACTGATGGTGCCGTACTGACCTAAATGGAGGAGCTGGCTTGATGGCCTGAATGGTTTACTCTGATCACTTGTGCACCCAAACACAAACGACTTGTTTTGCAATGCTGTATTTTAACCTAACTGTAAATTGAATATTGTTTACCAGAAATCCACACAAAATTTCTTCTACGTTAAAGTGAAATCTGATGCCGTTTCTGGCTAAGTACAAAATTTGTTTGACTAAAATTGAATCATATGGAATTAATTCCTTGCAATGGGAGTTATATGCAGGACAAAACTTGATATATTAATGATTTTAACCTAAAATGTTGATTTATTGAAATGAAGTAATGTTTCATTTTCTGATGCCTCCTTTTCCAGGTGACACATTTTTGCTTACCTCAACTATTGCCTCTCCTAAAACACACCACCTCCTTTCTGCATGAAATTTTTGAATTTTATGAAGAGATTCTAACCTGCCGATATCCCTATGCCTATTACAAAACTGTATTTGTTGATGAAGCTTATGTAGAAGTAGCTTCATATGCATCTATGAGTATTTTAAGGTGAGTCTCCATTTGGAAAATCCTTTTGTTCAGAGGTGTTAAATGATCTTTTCCCACAGTGGGCTGCTTGAAATGAGATTTTCAGGCTGCTTTCAAACATTTGTTAGCTGCAAGTTCACATAGAAAAGCCAGAAGCTTATGAGCAAAGTGTTTGCCTACTTTAAACTAGGTTTTGATGCAGGTGGCTGGGAGAACTGTAAAATAAAAAGGCATAAATATTTTAAAACTACCGTTTGACAGTTCAAGAAGCAGTTTAAATTTTTAAATGGAGCACCCAAGTCACCTTGTGCATTTATTGGTGAAGTGACATTTCCCCCAAAAGAAATGCCGTTTGTGTCCAAGGATCACTGGCTTAAGCCACGCCTTACTGAATAAGCTGATCTTTAATAGTGCAGTAATAGAGGGCTCAAAAGCCCGGGTTAAAACTTTAGATTGCGAGCTGGAAAAATTGGCAGAGGGTGAGGGGCATCAGAATATGTCCAGGTCCTTTCCTGATGATGACTGAGACACTGAGTAGTAATTAGGAGCAGAAATCCTGGATTTTCTTAACTGAGGTATACTGAAACAATTGCAGTCCTATACCACTGTCTCAATTATGATCAGCTAACTGGGCACCTCTCACAGACTGAACCAATGATTTTTCTTCTCCGTGGAACGGGAGAGGGTGTTTAATGAATTGGGCCATCAGTGTAAGTCTGCTTGTAAAGCTTTGAGAGAGTTAAATTTGAATGAGACCCAAATTTCAGGTTAGTTTTTTAGGCCCTTTGAATGGAAGTCAAACACTACAGTTCTACCTCCCAACCAGCAATTAAAGTTATGCTCAAATTTCTTAAAGTAGAAACTTATATTCAAGCCATCTAAGTAAATGTACAAAGATGAAGAGAAAATGTAGTCTGACTACGGGTGAATCTGTCCCTGGAGAGGACTGAAGTCATGGTTAGTATTTAAATGTTATCAAACTAAAGTTTCAAGTTTTCTTAGTAATCTCAGGGAAAAAAAAAAAGATAAATGCTGAGCTTCAATTTGATTTTCAGTTTAAGAAATTAATTCCTCAATTTGTAATTCAGCCAAATGGGTAACAGTTATCAGTTAAAAATAATGGCTTAATTTTATTTGTTTTTAAACAAAATTTGAATGTTATGCCAATTCACTTAATAGCTGAGGTCAGATATGCCTGGGGCACTTACCGTGCAGCAAAATGTACTGTAAGCCCTGTTTCAGAGTTTTTTTTTTTAAAACCATTTGTTTCTTGACTGTTGAGGGGGACATTTTCCATGAGTGCTTCTTGCCTTGCTACCTCATCCAAGTGGTCACCATTCCACAAGCATAGATCCTAACTTCAGTCATGTCACACATCCATCCAGAGGTTGAGCTGCAGATGATTTTTCCTTGTTTTTCCATTTGACGCTGTGGCTAGATGCATTGAAATCAGTAAATTTGTCACAAACTAAAGACAGAAATAGAGGTCTTTGTATCCTCAATGACTCACTGCCACAATCTAAGGTTTTGGAGTAGATCTGTAGCTGTGGTTGTGGGTGTTGAGGTTGGTTGGCTCGCTGAGCTGGTTTGTTGTTCCGCAGACATTTCATTACCGTGCTTGGTAATATCCTCCGTGCAGCCTCTGATGAAGTGTCGGTGTGTTTTTCCACCTGGTTTTTAAACTCTGTGGTCCGTTGCAATGGATTGCCTCACTTCCGGCTTTCCTCCGTAGTGGAATGTATATGGGGTCGAGTTCAATGTGTTTATTAATAGCATGCTTCCAGGAATTCTCGTGCTTGTTTCTGCCTAGCCTGTCCCAGGATCTTGGTGTTGTCGAAGTCGTGGTTCTCCTTGTCCATGTGGATTGAGATGAGTGAGTATTGGTCATGTCTTTTTGCAGCCAGTTGGTGTTTGTGTACTCTTGTTGTTAGTTTCCTTCCTGTTTGTCCGATGTGGTGTTTCTCGCAGTCTCTGCAGGGGATCTTGTAGACACCATTGGTCCTGTCCATGGCGGCGAATGGGTCTTCAGTTCAGGTGAGCACTTGTCGTAGGGTTGATGTGGGCTTGTGTGCCACTCTGATGCCCAGCGGTCGTAGAAGACTTGTGGAGAGTTCTGATGTGTTCCTCATGTACGAGTACGCCAAGAGGAGGAGGAATACCTCTTCCAAGTGTTCAAGGATAATGGATATCCAAAGAACTGGGTCAGGAGATGCCTACAGGAACAGCATCAGAAAGATTCTACATGCCCCGACACACTCATCAGGAGCACGTCAGAACTCACCGCAAGACTTCTACGACCGCTGGGCATCAGAGTGGCACACAAGCCCACATCAACCCTACGACATGTGCTCACCCAAACTAAAGACCCACTCCCTGCCATGGACAGGACCAAGGTCGTCTACAAGATCCCCTGGAGAGACTGCGAGAAACACTACATCGGACAAACAACCAGAGTACACAAACACCAACTGGCTACAAAAAGACACGACCAATACTCACTCATCTCAATCCACGTGGACAAGGAGAACCACGACTTCAACTGGGACAACACCAAGATCCTGGGACAGGCTAGGCAGAGGCAAGCGCGAGAATTTCTGGAAGCATGGCACTCCATGAAGCATGCTATTAATAAACACATTGAACTCGACCCCATATACATTCCAGTATGGAGGAAACCTGGAAGTGAGGCAATCCATCGCAACGGACCCCAGAGTTTAAAAACCAGGTGGGAAAACACACCGACGCTTCATCAGAGGCTGCACTAAGGATGTTAACAAGCACGGTAACGAAACGTCTGCGGAACAACAAACCAGCTCGGTGAGCCAACCAACCTCATCATTGCCGCAATCACTGAATAACCTCAGCGAAGATGCAAAAATAGGTGGAGGCACAGGTAGTGTTGAGGAAGCGGGGAGGCTGCAGAAGGACTTTAGACTGAGTGGGAAAGTAGGAAAAGAAGTGGCAGATGGAATACAGTGTGGGAACGTGTGAAATTATGCACTTTGGTAGGAAGAATAGAGCTGCAGACTATTTTCTAAATGGGGAAAGGCTTGTGAAATCTTAAACACAAAGATGCTTGGGAGTTTTACTTTAGTATTCTCTTAAGGGTAACATGCAGGTTCGCTTGGTAGTTTGGAAGGGAAATGTAATGTTAGCATTTGTTGCAAGAGGACTAGAACAGAAAGTGGAGATGTACAGGCTCAGCAGTACAAGGCTCTGGTCAGACTGCATTTGGAATATTGTGAGCGGTTTTGGGCCCTGTGTCAAGGGAAGGATGTGCTGGTGTTGGAGGGGGTCCAGAGGAACTTTACAAAAATGATCCTAGGGATGAAGGGCTTGTCATTTGGAGCAGTTGAAGATTCTGGGTCTGTATTCAGTGGAGATTTGAAGGATGAGGGGTGATCTCATTGAAACTTACAGAATACTGAAAGACCTGGATGAGTGGATGTGGAGAAGATGTTTCCACTAGTAGGAGAGACTAGGGCACAGCATCAGAGTGAGGGGACACCCTTTAGAACTGAAATGAGGAATTTCTTGAGCCAGAGGATGCTTAATCTGTAGAACTATATGCTGCAGAAAGCTATGGAGGCCAAGTCATTGAATGTATTCAAGACAGAGATAGATATGTTCTCGAATAATAAGACGGTCAAGGGCTCTGGGGAGAAGGCTGGAATTGGAGTTGAGAAAATATCAGCCACGATCGAATAGCAGAGCAGACTTGATGGGCTGAATGGCCTAATTCTGCATCTATATCACATGGTTTTCTGGACTTGGCTCAAATCTTTGTGCATTTGTATGATATACTAGTCTCCAGCTTTTTACGAGGAAGGATATTGAGCCGTAAAATAGAGCTATGCTGGGCTCGCTCGTTTTGGAAAAAGCAGTTTATATAGAATGAACAAATTCAATCGACCAATTTGATAAGTAGGTTATAGTGTACTGGGAGAATATGAATTTGTTTTACTTTTTGCCTACGGAATGATGTATGCAATTAATTAAACACAGAGCAGAAAATGATTATTACAGTTCAGCTGACTAACGACATCACTGCATAATGAAGCATCAAACATATTATTTGTGCTGTTTCATCTGTAACTCGCAAAAAGATCATTTTGACAACTGATTAGTGTTTCTGTTATAAATTCATAGTAGTTGATATACTGATTCCAGATTTTGAGTGCTTTTAAAATAGTTTGTGCTCATTGCCAGTCCTTGTTGTTTGTGGTCTCTAATAGCTGAAAAGCCCTCGTGCATTTGTTCTTAACTAACGTACAGTTGATTAATGAATTTTTCAAAACATTGAATTTGCAACAGCTAAACAACTGCCAATTATTATGTGATTATTGTACAGTGTAAGTTTAAAGAATGAATATGAAAGGGCTGGCAGGCTTCACGCTTTCAGTTGACAAAGTACAGAGTCAGCCTTGTTAACATTTGAACTGAATTTCTGTCACCTTTTAAAACACTATTTGTTTTGACTAAATAAAATCTAGTGCTTGCCTGAAAATGTGGTCTATTTTCTCGTCTTTCATTTAGCACAAACCTTCTGCACAGTGCCATGATTATAGATCAGACGCCACTTACCAGACGATGTTTAGCACAAGCTTTGGCTCAGCAATTCTTTGGCTGTTTCATTTCCAGAATGTCATGGTGAGTATATAAAATGGTGAGAGACAAGGGCATGTACCTTCGTATGTATACTATATTGAAAATTTTATATAGACTTTTCTAGCACAACAAAAACTTTAGAAACAAAACTTTCCATTCTGAGGAAGGCTCCCTGGACCTGAAAAGTTAACTCTGATTCTTTCTTCACAGATGCTGCCAGACCTGTTGAGCTTTTCCAGCAACTTCTGTTTTTGTTCTTAAAAACTTTAGAAAGTTTATTATAAAAATCATAATGGATAAGGTGTCTGAAATTAGGATCAATATCAGCTTGATTGAGTTGATGACATACCTGCCTCAGAGACCAAATGTTATTTGTAGCCCTTCTCCCATCTCACCCACTCCCCCAATCCTGTATATCACAGTAGCAGCAAGGAGGTACTAGAATTAAAGTCTTGCCTGCCTGCTCAAGTGAATGGAGCAATGGCAAAGCAATTTTCAAAGTAGTTCTGGAAATACTCCTGTTCTAATGTTATTGGAAAGTGCCTGCACTGAGAGAAAGAGATAATATATCGGGTTAATGACCTGAAGGTTCTGAAGCTTTACTTGTGACAAATTATTGCAAATGCTTTCAGATGATTTTGCATCTCGCACTTCAACAGTCTTTGAAGTCTCCGAACTGGGTTTAAACATTTACATGCATGGTGATATCTCATGTATACCGCTTGTTGGCCTATCCTTTTTTCCTGTATAATTTGTTTTATTATTTTTTTCCAATATTGACTGCCATTGCTAACAAAAATTGACAACTCGACCATTTTCAGGCAACTGCCAGCAGTGCAATTTAGCTGGATGAGAGTGACTTGGTGATTTACCCTGCTTTTATTCATTATTGGAAAACCTTGTTTCTGCATTGTGCCTTCCCATAGCAATGACTAAAATGAAAAACTTGCCATTTGTGGTTCACAGGAGCATGTTTGGATCCCTATTCTGTGGTGGTACGTATGTTCAAGTTTTAGTATGTAAAATGGCTGTCATCCCTGCAAGTACTAAAGCTGTGCGTTGACCTTGTCCATGACTGGGCAAAGTGATGAACTCACTGCTGCAGTTGAGTTGTTTGATAGCAGCTCTGTTTGTATCTACTGAATGTTTATACAGTTTACAGATGTAACACGGTAAATAATCATTCTGAATGTATGAAATCACCCAAAACTGACAAAAATATTTTCATCCAAGACTATATAAGGAAAGAGTATGGCATACAATGACTACTAGTATTTCCCTTAAGTTTACAAAAATGTGTATCTTCAACAAAGAGGGATTCTGTTGAAACAGACTGTGCTTTGTCACCAGGCATGTTAAAGAAAATTTAGATGGATTATATGTTCAGTCGATAATTGAAGAAATTAGGACTTTTAATCTAAGATGATTGCCTATGATTAATTTTGGTTGAATGTTTGCATGGAGGATAAGGGAAGAATTTTCCAGTAAGCATGTGTCTAAATACAGATGCGCTCAGGCAGGAAACATACATTTGGAAAACTGCAAAGGAAATTGAATACTGAATGGGTTAATTGACATGAAACAAAGGCTATTTGTGATAGAGCGTGTGTTATGTATTGAGGATAAAAATGACATGGAGAAATAATTTACAGATTATAATTATGTAGCCAGTCTTGACGTGGAATAATTTGTGGTTCACAGGACTCCAACTAAAATCAAGTATTACAGCAAATGAGTTTTGTCTTTAAAATCTGTTATCTTTTCAGTCTTATGCCACCTGGAATCCACATGTGCTAAATCTGTAATACGTCATGTAAAATGGTTACTTAATAGCTTCGCCTTGTATATGATGCAAGGGCTGCATGGGAAAGTGAGCTTCCACTAATCATTGCATTTGATACATTTGTAAACCTGGCATCTGATTAGTTTTCTTCTCAAATTCATGTTAAGTATTCAATTGAAACCTTTTTTATCAGTTTTTTTTTGCATCACATCTGAAGGTTGGGGAGGGCAGCAATATTTTTGAAAATTGGTGTCTTTTGTTGGACTAATTTTAAATTTCTTCATCTGTTAGTGTACTATCTTTCCAACTTTGTTTTTGCAGGTCAGATGAATGGGTGTTGAAAGGGATCTCTGGATACATTTATGGCCTTTGGATGAAAAAGACATTTGGTGTTAATGAATACAGACACTGGATTAAAGAGGTAGTATGAACAAAGCTGTAATCCAATTTAAGAGAACTAGGTTTACTGTAAAAATAGTGCCAACTTTATTGTGAGCAAAGTGATTATTGACACGATGGTGAGTTAATGACCTAGAAGTCAAGTAACATTTGTGGCAGAACGTAGAAGTTAATTTTAAAGCAAACCTGGTCAATTTGAAGTGCTTGTATGAATTACAGCAAATAATTAATGTCTAAATCTACAGCATACTTTCACGACATGAGTACTTTGCCACAAAATGCAGTGTATGAAGGATAGCCACATAATAAAAATCTTGCATGCAGAATTAATCTCTGTCTTTCATGAGTGGTTTCCAGGCAGGCAATATATCCAATTAGTTCCTTTCTGATCAGGTCTTCTGGCATATCTGTCTGCAGCTAATTGTGCATGAGAATCAGATTATTTAACTCAATAAGAACTAGTGTAAAAACATAGCCATATTTTATATGTTTAAGCGCATATGAAATAAGTGCAGGAGTAGATCAGATTGTAGCTAACCTTCTGACTAACTGTACTGTTCTGACCTATCTGCCTATGCATTGATGCATTCACTGTCCAAAAATCTGTATGATTTCAATAGTGTAAATAATTTTTTGTGGGATGTGGCAAGACCAGCATTTGTTGTCCATCCCTGATTGCCTTAAAGAGATGATGGTGAGCTATCTTCTTGAACTGCTGCATGTCAAGTGGTGTAGGTACACCCACAGTGCTGTCAGGAATTAATAAAATGCAAACTGTAAAATTAAAAATTAGCAGTGGCTGTCTCATGTATAGTAGGTATGCCACTGAGCTTAAAAATTAGAAGTCACGAGTTCAAATATAACCATGGTAAATTTTAAATTGAATTCAGTAAATATTGTAATTTATGGACTGGCTTATTTTCATGTCAGTGGCCAGTACGGTGGTATTCTTTTCCTCTCCATACCCATGATAACTTCTTAAAAAGTACTTTTTTAAGAAAATTATTTTTGATGTTGGTACACATAACAAAATTCATTCCTCTTGAGTTGAAAAAGTTAGGGAGAACATGGATTACGAATCTTAAAATTCCAGTGCATGGTGGTAAAGATGTGTACCATTTACAAGATGCACTATGGCAACTTAGCAGGGTTTCTTTGACAGCAACTTGTAAACCTGTGACCTGTACCAACTAGAAAGATAAGAATAGTACACATGGGGTTCAATAAGGACTAGTGGACAGGGCACTTAGGGAGGACATTTCAAAGCTCTGAACCCTGCCACTTAAAAGCACAGCATCAAATGCTTGATGATTCAAAACTGGTATGCAAGAGGCCAGATTTGGAGAATACAGAAAATTTGAACATTATATAATGGTTATAAAGTTAATTATGTGAAGGGATGAGGCCAGGATGAGGTTTGAAAAGGATGAAAAATTTCAAAGCTGAGGACAAAGAGTCAATGCAGCCCAGTGAGCGCAGGGGTGCTGGATGGATGACTTAGTTTTAATGACTGACAGCGGAGTTTTGGATGAATCAATATTTTAAGAGGGTGGAAAATGAGATAACAGCCAAGAGATCATTGTTACCGCCAGACTTAATTATTCCAACGGAAAGAGCTGAATATAATTTAAATGGAGAATGATTGCAGAAAACTGCAGCACAATGTGATTTGTGGGCCCCAGTGCATGAATGATGAAAAGCTAGCATCCAAGTTCTGAGGGTAATCGTGAAGTCATAAGGAATGTTGGCCTTTATTTTATAGGGAATGGAGTATAAAAATAGACAAATCTTGCTAAAACTGTACAAGGCACGAGTCAGACCGCATCCAGAATATTGTAAACACTTTTGGACCCTTTATCTCAAAGGTATTGGAGGGAATCCAGGAAAGAGTCACTTGGCTGATAACAGTTTTGGAAGAACTACCTTATGAGGAGAGGTTGAGTAGGTTGAGCTTGTACTCATTGGAATTTAGATGATGAGAGGAGGCCTTATTGTAATACAGATTCTTAGGTAGCTTGACATGGCAGTTGTGGAAAATTGTTTTCCTCTTGTGTGACAGTCAGGGACCCGAGGACATATAATCTCAGAGTAAGGAGTCATCCATTTAAGATCAAAATGCGGTTTTTTTTTGAGGATGCTGAAACTGAAATTCTTTACTGCTGAAGGCTGTCGAGGCTGCGTTACTAAATATATTAAAAGCTGAGATAGGCAAATTTTTAATTCCTAAGGGAATCAAGGGTGTGGGGATAAGTCACAAAAGTGGAGTTGAAAATGATCAGATCAGTCATGATCTCATTGAGTGGTAGAATAGTCTCAATGGGCCAAATCATTACGTTCTGCTTCTATGCCTTATGGATAAGGGGTGAAGCAAACATGGATGTTTTAAATTTTCGTCAAATGACAAATTTAAATGTTGAAAGATCCAATAAATATGTTTGTAATTTATAGGAACTGGACAAAATAGTGGAATATGAATTAAGAACTGGTGGAGTTCTGCTGCATCCCATATTTACAGGGGTAAAAGAGAAAGAAACGTGAGTGGTGTCTTATTTGTAATTGCCTCGTGTGGTAGTTCCTTATTACTTTTTTCTTTAAAGTCTGTGTTCTCTCCTTGAAATGACTATATCAGTTCAATTTGGTAGTGCCTGATTGTTTACTGGACTACATATAATGGATCCAAGAAAAGCTGGCTTATTGTATGTAGATTTCTGTGAAGCATTTGTGACATTTGTAGTTGCTTTAGTCTGTTTTATCAGTTAACATTGATAATTATGATCGAAAAAGCATAAATCTCTGTTGTGTTTGTTATTGATTTTAGTTTCACATTTTTGGAGCTTTAGAACTAAAATCATTAACACACTGAGTCTCCAAGCTATTATAATCTTAACAGCAATAATTAAGAAACACTATCATGAGGAGGGACAGGCAAGGGGTAGGAGAGGGTGGGAGGGAGAAACATGAGGGGAAGAGTGATGGGGTCGTGGGTTGATGAGTTGCCGGTCGCCGAGGGGAGGGAGTGTTATGGGACGGTGGGGTCATGGGGTTGTAGGTTGCGGGTGGGAGGCAGCGGAAAGAAGGTGCGTCACAAGGCATAAAGAAGACAAATTAGGAAAGCGTCATGGAAGCAATTGTCATGGTAAGAGACTTCGGATGTTAACAGTCAGAGGAATGATGAGGGTGACAAGGAGCAACAACGGTCACTTGATATGGGGTGGTGGGGTAGAGAAAGTCTCTGGGAGGATGGCTGTCAAGGGTCTCCGCGTTGCACAGGGTAGGAGTCTGAGGGAAGATCGTCCTGGCAGGAGAGGAGTAACTTGATGAGGCTTCTTAAAGTCTCTGAGGGTTGAGAGGTAAGGGAGAGATGATGACATTCATAACGTTCACTACGGTGGCAAGAGGTTCAGGCAGCAGAAGAGGGACAGCAAGGGTCATGGGGGTGGGGATGGGCAGTTAGGAATGATATGTGTTGCAGGAGGACAGGTGGTGTACTAGAAGTCCCAGGAGAGAAGAAGAGAGGCGGTGGGATTATGGGAGGTGATGGAGGAGGGTCATGGGTGGCGGGATCCTGAGGGGAGCAGGATGTCTGAGGAACATTGAAGAAGGGTGGCAAGAGTAGCGAGGCGGGTTGAAGAACAGCAAGGGTTGTCTGAGAGAAGTGGTTGGTCAGGGTTGTTGCTGAAGAAGGGATGGCATCGAGGGTTGCTAGGGAGAGAAGAGTGGAGAGGATGGGGTGGGAGGCAGATATTGTGGGTTGCGGAGAAAGAGAATGGCGCTGTGTTGCAGATGGGAGGGGAAGGATTGTTGTGCGGGGAGAGGACATTATGGCATGATGGAGAGACTGTTGCAGGTTGTTTGGTGTGTAAGGGCATTGTGGAAGGAATTGAGGAATAGAGTTTGGAAGAGGCAGTTTACTTCAGTTTAAAAGTTCAGTTTGTAAAATGTCTACCCCAGAATTGTTACATTAGAAATACGAAGGCTATTAGAAGCTGTGAAAATACAAGCTGTCAGTATTGAGAGCATTCGTCCAAAAAGATTCCAGAGTGCACAAGAAAGGAACTGGAGAGAATCTGTTAAGTCAGATCTTTGAGTTTGATATAAAGAGAATTTCTCTAGCCTAGAATCTCAGTAGCAAATGATGTCAGAAAATGGGATGAGACTTTTCCAGTTGTATTCTGTATTTAGGTAGCTGAGTTTGTTTCATACAATTCACTTTGTTTGTAGAACAAGTCTGTACCCATGTGACTATGCTTCAGTTACTGAACTACTGTAATTAAAATGAGAAAATCATTGAACCGGCCAGGCTTCATTCTACTCATCTAGTAATAACATAAGCTGGGATCATAATGGTCTGGTACAATGTGATTCGTTGCTAATTTTGGGGCCACAAGACCAGAATGTTGGAAACATTCTGATTCAACCTCTCGTTGAGGAACAATAGAGGGAACAGGTAACTGGGGACTGATGGCAAAGGCTTTGGTCTTCCGAATGTTCAACTGATGGAAATTTCTGCTCAAATACTGGATGTCATGACTTATCAGTGGAGCAATCAACAGTAGCAGAAGTACTGATGGGCTTCACCAATGTATATGTGATATCTGCAAATGCCTCCAAGGAGTGACCTAGATGGAAAGTAGAGAGCCAAGGATAAGCCTCTGGGTGGTACAAGAGTTAATGATATGAGAGGGAGAAATTAATTCATTACAAATGATAGAAACCGAATGAACTGTAGATGCTAAATCAGAAACAAGAACAGAAGTTGTTGGAAAAGCTCAGCAGATCTGGCAGCATTGTGCAGAGAAATCAGAGTTAACGTTTCGGGTTGAGTGACCCTTCCTCAGAACTGATGGATTCCAAATCAAGTTTACCCCTTACCCCTCTTCCTCCCACCCTATCTTCTGCATATAAACTAACATTTTCCTAGCTACCACCAGTTCTGAGGCAGAGTCACTGGACCTGAAACGTTAACTCTGATTTTGCTCCACAAATGCTGACAGACCTGAGATTTTCCATCAGTTTCGGTTTTTGTTTCATTACAACTGATACTCTGGCTCCTAAATTCAGTTAGATACATAAAGATGCAATGAAGTGTAAACAGCAACCCGACAAAATAGAAAAACTTTGGCATCGAGGATGTAGTCAACCACGCATATGACTGCAGATATGAAGGAAAAAGAAAATTTGCCTGTGTCACACGAGCTATTAAAAGTTGTGCTCTTTATTGATTAGACCTGAGCTGTATCTCTTGCAATTTCTCCCAGCTGTCTTCCTATCCACCCTGCCTTCCTTTTGACTTATTGATTTTGCTCACAAATGAATTGTTACTTGGATGGCTGTCCCTTCTGTTCTTCACTTGTCCTTTCTTGCTTGAGCATGCTGATTTTGGTCTGTTTTATCATTGTTTCTCATTTTGTTCTTTTTTTCCAAATTTATTATGACTGCAGCACGTGGGTTTATCAGAAAAACAATGACTTCATTATAATCCTGCCATTAGACACAGGTGGCATAATTATTGTTGAGCATAGTATTGCATTTAATTAATATTATATTTTCTTGTGTTCATTTATGAATGCATCATTTGTTTTTAATCTCAATATTTTATTCAGTTTGTCACTAATTCTCCACCATTCAAGTGACAATTCATGTGTGAGCTAAATCAATGAGTATTTTGGGGGTGCGGGGTAGGGTATCAATTTTGTTCTCACCTGATGTCTGCATTTAAGCATTTTCCAACCAGATCATTTTCTTCATATTCAGGAATGTGGGCTCATCATGTTTCAACATAAGACTCTTGTGGCCATTGTGCTTCTAACCACTTTACTGCCTGAGATTTCACATCATATGCAAAGTCTAGAAATTGAATTTGAATTTTTACCTTTACACCACAGCTACATGGTACCACATCAGATACTTACATTATTTATATATTTAGATAAATTAATTTTAATGTAATATAGACAGTGTTAAATGTAATGTATAGTTGAATTTGAATTGGAATAAGCAATGAATACTTTAGTTCTCAAAGCAACTTGTATGGAAGTGGAACTGTTGCTGAAAACAGTAAGAGTGCTTTTATGTCTTTTTTAAAAAAACTTTACAGACCTGCTCCACACTTGCACTTTTCCATTCGTCATCCTCACACATTGTCCTGGAAGTATTACAAGATGTTTCAATGTAAAGCCCATCTGGTGATGCGACTCATTGAAAACAGGATCAGCATGGAGTTCATGCTTCAGGTTTGCAGTAAACGTATTCTTTGAAAAGTTGTTTCCTTACATTTGAACTAGTTCACACTGATTTTTGACTTCAATTTTTGTTGCTTTCAGTTGTTTAGTTGGGATCATGGAAATTTGGCCCACAGCAGGACACGATCCACCTCATTTTGTTTGTGTTGAGTGAAAAATGCCTGTCCAACATAGTATTTTCCAGCACCTGATCTATAACATTTCAGGTTATGGTACTTCAAATACGTTTGCATGTACTTTTTCAGTATGAAGAGATTTTCTACTGTACCATCCGTTCAGATGGTGAATTCTAGACCCCTGTGAGCAACTGGGTAAAAACGTTTCTCAACTATCCCCGTTTCTTCTACCAATGACCATAAATCTGTGGTCCCTGATTATTGGCACCTTTTCTCAGGGAAATAGGTCCTTCTTATCTACACCAGGCCCTTCATAATTCATAAACCTAGTTCTTTCCTCAGTCTCCTTTGTTTGAAAGAAAACTGCCACAACCTATACTGATAACCAAAATTCTCCATTCCATAGTGAAGACTACCTGCTATTATACTGTTTGATGCTGCAAATGAAGGAAAGTTTTCACTTAATTTATTTTTCTACTTAAATCTTAAAAGATATATGGTTATTCATTCTAGGGTATCTCTGTTCCTCTACTCTTCTCAGTATCCCACCGTTTAGTATGTATTCCTTGTCTTTCTCTACTTCCCAAATGCATTACTCCACACTTCTCTGGATTGAATTCCATTTGCCACTTATCTGCCCACCTGATCAGTCCATCTGCAGTCTATGACATTCTTCTTCACTATCAACCAAGTAGCCAATTTTTGTATAGTCTAGAAATTTTGTAAAGATACCCAAAATTTGTGGTCTACATCTTGGATATAAATCACAAAAAACAAAGGACCTAGTATGGAGCTCTGTGGACCCTCACTGGAAATGGACACAACCACCTGTAAACAATTGCCTTTTTCTTCCTGCCAATGAACTGATTTTGCATTCAACTTGCCATTTCTCTTTGGATCCCATGAGTTTTCTTACTAAAAAGCCATAGGGACCTTGTCAAAAAGGCTATATCAGAAGTACTATCCTTATTGACTTGTTAGTTCAGAAGAAAGCAACTGAGTTAGAACACGTCACATTTGACTATCATCATGGCTGTTCTATAATCAAATCCTGCTTGCTCATAATTTATATCCTTTTATAGCTGTTCTTAATAAAACTGGTCCCTCATGCAAACTTGACTTTACCCAATCTCGCTGTTTTGATGGAGAGAGTCCCAGATATTCTTCGTTTGGAAAACGTGATTCTGCATTAAATTCCTAATTAGCAAACTCTAATTTAAGATCATACCAACTTGTTCTGGATTCCCACAAAAGGGAAATGTTTTATGTGTTTACCCTAATTAATTCTTTAATCATTTTTAAATACCTTAACTTTAGATCATGCCCTCAAACCTCATAAATTTCAAGGGGACACAAGGCAACGTTTTAGAACCTGTTCTGATAAATGTGCCTGCACGGCACGTCCAAGGCCTGTAAGTATTTCCCAAGATTTGTGTGCATGGAAAATAAAACTCTTCAGCTCCTCCATAGTTCCTAGTCCCCAAAATTAAGGAAATATTCTGATTTATTCTTTTTCGGATCCACTTCCCCAACCGATCTGTAATTGTTAATTGACATGAGATGAAACCATACAAAATGGTAGCAATCTTCTCCCTATACCCCTGCAAGCAAATGTGCCTGCAAAACCTTTCTTCTTTTAGAGATCAAGAGGCAGCAAATATGAATTCTTGGATTGTACTGGTTTTATCCACCAAGTAATCACAACCTTTAAATTGCATTTTGATGTATACAAATGCAAAAAGAAATCTTCAATCTTTAGGACACTTTACAACCTCAGGACTTCAGAAAGGGCTTTAGTTTGAAATATTTTTGAATGTCGTTTGAAATATCAGTAACAAGGCGACTAATTTTTACACAGAAAGATCTTCTAAATAGCAACATGGTAATGATCAGATCATGTGTTTTTGTGATGTTGATTTGAGAGATTAATGTTGAACCAGGTGTTAGGGATAGCTCATTGGTGGTGTGTTTGAGACAGAGTCATAAGGATTTTTTTTTGTCTCCCTTGGAAAGCAAGTTTTAAGGTCTCACCTAAAATACAGCACCTCTGATAGTGCAGCACTCTCTCAGTACTGTGCTGGAGCGGCAACATAGGTTTTGTCTGCAAGTCACTGGAGTAGAAATTGACCCGCAGCCTTTGACTCAAGCCTGAGTGCAACCAACAGAGCCACAACTTGCAGCGGAATAGTTCATTGTCTGAACTTCCTTCTCCACTGTGAAAGTTAACCCCTCTACTAATCAGCTGAACAGCAGAACAGCGTGTTAAGCATTTATCTGCTGATATTTCTTTGGGGTAATGGAGGGTCAGCTTTTTTTTTTAGGGTAATTATAGAAATGTATTGAGGTAATGGTAGACATTCAAGAACTAAAACTTGAAGTTTACAAATTTATAAATGTTGTATTTGCAAAGCAATGTAATGCTGTCCAAAAACATTTGTCCATTGCTTTAGGTCTTCAACAAACTTTTGAGTTTAGCCAGTACTGCTTCATCACAAAAGTTTCAATCGCACATGTGGAGCCAGATGCTACTTTCAACAACTGGATTTTTAAAATCAATATCTAATGTGTCTGGAAAAGATATTCAACCTTTGATAAAACAGTGGGTGTATCCTTTGAGTTTTTGTATTCCTTCTGCAAAATTTGAAATTAGTTTATAATCAGAACTTTTGTTCTGTGCAGCATGATTGCCCTTTAATGTTGCCCTTTAGCATACAATTTATTTCAGTTGCTCCGGACACTTCTTCAAACTGCAAACCCACAGCTCTCCCCACAACTTTACTGAATTTTTTAAGTTGTGAAACTTGTACCATCAGTTCAGAAATAGGTACTGTACAAACTTGTGTAGATTTTCTTGTTTTCACTAAATTGTCAACTTGAATTGAAATTCATGAAAAGAACCTTAATTATATGCACTAGTGACCAAAGTGGTGTAGTGAAGTTCTTTGGCAGCTTTGCATTTAATAGGAAACGAAACATCTTGGAGTTGGAACTGAAGCAAGATTGTACTTCTTTGGGAACACAGAAGTATGTGGTAAGGATCATTTAAACTCAGTTTTATGAATGTAATGCTGATCTTTCAATTTATGTGGAGACCAGCTTAGGTTGCAGAGTATTAATAATGTGTGTTTTCAATTAAAACTACTAGAGCTATAGACTGTTGGATCTATCATATGTGTGAAATTTGATGGATGAATTGTGAGTGAACCAATCATTGTGGATCTGGCAAGGCCTCTTGCAAAACTGCATTATTGGATCATCTTCATAAATGAGGGAAACGTTAGAACAACTCCTTCGTTTAATCTAATTAGGCTTTTTTCACATTTAAAGTCTTATCTATTCATCTATCTTCTAGAATTGTTTAATTGTTTATTCTTAAATAAAATACAATTTGTCCTACTAAAGTCCTTCATTTTTTTTGCAGGGACCACTGAAGGTGACAGTCCAGGAGTTAGATGGATCATTTAACCACACACTACAAATTGAAGAAAACAGCCTCAAGCATGATATTCCGTGCCATTCCAAGAGCAGACGGTAGGTGAATGTATCATGGGAAATAAGATTTCAAGGAGTTTACCCCAACTAAAGTGGAGGTTAAATTGTTTGACATCTCCTAAACCATCTTTTGTTTTCATTTGAAGGGAAGAGGTCAATAGGATTTGGTCCCTCTGTTAGAAGTTGCATGTTTGCATGGGAAATGCATTATGAAAGTTCTTTCATGTGTGAGAATATTCATAACTAGAAAGACTAGGGCAGACTTTTACTTAAGTACAGAATATCATCAAATTGGTCCATGTCGTTATTTCTGATTATTCCACAAATCAATTATTTTTAAAGAAAATCTTGAATCCAGTCAGTATAGAATGCCTGGAAAATTATGCACTGATGGTTACTGGTCGACGTAAGCAGGTGATAAAGGAGCAAGGAAGGATGAAAGGCATATGGCGTGTGGGTTGGAAAATGGGTTTGTACAGGAACGAAGGGGCAGTGGATCGGAGCATGGGAGGAATTTTGGGAGTGTGGGAGGTACTGAATGGAAGACGGAATGGCCTAGGAGGGATGGAATTGAAATAATATGAGAGGGATGAAAGAAGTGGGATGGAATGGCATTTAACATAGACTTTAAAGAAGTATTATTGCAATAAAGATACTAATTCCACTGTAAGTGTTTGTAAGTCTACTTACAAATTTTAGAATTATTTGTAAAATATTTTTGTTCTAATACCCCATTGTTGTAAGGTTGTTACAAATACAATAAAGATGCGAAGTTTTCTAAAGTAGGCTGGTGATCAGGATATTTAATAGTCACAGAAGTCTGAAGACTATACTCTTGCATGTATCTCCTTACCATTCCATTACTGTACAGCCATGTTGGATTCAAGTGTATTCCTTTGCTTCCTTTTGTTGGGTCATTTAAAAAATGCATACCAATTGTATTTAAAACTTAATGAAATTAAAATTAAAAATTTTAAAGATTTTGTTCAAGTTACAACTTGGTGAGATCAGTGTCCAAGTTTTATTTTCTCAGTTGATGAATCCTATTTTGTTTGGAACAACTCTTCCTCAATTCATTTAGAAATGGTGTTTCGTTTCAAAATTTCATATTTTGCTGAAAATTCTTTGTAATGGCAAGTGAACACTCGGATATTTGCATTTTCTGTAAATGTTGCACGTGAGAGCAATTCTAGTCTGCTTGATCTATTCCTTAAATCCATTTACCCACCATGGCTCCACAGACCTTATTTAGTGAGTTATCAATTTGAAACCAAAAGAACTGTAGATGCTGTAAATCAGAAACAAAAACAGAAGTTGCTGAAAAACCTCAGTATGTCTGGCAGTATCTGTAAAGCGAAATCAGAGTTAACGTTTCTGGTCCAGTGACCCTTCCTCAGAACTGATGATAGCTAGGAAAATGCCGGTTTATGTGCAGAAGATAGGGTAGGGAGAGGGGGCAAGAAGGAAATGATAAGTGGGGATAGAGCCTGAAAAGAGAGGGAAGAACAGCTGGACAGACAAAGATATGAGTAATGATTTGGCTGCGAGTGTGAATAGCTGTTAGTGGAGACCGTTAGAGGTGAACGGTAGGTAGTATGTAATGACAGACTATGTGATAACAAGGCCTGGTGTGTGGCGTTGGGGGCTCATACATAGGAGAGTTCAAGCCCTAAAATTATTGAACTCGATAATGAGTCCAGAGAGCTGCAGGGTTCCCAACTGGAAAATGAGGTGTTCTTCCAGCTTGTGCTGAGCTTCGCTGGAACACTGAGACAAGCCTGAGTTAGAGATGTTGGCCAGGGAACAGGGTGGTGTGTTAGAGTGGCTGTGAAAACACAGGATCGTTTTTGCAGGCAGAAGGTTTTGCGCAGCGATCACCCAGTCTGCGCTTGGTTTCCCCAGTGTAGAGGAGACCACATTGAGAGCAGCAAATGCAATACAGTAGATTGTAAGAAGTGCAGGTAAAGTGCTGCTTTGGAAGCCCTAGGATACTGAGGAGGGAAAAGGTGAATGGGCAGGTGTTACAACTTGTGCAGTTGTAGGTGAATGTGCTGGGTGAGGGTAGGGAGTGGGATGTTGGGAGTGAAGGAAGAGTGAACCAGGGTGTCCCAGAGGAAACGGTCCCTGCGGAAGGCGGACAGTGGAGGCGAGGGCAATATGTGTTTGGTGGTGACATCTCGCTGGAGGCGGTGGAAATAGCAGCTGATGGTCTTCTGGATGTGGATGCTGGTGAAATGGTATATAAGGACAAGGGGAACCCTATCGCTGCTGCAGGAAGGAAGAGAAGGGGTGAGGGCAGAAATGTGGAAGATGGGTCAGACCTGGTTGAGGGCCCTGTTGACAATTGTGCTGGGGAATCCTCGGTTGAGGAAGAAGGTGGACATTTCGGAGGCTCCCTTGTCGAAGTTGGCCCCATCATCACGTAAGTGATGAAGGTGGGAGAATGGGATGAAGTCTTTACAGGAAGCAGGGTGCGAGGATTTATAGTCCAGGTAGCTGTGGGAGTCGGTGGATTTATAGTGGATATTAGTGGCCAGTCTATCCCCAGAAGTGGAAACAGATGTTGAGGAAGGGAGGAGTCAGAGATAGACCAGATTAAAGTGAGGACAGGGTGGAAATTGGATGCGAAATTGCTGAACTTTTCCAATTCTGGATAAGAGAGGGAAGCAGTGTTGATGTATCGGAGAACGAGTTGTGGATGGGTGTGCTGGAATAGGACTGGAACAAGGAATGTTCCACGTACCCAATGAAGAGTCGGGGCATAACTGGGGCCCACATGGGTACCCGTGGCCATCCTGTGACTTGAAGACAATAAAAAGAATTAAATGAGAAGTTGTTGAGGGTGAGGACTAGCTCGGCCAAACGGAAGTGGGTGGTAGTGTGTGGGGACGGTTCAGGCCTATGGTCCAGAAAGAAGTGGATAGCCTTGAGACCATCCTGATGGGGGGATGGACGTGTACAGGGATCGATTTGAAAGCTTGAATTGACCAGGAACCCAGATCATTTAGGGACAGAGTTACAGTTTCAATCCTAATCGTAACCCAAAATAAACCCTGTGTGTGGCCAAACTCCCTGTAGGACAACATCCCAGTATTTGTCCTTGTTGTGTAACAGCAAATACAATATAAAATGTTATTTGAATTAGTTAAATGGTGAATATAAGAAATTGCAAACTTCAGTTATTTTACATAAGCTAATTACCATCAAGAAGTCCACATAGCTGCAACTGCAGTTCTGATTGAATGTTAAAATATCATTGCTAGATTTTGGCAACTAGAAATAATGGGATCTTTATGTCTGGGAATTGTTTGAAGGTAGATTTTTATAACAATAAAAAAATGGCTTATTTGCATTGACCTGTTCATAATTTTGATTTGATGTCATTATTCTTCCTATTTAGGAATAAGAAAAAGAAGATTCCACTATTGAATGGAGAAGAAGTGGATATGGATCTTTCTGCTATGGAGTAGGCCATTTTCATTCCTCTAAAGTAATTTTTAACCAGTGAAATTACTAACTTAAGGCATCTTCTGTTATGTAGGGAAATCATAGTTATTTATTAAATTGTTTTTTGTAGTGCTGATTCCCCTTTGCTGTGGATAAGAATAGATCCAGACATGTCTGTTTTGAGAAAAGTGGAATTTGAGCAGGCTGATTTCATGTGGCAGTACCAGCTCCGCTTTGAGAGGGATGTGGTTGCACAGGAGGAATCAATTCATGCTTTAGAAAAATTTCCTACTCCAGCATCACGGCTAGCACTAACAGATATCCTGGAACAAGAGCAGTGCTTTTACAAAGTCAGAATGCATGCTTGCTTCCGGCTGGCAAAGGTGAGCTACAATGAAATTCTGTAACTGATTAAGCAGAGTGACTTATTGAGAGGCTGGGAAAGAAACTTGTATGGTGGGGCTTCCTAGGAAACTGTAACTATATTTCAAAAGTACTATTTTCCCTGTGATACCTTTTAATATGTCCTCAGGCTGTGAAAAGCATTATATACATGCAAGCTCTTTTTTTTTTGTGCGAAAGATTCTGTGGTAGCACACATGTATTTAATGCTATGATTCTTCCTCGCAATATTTCTGAAAACAGTATTGTTGAATTCTCTGTGTTAATTTTGAAATCTCACAACCAAATCCCAAAACAAACAGGTAATCAAATTAAATCCTTTTTTCCTAATTTCTAAAGAAAATTAGAATATTTCTATCATCTATAGATATCCGGAAACGAATACATTTTGGGAGAGTGATGTTACATGCACCTCTTTTGACGATTCATTTATAACAATCAGCCACTTGACCACTACCTGTTCTAAAATGTCACTTTTGGCTGCATGTTGACATGGTTTTTTTCTGCATTGATTTTGTCTGGTTGTTTCACAGGCAAATATTTTTTGACCTTTGCTGCACTGGTCTCTCTTTCAGTTCCTGTACTGTTTCATCTGGAGATCCCCAAAGATCTTGCCCTTCAGAGACACATCTAAAAGCAGTTTCCATAAATACACAATGCTTAACTCTACTTGACAACTAATCATGACTACCCGATTGCTGCTGCTTATTCAAAATTCAATACTGCATGAGCAAGAATTTCCTCTAACTAATCATTGGAAGGACTTGAAGCCATTGTCTTTGATAATTGCCATGAACTTCATTCCCTCCCAATGACTCAGTACCTCTCCCTAACGATAAAGGTTGAATCGGGGTATTTGCAATATTGATGTCGTAACTAAACTCGATTTGAGTTTATGACCACATATCTAGCTTAGGTCATCTCTGTTATGTCAGCTATCTCATTCTGTATCAAAGTTTATCTTTTATACCTTAAGTAGGCCTTTGTTAACTCTGCTTCAAGTAATCCACTGCACAATCTCGAAAGTTCTGTGCCCCTCATTGCTTCCTGTTTCCAAACTCGCAGCAAGTCCTGCTCATCCATAACCCTGTGCTTACTAACCAACATGGACCCCTTATTAAACAATGCCTTGGTTTTAAATTCTCATTATTTTCTAATCTCTCCATTCTCTTGTCCCCTCCAGCCCCAGAACCCTCTGAGGTATATATACTTGTCCTCTTGTGCAATCTGACTTTAATTGCTTCATGCTTCACCACTATATAATCTGCCATCTGCTGCCAAGTCCCTAAGTTCTACAGTTTTCTCCCTGCAACTCTGCACCTCTCTTCCTCTTTCCTCCTCCAAGATGCTCCTTAAAACCATACTCTTTGAACAAGCTTTTTGCTTTTGCCCAATTTCTCCTGACGTGACAACAAGGTGCAGAGCTGGATTAACACAGCAGGCCAAACAGCATCATAGGAGCAGAAAGGCTGACGTTTCGGGCCTACACCCTTCTTCAGAAATGGGGGAGGGGAAGGGGGTTCTGAAATAAATAGGGAGAGAGGGGGAGGCGGATAGAAGATGGATAGAGGAGAGGATAGGTGGAGAGGAAACAGACAGGTCGAAGAGGCGGGGATGGAGCCAGTAAAGGTGAGTGTAGGTGGGGAGTTCGGGAGGGGATAGGTCAGTCCACGGAGGACGGACAGGTCAAGGGGGCGGGATGAGGTTAGTAGGTAGAAGATGGGGGTGCGGCTTGAGGTGGGAGGAGGGGATAGGTGGGAGGAAGAACAGGTTAGGGAGGCGGGGATGAGCTGGGCTGGTTTTGGGATGCGGTAGGGGGAGGGGAGATTTTGAAGCTTGTGAAATCCACATTGATACCATTGGGCTGCAGGGTTCCCAAGCGGAATATGAGTTGCTGTTCCTGCAACCTTCGGGTGGCATCGTTGTGGCACTGCAGGAGGCCCAGGATGGACATGTCGTCTGAGGAATGGGAGGGGAAGTTGAAATGGTTTGCGACTGGGAGATGCAGTTGTTTATTGCGAACCGAGCGTATGTGTTCTGCAAAGCGGTCCCCAAGCCTCTGCTTGGTTTCCCCGATGTAGAGGAGGCCACACCGGGTACAGCGGATGCAGTATACCACATTGGCAGATGTGCAGGTGAACATCTGCTTGATGTGGAAAGTCTTCTTGGGGCCTGGGATGGGGGTGAGGGAGGAGGTATGGGGGTAGGTGTAGCACTTCCTGTGGTTGCAGGGAAAAGTGCCGGGTGTGGTGGGGCTGGAGGGGAGTGTGAAGCGGACAAGGGAGTCACGGAGAGAGTTGTCCCTCCGGAAAGCAGATAAGGGTGGGGAGGGAAAGATGTCTTTGGTGGTGGGATCGGATTGCAGATGGCGGAAGTGTCGGATGATGATGCGTTGGATCCGGAGGTTGTTGGGGTGGTACGTGAGGACGAGGGGGATTCTTTTTTGGTTCTTATTGCGGGGACGGGGTGTGAGGGATGAGTTGCGGGAAATGTGGGAGACACAGTTGAGGGCATTCTCGACCACTGGGTGGGTGGGGGGGTGGAAAGTTGCAGTCCTTGAAAAACGAGGACAACTGAGATGTACGGGAGTGGAATGCTTCATCCTGGGAGCAGATGCGGCGGAGGCGAAGGAATTGAGAAGAGGGGATGGCATTTTTGCAGGAAGGTGGGTGGGAGGAGGTGTATTCTAGGTAGCTGTGGGAGTCGGTGCGCTTGAAATGGATATCGGTTTCTAGGTGGTCGCCCGAGATGGAGACAGAGAGGTCCAGGAAGGAGAGAGAGGTATTAGAGATGGTCCAGGTGAACTTAAGGTTGGGGTGGAAGGTGTTGGTGAAGTGGATGAACTGTTCGAGCTCCTTGTGGGAGCGCAAGGCGGCGCCGATACAGTCATCAATGTAACGGAGGAAGAGGTGGGGTTTAGGGCCAGTGTAGGTACGGAAGAGGGATTGTTCCACGTAACCTACAAAGAGGCAGGCGTAGCTTGGGCCCATGCGGGTACCCATGGCCACCCCCTTTGTCTGTAGGAAGTGGGAGGAATTGAAAGAGAAGTTGTTGAGGGTGAGGACCAGTTCGGCTAAGCGGATGAGGGTGTCAGTGGAAGGGGGACTGGTCGGGCCTGCGGGACAGGAAGAAGCGGAGGGCCTTTAGGCCATCTGAATGGGGAATGCAGGTGTAGAGGGACTGGACGTCCATGGTAAAGATGAGGTGTTGGGGACCGGGGAATTGGAAGTTCTGGAGGAGGTGGAGGGTGTGGGTGGTGTCACGGACATAGGTAGGGAGTTCGTGGACCAAGGGGCAGAAAATGGAGTCCAGATAGTTGGAGGTTCGGTGGGGCAGGAGCAGGCGGAGACAATGGGTCGACCAGGGCATTCAGGTTTGTGGATTTTGGGAAGGAGGTAGAAGCGGGCGGTGCGGGGTCGGGGAACGATGAGGTTGGAGGCCGTGGGTGGGAGGTCACCTGAGGTGATGAGGTTGTGGATGTTTGGGAGATGATGGTTTGGTGCTCAGGGGTGGGGTCATGATCAAGGGGGCG
>NC_063335.1:10733168-10746375 GCF_021869965.1 Rhincodon typus
GAGATGATGGTTTGGTGCTCAGGGGTGGGGTCATGATCAAGGGGGCGGTAGGAGGAGGTGTCAGAGAGTTGGCGTCTGGCCTTGGTGATGTAGAGGTCAGTGCGCCATACTACAACTGCGCCTCCCTTGTCCACGGGTTTTATGGTGAGGTTGGGATTGGAGCGGAGGGCTGCACGTTCTGCGGGGGAGAGGTTGGAGTGGGTGAGAGGGGTGGAGAGGTTGAGGCGATTGATGTCTCGACGGCAGTTGGAGATGAAGAGGTCAAAGGAGGGTAGGAGGTCTTGGGGTGGTGTCCAGGAGGAGGGGGTGTGTTGGAGGCGGCAGAAGGGGTCAGTAGAGGGAGGGTTAGGTTCACGGTTGAAGTAGTAAGCGTGGAGGCGGAGGTGGCGGAAAAACTGCTCTATGTCCAAACGTGAGCGGTATTCGTTGATGTGTGAGTGGAGGGGGACAAAAGTAAGCCCTTTACTGAGGACTGACCGTTCGTCCTCGGTAAGGGGGAGGTCTGGGGGGATGGTGAAGACTCGGCAGGGCTGGGTGCTATTGTACCCTCTGGAGCTGCTGGCTGTGGAGGCTGTGGGCGAAGCGACGTTGGCGTCGGCTGTGGGCAGAGTTGTGATAGCCTCTTTGTAGGTTACGTGGAACAATCCCTCTTCCGTACCTACACTGGCCCTGAACCCCACCTCTTCCTCCGTCACATTGATGACTGTATCGGCGCCGCCTCGTGCTCCCACAAGGAGCTCGAACAGTTCATCCACTTCACCAACACCTTCCACCCCAACCTTAAGTTCACCTGGACCATCTCTAATACCTCTCTCTCCTTCCTGGACCTCTCTGTCTCCATCTCGGGCGTCCACCTAGAAACCGATATCCATTTCAAGCCCACCGACTCCCACAGCTACCTAGAATACACCTCCTCCCACCCACCTTCCTGCAAAAATGCCATTCCCTATTCTCAATTCCTTCGCCTCCGCCACATCTGCTCCCAGGATGAGGCGTTCCACTCCCGTACATCTCAGTTGTCCTCGTTTTTCAAGGACTGCAACTTTCCCCGCCCCCAGTGGTCGAGAACGCCCTCAACCGTGTCTCCCACATTTCCCGCAACTCATCCCTCACACCCCGTCCCCACAATAACAACCAAAAAAGAATCCCCCTCATCCTCACGTACCACCGCACCAACCTCCGGATCCAACGCGTCATCCTCCGACACTTCCGCCATCTGCAATCCGATCCCACCACCAAAGACATCTTTCCCTCCCCACCCTTATCTGCTTTCCGGAGGGACCACTCTCTCCGTGACTCCCTTGTCCGCTTCACACTCCCCTCCAGCCCCACCACACGCGGCACTTTTCCCTGCAATCACAGGAAGTGCTACACCTGCCCCCATACCTCCTCCCTCACCCCTATCCCAGGCCCCAAGAAGACTTTCCGCATCAAGCAGATGTTCACCTGCACATCTGCCAATGTGGTATACTGCATCCGCTGTACCCGTTGTGGCCTCCTCTACATCGGGGAAACCAAGCGGAGGCTTGGGGACCGCTTTGCAGAACACCTACGCTCGGTTCGCAATAAACGACTGCACCTCCCTGTCGCGAACCATTTCATCTCCCCCTCCCACTCCTCAGACGACATGTCCATCCTGGGCTTCCTGCAGTGCCACAACGATGCCACCCGAAGGTTGCAGGAACAGCAACTCCTATTCCGCTTGGGAACCCTGCAGCCCAATGGTATCAATGTGGATTTCACAAGCTTCAAAATCTCCCCTCCCCCTACCGCATCCCAAAACCAGCCCAGCTCGTCCCCGCCTCCCTAACCTGTTCTTCCTCCCGCCTATCCCCTCCTCCCACCTCAAGCCGCACCCCTATCTCCTACCTACTAACCTCATCCCGCCCCCTTGACCTGTCCGTCCTCCGTGGACTGACCTATCCCTTCCCTAACTCCCCACCTACACTCACGTTTACTGGCTCCATCCCCGCTTCTTCGACCTGTCTCTTTCCTTTCCACCTATCCTCTCCTCTATCCATCTTCTATCCAACTCCCCCTCTCTCCCTATTTATTTCAGAACCCCCTTCCCCTCTCCCATTTCTGAAGAAGGGTGTAGGCCCGAAACGTCAGCCTTTCTGCTCCTATGATGCTGCTTGGCCTGCTGTGTTCATCCAGCTCTGCACCTTCTCCTTACGTGATTTGCTTTGAAATTTTGTTTGATAATGCATCTGCAGTATATTATTTTATTCCATTTAGTTGCTTTATTGAGAGAGGTTTATATTAGTCTGATTTTTTTCAGTGTTTTACTGACCCTGTTAGGATGAATTTACCCACTTTGTGAGAATTTCTACCTGATGAGAAGTAGACCACATTGTACTTCACTATCTAGCCCCTTTTATGATATTTGGGAATTTGTCTGAATCAGGCATCAAGCAGTATATCGGTAACTTTACTCTTTGAAGGCATAGGTGGCAACACAGCTTAATGTGTGATTAATCTCCGATTTTGATCTTTAGTATCTTGCAGAACTGGAATGGTTAGATTAATCCACAGGTCTGCTCAACTAGTACATCAAAGCAGTGGCCGTCTAAAACATAGAATTCAGCCTCAAACAAATACTGTGTTTGGTCAGTCGGTCTGGTGTCCAGCAGTGGAAATCATTGTTCATTTAGATATTGAAATGTGGGCATTCTCATTAGGCAGTAGTTTAAATCTTTGTGTGTTGTCTGAAATTCTTCCTTCAGATTGCAAATGCCATGGTGAATACTTGGACAGGTCCTCCAGCCATGAAGTCACTCTTTACACGAATGTTCTGCTGCAAGAGTTGTTCAAATATTGTTAAGACCAACAATTTCATGAATTTTCAAAGTTATTTTCTACAGAAGGTAACGTTTTCATGGTACTGCTGCTATTGTAGAAGAAATTAGTCTACTTGTATTAATGAAATGTTAGCGGAGATAACTTTCATTACATAAAACACCACTATTAACTTTCTTTGGTGAAATCATTCTTTCTGTCTGCCAAATTCTATCTTGAATTCGCAGTTATAATACCTTTTACAATGATGCTTGTTTCATTTTGAATGCAACACTGATCCAGAAACTGAACTCAACCAGTTGTATAAAATATTGCGGCATCAAAAGTCAGAAGTTCTGAACCAAGTGTCACAACTCCTGTTTTCCCAATGCCTGACCACCATCTACAATGCACAGGTCAGCAGTATGATGGAAAAATCCACTTGCCTGGATGAGTGTAGCTCCAACAATGCTCAAAAAGCTTGACATCATCCAGGAAAAAGCTGCCTGCTTGATGGGCACCTCAACCCCACCTTCAACCTTCACTTCCTTCACTGCCAATGCACAATGGCAGCAGGGTGTACCATCTACAAATAATACACTACGAGTCTCCTCTTAGAACCTTTGTAGGTAGGAGGGGTCACAGGTTTTGAAGAACGAAGGATGCAGATGCATGGAAACGCCACCACCTGCAAGTTCTCCTCCAAGCCACACTTCTTCACTATCACTGGGCCAAAATCCTTGAACTCCCTTTCTAATAGTTCTGTGGTATTCCCTACTCTCCAAGGACTACAGCGGTTCAAGAAGGTAGCTCACCGCAGTCAAATTGACGACAAATGATAGCCTAGCCAGTGATACCTGAACAAGTAATAAAAAAGAACTTTGTATTGTGCTTGGAAACTGCACTTTTGAAATAATTTACTTCTTTGTCTGTCATGTATCATTCTGACTGGCAATCGTCTATCCTGCAAAATCTGGTCAAAATCAGCTCTAGAAGGAGTAGCATAATGATTTTCATAAAATAGAAAGTTTGCAATGCCGAAAAGGGTACATGATCTATCATGTTTGTGCTTGATGAAAAACAAGCCTCTGAGCCGAATCTCACCTTCCAGCCCTTAGTCCAGAGCCTGCAGGTTACAACACTTGTGCAAATGACTTAAGGGTTTCTACCTCTATTGCCCTCTCACCTTTTGGATGAAAACCTTTTCCTTCAGCTCTTTAATCTTTCTAGCAATCACTTTTTACACCTAAGCTCACTGGCCACTGCTAAGGAAGTAGAGCCTTCCCATCCACCTTATCCAGATCCTTCGTAATATTGTAAATCTCAATAAATCCACCCCCTCCCGCCACCTGCTGTTCCAAGCAGAACAATCCAGAGTTTCCAATCTTTTTGCCATAGTTCCACTTTCTTGGCCACATCTTCATAAATCTCTGCACCCTCCCTATAGTGCTTTCTGTATTGAGGTGACCAGAACTCCACACAGTCTTCGGATTGTAGTCTAATGATTTATACAGTTCCAACATAACCTCCCTGCTCTTACAATCTATACTTCAGCTAACTTCATACAACTTCCTTAACACCTCATTGACCTATCCTGCTGTTTTTTCAGGGATCTGCAGTCATTCACTTCATTTCCTGTGCACCACTCAGCATTCTGTCATTAATTATGTATTTCTTTTGCCTTTCTTGACCACCCCAAGTGGATTTCCCCCTCACTTTTCTGGGTTGATTTCTATTTGTCCCTTAGCTGCCCACCTGATCTGGCCGTTGATTATTTTTCTGCAGTTTGCAGTCTCCCTCCTCAATAACAACCATGCAGCCAATTTTTCCATCTTCTGCAAGCTTCTTAATTATACATCCCACATATACTTTCAAATCGTTAGCATATACCACAAATACAGGTGATATAATGCATCCATGCGGACCATATAAACTGCATTACCCTCATCAATCCTCCTTGTTGCATCCTGAAAAATATTTAAAACAAGTTAGTCAGGAAGGATCCTTCCTGAATAAATCTATGCTGACTACATTTGTTTAATCTCTGGTTTTTGACAGTTAATCCTGTCTTTCAGAATTGCTTCCAATAATTTGCTGACAGTGAAGTTAGCCTAACTGGCCTGTAATTATTCAATCTATTTTTTGCTCCCTTTTTAAACAGAGGGACAGCATTAGCAATTCTTCAATTTCCAGCACGACACCTGTGTACAATGAGGTTCGGGAACTGATAATCAGACTTTACAGCATTTACCCCCAGGTTCTTTTAACTGATTTTGATCTATTTGGCCCTGCTTTGTGATTTATCCGTTTTTAAGGATGCTAATCCCAGTAATACTTCCTCTCTCCTTTCATGCATCTCACCCATTATTCCTCACTCCTCCTTAACTGCAACATCTGCGCATCCATCCTTGTGAAATCATGCAAAGTTTTCGTTAAGAACTATATCAACATCTTTAGCCTCTACATATCGGTTACGCCTATCGTCTGTTATTGGCGTTGCTGTCCTTAGTTTTCCTCATTCCTGATGTATTGATAAGACTTCTTTAGGTTCACCTTGATTTTGCTTGCTAATATTTTCGCTTTCTCTCTTTGCTTTCCTAATTTCCTTTTCAAATTCTGGCCTTCACTTTTTACACTCTTGCTTTTTGTAGTGTTGATTTCTTGATGTTGGACTTGAGCTTTTCCTTTCTACCTTGTCTTGTAAGGTCCTTGACATCTAAGGGGCACTAGATTTGATTATTACACTATTTTCCTTTGTGGAAACATGTTTACTCTGAACCTGCCCTGTGAATGCCTCCCACTGCTGTGCCACTGATCTGTGTTCAAAGTTGCTGTTCATGGTCCAATTTTGTTAAATCACTCCAGCTTAGTTTAATTGGCCCTCCCCCAGCTTAACACACTTAACACACTTTCTGTAATTATTAAAATTATGTTATGATCATGACCACCAAAATGCCTTTCCTTCCACCCTTTTTGTTCATTACCGTAATCCATCTGTCCTGATTTAATGAACTTTATAATATTATCATCCCTCCTCAGAGTTGTGATTGTCTCTTTGAAATTGACACCCACTTATTATTTTTAAAATCTCCTCGCCACATAATATGAAAATTGAATTACCAGGCCTTTTGTGCCACCATTCGTGGCCTTCCATTGTTTAAGCAATAGCATGATATCATACTAGCATGTTTGTATCTGCGCCTTCAACTTGTCTGCTTTATTTAGTCTTTGTCTTGAAGTAGATGGGTAGGCGATGGCCAAGTGGTACTATCGCTAGACTATTAATCCAGAAACCCAGCTGATGTTCTGGGGACCCGGGTTCGGCAGATGGTGGAATTGGAATTCGAAACAAAAGTCTGGAATTAAGAATCTACTGATCACCACGCAATCGTTGCCGATTGTCAGAAAAACCCATCTAGTTCACTAATGTCCTTCAGGGGAGGAAATCTGCCACCCTCGCCTGGTCTGGTCTGCATGTGACTCCAGACCCACAGCAATGTGGTTGACTCTCAACTGCCCTCTGAAATGCAAGCCACTCAGATGTACTAATCGCTACAAAGACTCAATAAAATGAAACTTGACGGATCACCTGGCATCGACCTAGGCACCAGAAACAACCCTGTCGACCGTGCAAAGTCCTCCTCACTATCATCTGGGGGCTAGTACCAAAATTGGGCGAGTTGTCTCAGACTAGTGAAGCAATATCCTGACATAGTCATACTCACAGAATCATACCTTACAGACAATGTCCCAGACGTCACCATCACCATTCTTGGATATGTCCTGTCTCACCAGCAGGACAGACCCAGCAGAGGGGGTGGCACAGTGGTATACAGTCGGGAGGGTGTTTCTCTGGGAGTCCTCAACATTGACTCCGGACCCCATGAAGTCTCATGGCTTCAGGTTAAACATGGGCAAGGAAACCTCCTGCTGATTACCACATACTGTCCTCCCTCAGCAGGTGAATCAGTATTCCTCAATGTTGAACAACACTGAGGAAGCATTGAGGATGGCAAGGGCACAAAATGTACTCGGGGTGGGGGATTTCAATGTCCACCACCAAGAGTGGCTCAGCAGCAGTACCACTGATCAAGCTGGTTGGGTCCTAAAGGACATAGCTGCTAGACTGGGTCTGCGGCAGGTGGTGAGGGAACCAACAAGAGGGAAAAACATACTTGACCTCATCCTTACTAATCTGCCAGCTGCAGTTGCACCTGTCAATGACTGTATCGGTAAGAGTGACTATTGCACAGTCCTTGTGGAGACGAAGTCCCGCCTTCACATTGAGAGGAACCTTCATCGTGTCATGTGGCATTATCACGTGCTAAATGGGGCAGACTTCGCACGGATCTAGCAACTCAAGACTCGGCATTCATGAGGCACTATGGCCCATCAACAGCAGAATTGTACTCCAGCGCAATCTGTAACCTCATGGCCTGATATATCCCCCACTTAGCCATTACCATCAAGCCAGGGGATCAATCCTGGTTCAATGTATAGTGCAGGAGGGCATGCCAGGAGCAGCACCAGGCATACCTGAAGATGAGGCAACAACTTGGTGAAACCACCAAACAGCACTACTTGCACACCAAACGGCGAACGCAGCAAGTGATAGACAGAGCTAAGCGATCCCACAACCAACGGATCAGACTTAAGCTGTGCAGTCCTGCCACATCCAGTCGTGAATGGTGATGGACAATTAAACAACTCACTAGAGGAGGAGGCTCCACAAATATCCCCATCTTCAAAGATGGAAGAGCCCACCACATCAGTGCGAAAGATAAGGCTGAAGCATTCGCAGCAATCTTCGGCCAGACGTGCAGAGTGGATGATCCATTTCGGCCTCCTCCATTGGTCCCCAGTATTACAGATACCAGCCTTCAGCCAATTCGATTCAAGAAATTGATTTCAAGAAACGGTTGGAGACACTGGATACTGCAAAGGCTATGGGCCCTGACAACATTCCGGCAATAGTACTGAAGACTTGTGCTCCAGAACTTGCCACTCCCCTAGCCAAGCTGTTCCAGTACAGTTACAACACTGGTACCCACCCAAGAATGTGGAAAATTGCCTAAGTATTTCCTGTACACACAAAGCAGGACAAATCCAACCTGGCCAATTACTGCCCCATCAGTCTACTCTCGGTCATCAGAAAAGGGATGGAAGGTGTCATAAACGTGCTATCAAGCAGCACCTGCTCAGAAATAACCTGCTCGGTGACGCCCAGTTTGGATTCTGCCAGGGCCACTCAGCTCCTGATCTCATTACAGCCTTGGTTCAAACATGAACAAAAGAGCGGAATTCCAAAGATGAGGTGAGAGTGACAGCCCTTGATATGAAGCTGCATTTGACCGAGTGTGGCATCAAGGAGCCCTAGCAAAACTGGAATCAGTGGGTATCAGGGGGCAACTGCTCCGGTGGTTGAAGTCATACCTGACACATAGGAAGATGGTCGTGGTTGTGGGAGGTCCTTCATCTCAGCTCCAGGACATCTCTGCAGGAGTTCCTCAGGTAGTGTCCTAGGCTCAATCATCTTCAGCTGCTTCATCAATGACCTTCCCTCCATCATTAGGTCAGAAGTGGGGGTGTTTGCCGACGATTGCGCAATGTTCAGCACCAATCGTGACTCCTCAGATACTGAAAAAGACCATGTTCACATGCAACAAGATCTGGACAATATCCAGGCTTGGGCTGACAAGTGGCAAGTGACATTCGCGCCCCACAAATGCCAGGCTATGACCATTACCAATAAGAGACAATCTAACCACCGTCCCTTGACGTTCAATGGTGTTACCATCACTGAATCCCCCACTATCAACACCCTGAGGGTTACTATTGACCTGAAATTCAACTGGACTCACCACATAAACTCTGTGGCTGCAAGTGCAAGCCAGAAGCTGGGAATACTGCGGCAAGTAACTCACCCCCTGACTCCCCAAAGCCTGACCACCATCTACAAGGCACAAGTCAGGAGTGTGATGGAATAGGTCCCCACTTGCCTGGATGAGTGCAGCCCCAACAACACTCCAGCAGCTTGACACCATCCAGGACAAAGCAGCCCGCTTGATTGGCATTACATCCACAAGCATTCACTCCCTCCACCACCAACGCTCAGTAGCAACAATGTGTACTATCTACAAGATGCACTGCAGAAATTCACCAAAGATCCTCAGACATATGGGAACATCACCACCTCCAAGTTCTCCTCCAAGTCACTCACCATCCTGATTTGGAAATATATCGCCATTCCTTCACTGTCGCTGGGTCAAAACCCTGGAATTCCCTTCCTAATAGCATTGTGGGTCAACCACAGCACGAGGACTGCAGTGGTTCAAGAAGACAGCTCACTACCACCTTTTCAAGGGCAGCTAGGGATGGGCAAAAAATGCTGGCTAGCCAGTGACGCCCACCTCCCACAAATGAATGGGAAAAAAGAGATATACTTCAGCACTGCCAAATTTTCTTATTCTCAAGCATTTATTTCATTTGCCTTTCAGACTTGTCCACTAATTTTCTGCCTTGCATTTATATTTGTCCCAACTGAATTTACTCTTATTACTCCTCTCCCTGCCAAACTAGAAAAAAAGTCATGTGATTAGCACTTATCACATCCTCAGCTCTGCAGCCATATAATTACTTTGGAAGTGTAGTTGCTCTTTTCAAGGCAAATAGGCATCCAAGTTGCACAATCAGATTTCTTTCAAGTCAGAACTAGATAACTTGCTTTGATGTTGCATAAAGAATTAGTGGTGGTCAAAATCCAGAGCGACCTGACACTTCAAATAGGGTCTTGGGATCTTCACCCTATTTGAATAGCAAAGTTGTGTCTGGATTTATCACATTATCCATAAACCAGCTTCCCTGACATTTCCATAGTCAATAAGCTTCCCTTTGATTAGAGAGAGAGACAACTGGTAGTGAGTTTAACCTGGGCCTTACCACACAGCAGGCTTTCAAGGTGATCTTAGCCATTATGGGGATTGAACCCAGGCAGTTGGAATCACTCGGTATGTGATGAACATATTTTTTTGTAATTGTTTGTGCTGTGTAGCCTGGCAGCATGTGAACATTGCAACACAGGATATTTGAATAGTCGTGACATTTGATTCCGCTTAGGTTGAGTAAGTCACTTGATAATTCAAGGGTCACTGAACAGTTGGCTTTTAGTCAATTAGTTACAAGTAATTGAAGCAGCAGATGACTGATCAGTAATCTGAAGCAGTTAGGTGGAGAGGAGTACGGGAAGAGGTTCCATACTGTAAAGATGCTGCTGTAGCAGGTTCCCTGCAAAAAGAGTTCTCAGAAGCCCTGAGAGTCAGGAGGTGCAACTTGGGGTGATGGTAAGAGTCAGGAAAAGCTATGCCAGCAGTCCAGGACATTGAGAGGAAAAGCCCCTGGGATCCATTGATAGTCCAGTGTGTGTGAGGGTGAAAGGAGCTCATAAGCAGTGTTGTTCGGTGCAGCTGAAAAGTGTTGGAGCTTGAAGAAACCCAGCAATAGTGTCAATTAGTGAAGTTAGCTGCTTGTGAAACGGTTAGAATTATGCCCATGAAGGATGGCTGGAGTACAGTTTTAGAAATCCAGTTTTAGGGAAGGGGTTGGAAGAACTAGGATCTCAGCAGTCATTGAGGCAGTCTGTGATGTAATGATTTTTGAGTGAATTTTAAAGTTAGATCTTTGGAAATGAAGAATTGCAATTTCAGACGAAGGAGACAACATCTGAATAAATTTTGGTGACCCATAGTTTTACTGTTGTCTAAATGAGTTGCTAACAAATCTGTGGGATCTGGCCTGACTGCATTACTGGGGTGTTTGATCACTGTTAAACATATTTACTTTGTATTAATTCTGGATGTTAGAGTACAAGTTGTGTGTCTGTTATAGGTTATTTTACTGTTCTAAATTTGTATAGTAGTTTAATTTGTTGGTTCAAACCCATGGAATCTTGAGACTTTCTTCTTTTCGTTAAGTATCCAGCATGTCAAACTTTGACTTTAAGCAAAAAGAAAATTTACTGGTCCCTATCCAGACTGTAACGTAAATTTAGCAGTCTTGGAACAAATGTTATATACATTTTTCTTAGCATGCTAATGGTTCACTATATTAAAATATGAAATTGCTGTGAATTATTCATTACTAGAGCATTAAGGTGTTTTCAAAAACTTCTTGTTTGTCACATTTTAGAAAAATATACACTTAAGGAAATTAACCAACGCATATCACATGTTCACAGACAATGCCTGTTGCTATGGCTTTGCTGCGGGATATCCATAACCAGTGTCCCAAGGAAGTATTGGCCTTTATTTTGGACCTCATTAAATACAACGACAACAGAAAGAATAAGGTAATACATCTTTTGAGCTTCCATTTTGTATTCATTCATGACAAGTAGTTGCCCCTGACAAGGCTGGCCCAGCCTGAATTACTTTTTCCGAAGGTGGTGATATTCTTGAAACTCTGTAGTCCTTCTGGTTCAGGTACACACAAATTGCTGTTTGGTGGAGATTTTCAGAATTTTGATCGAATAACGGCGAAGGATTGGTAATATAGCTCCAAGTTGAGATGGTGTGTGACATGGGAAACTTTTGAGTTCTGGTGTTCAAATATGCTCACTGCTGTTGTTCATGTAGATGGCAAAAGTGATGGGTTTGGAAGGTATTGTTGACAAACCCTTCCCAAATAGCTGTAATGCATCTTGTAAATGGTAAGTAATGTAGCCATGGAGTGGCATTGGTGGAAGTGTGACCAAGTTAGTGGATGGGATGCCAGTCAAGTGGGTTTCTTTACCCAGGGCAGTGTCAGACTACTTGAGTGTTGATGTAACTGCACTTATCCAGACAAATGGAAATTATTCCATCATATGACTGACCTGTGCCTTGCTTTGAGGAACTCAGTTAAGTTCTTTGCAGAATATTAGCTTCTGGCCTGCTTTTGAAGCTACAGAATTTATACAATTAGTTTGGTTCAGTTTCTGATCAGTATTGATTAGGATAATATGTAGAATTTGATGTTGGTAATTTTTAATGTTAAGGAAGTGGTTAGACTGTCATTTGGAAATTGTTATTGTCTGATACCCGTGTGATGAAAATCTTGCTCACCACTTACCAGCTCGTGAGAATATTGTGCATATCTTGGCAAGGACTGCTTCATTATTATGGAGTGGCAAAAGAAATCCAGCGCTGCAATAATCAACTCACATCCATACTTCTGAGCTTTTGGTGGAAGGAAGCTCATTGATGAGGACGTTTAAGATGGTTGTATCTCGGGCGCAGTCCTGAAGAACAACGAGCAATGTATTGGGCAGAAATGATTTGTCTCCCACAACCACAACTGTTTTATGTTGTGCTGTGTATGCGTACAGTGAGTATCATGTTTCCCTCTGATTCTATTGACTTCAATTTTGCTGGGGTACTTTGATCCCATGCTCAGTCAAATGCTTTGATGTCTACTGATGTCAACCACAGAATTCTAATCTTTTGATTAGTAAAATTATTATTAGGACCAGAGCTGAGTGGTCTGGCTGAAGCTAAACTAGGTATCAATGCGCATGTTATTAAGTACCAGAATATAGCTCTGTCAGTAGTACTTTCCATAACTTTGGTGATTGAGAGTGGAATGATAATTGACTGGAGAAAAATACTCCTACATTTTGTGGACAATATGTACCTGGGCAAGTTTCCACATTTAGTTTGATGTTAATATTGCACCTGTACTGGAACAGCTTGGTTAGAGACTTGTCTAGCTTTATTGTGCAAGTCTTCAACCCTACATCTGGGACATTATTATTTTCTTTACTGAATGCAGTACTGTCAGCCAGTTTGTGACAGCACTTGGAATGAATTGAATTGGTCAAGATTAGCAATTGTGAAACTGAGGATCTTTGTACATGGCCATCATAGGCTCATCAATTAACATTTCTGCTGAGGACAGTTGCAAATGCATGAGCTATATCTTTGCGCTTCAGATCCTAAAACTGAGATTTAGAAAGGAATGGTGCATTTATGTTAATTCAGAAACTTGATTTCAAATCCCACCATGGCAGGTCAGGAATTTAAATGCAATTATTTAAATAAATCTGGAATTAAAGAAAATAACAACACTAACAGGGATCAACTGCCAAATATTGCCGAAAGTCCACTAAGTTATATCATTCAGTGAAGGAAATCTGGCACCATTATCCGATCTCAACTTATGGGTAACTCCACATTCTTAGTAATATGGTTGACTTTTAACCATCCTCTGAAACTCTAAAGGCTAAAGCCAGCAAGAAATACAGAGGTCTGCATTCATGATGAATGGGTGTGTTTAATGTCATTTTCTTAGTTGTTTCATTGTCCGTCACCACACATCACTGAACTCTGTGTGCCTGTATCTTGTCCACTGCCTCAGTATATTCCGAGAAGTCTTCATAAAAACCAAAAGAACTGCG
>NC_063335.1:10746775-10772463 GCF_021869965.1 Rhincodon typus
CCTTCCTCAGAACAGTTCTGAGGAAGGGTCACCGGACCCGAAACGTTAACTCTTGTTTTCTCCTCCACAGATGCTGCCAGACCTGCTGAGCTTTTCCAGAAACTTTGTTTTTGTTCCGAGTGGTCTTACTGGTTTTAGTCTTTAGAATTTTAGAGGATGGTGTAGAAGTCGGCCATAGTACTGAGAATCTGGAGTTACCTTTTAATTGAGATTGGATAATGGCGCCAAATTTCCTTCAGTAAATGATATAACTAAGTGGATTTTTGGCAACATTTGGCAATTGGCTACTGTCAGTGTTATTTTTCTTTTAAATACCAGATTTATTTAAATAATTGCATTTAAATTCCTGACCTGCCATGGTGGGATTTGAAATTGAGTCTGTGAGTTAACATAACCATTATGCTACCATTTCTTTCTAAATTTTTTAAGTTTTAGGATTTGAAGATTGTGACTTTAAAAAAACTGCCATCTCAACTATATCAACTAATATGTTTCCAAGAAATGTACATAAAGTTAAGAATTTTTTGGTTGTGAGACTTTGTTTGTTTGTTTGTTAGTTTGTTTTTCATCTGGTTTATTTTAATCATTACTATTAAAAATTGCTTCAAGTTTTCAGACAACTATTATCGTGCTGAACTTATAGACGCACTTGCCAACTCGGTGACACCTGCAATTAGCATCAATAATGAGGTTCGAACGTTGGACAATCTCAATCTTGATGTTCGTCTAATTCTGGAAGAGATCACCAGATTTCTAAACATGGAGAAGCTGCTTCCAAGTTATAGAAATACAATAACTGTCAGGTACTACTTGATGAATATTTACCAACCCAAATTAGCAGCATGTTAAGTTATTGGGAGTCCTATTCTTAACCATTAGGTTCAGCAGTAATGATTGAGTGAAAATTCTAATTACCTTGCTACTGAAGGTGGGAGGAACTATTGTTTTCACCCCATTTGTTAATCTGCTTTTAAACAAAGCACCTGAAAAATTAATAGATGGATTTCAATGAATTTTGGTAGGGTATGGACTAAGGAAGAACCGATATAGTATTTGGCAAAGATCTGAATGCTGAGGTTTTTTGAAACAATCTGATAACATCAGTGTGGCAACAGACTTTTTGTTAAGGAATATTGGGATTGTTTAAGTTACAATATTGAGTTTTAGAGTATAGTGGCTTGTCTTAGGTGCTGTGATTTGCAATGGTTGTCAAAAGATGAACAGAGTTTTCAGTGCAGCTTGTTAGGTATGGATTAGCGTGAAGATTCCTTAGTGAGAGTGATGCTTTGAATAAGAATTTCTTTAGCTTTGTTAGAGAGCATGGATCAGATAGGGAAATAGCTTGGGGAAAAAGGCATGTGTAATAATGTTGCATTAACACAGCATGCCGGAACTATGCACTTTCTTGAGCACCCTGTTCACTTTCTGTTGATTATATTCACTCTTATTTTATTGTAACAAAATCTATGGATGTATCAGTTGAATATTTTCTACTTTTTACTTATTTATGATAACATTTAAAGATACTTAATTAAATCCTAATTTTGCCCTCAGTGTTATGGCAGCAGTGTTTGAATAACTATTTTATACATCCTTATGCTCAATTCATATATCTAAAAATTTTTAAATTTCAAGTAACAAAAAGACATTGTGCATCTGTGAAAAATTAAAGCTTTGTACTGTTTGAATTTTTAAAGATGTATAGCTTTAGTAACTTACAACACTCATCCAATCCAAAATTCAAATGCAGCATTGGATTGATCCTGTGTGCTTTTCTCGGTTTTATTCCTTTGGTAAGCAAGCTTTTATTTTTATCCTCGGGTTATAGGCCATCAATGATCAAAAAGGCATGGCAAGACCCATTTCCAGGCAATCTCCTGTGCTGTTCTAAGCCATTTGCTCCTTTAGTTTTCCTTCGTCTCATCCATGCTGAACCCCACTGTGTCCTCATTTTGACATTTTCACTTTGAAGCACAAGCCAAGTTATGACTTTGAGGGTATGAACTATGTGTTTTACCACTCTATATAGCACATTTCCATTTTATCCACTTCATGTGATGTAATTCAGTTTTGTTGCATACTTCAGTTATCAGACCAAATACATTCTAATTTTAATGTTCCTCATGGCAGTATTAAGAGAATTGTGCAATAGAAAAGAGGTGGCCTCTCAACCCATTGAATTTAAATTAGAAGTCTCCAACTAGAATTATCTGCTGTCATAATACTTCACCTTAATTTTTCATCTCTCTTCCTTTTCACGTACTTACCTATTCTTCTAAATTGAGAAAATAGTTGAGCCAGTAGCTGTTTGTGGAGGGGTATTTAATGCATCAATATGTAATATTTTTCTGACTGTTCTTCATTCATCCAGTGGTCTTGATTTTCTCTCTTTCTGTTAGCAATTTGCCAATTACAGAAAGAATCTTTCATTATTTACCCTCTTGAGCTGTTTGTACTCAGAATCCATGTTTAAAGCCAAAAATTCTTTATGGCCTTTATATCTGAACTCCCATCATTTTAAGGATCTGGGTTTCATCCCCACTAATCACTTTTTCCCCACTGTTATCAAAGTTCCTAAATAGAATATTCCTTTTTTTAAGTCTTTGCAAAATGTACTACGTATTTTCTCTGCATGAATCTGCACCTGTTATCTATCTAATTGCAAAACTGTCATTTCAACATCATTATTTTACTATGCTTTTTAATTGGCCTTGGCAAGTGTAAATATTATTCACCTTGTGCATTTGTCAACAATGTATGAATGAAAATTAGACCAGTCTCAGCATAAATCAAGACACACTACTAATGATATCCTTGCAATTTGAAAGAATCAGTAATTAGCTGATTCATTCTTCTATCCATCTCTAGTAATGCAGCTGTTTTCCCTTTAATACAACAACTCTTATATAATCTTACCATGACAGCTAAAAATATATAACAATAACATGGTTACGAACTTGGGAAAGCACAGATTAGTAATGGGGCTTATGTATGCTGGAGGCAAACGGTGTTAAAGACGTGCAGATGCTGTTGATAGTGCATATGATGTGGAGTTCAGCATTTAGCTGCAACTCCTCCAACCCAAGAGAGTGACCAGACAGGTGACTGGTGAAGTTTGCAGTTATTACAGTGGGATTAATTGATGCCTCAATTAGATTAAATGTTCGTGGTTCAATCACTTAATGACTTATGGACAAACAGACAACATAGAGCTATTTATGATATCGCTGGAAGCAGTAAAGAGCTCCAATATATATTACCAGCATATACGGCAAAACTCTATGCTTGATAGTCCTATTTCTCAGGCCTGCCAAATAAATATTTATTTTTTTCTTCAGTATCCTCATTTCTGACTGTCATTCTGCGTAAGGTAATCTTGCATAGTTCACTCAGCTGCACTGGTTACCTATTTGACAAAGCATTGAACTTGCTAAACTTCTCTAACCTTCAAATCTATTCTTAGCCTCGGATAATGATCTATGCAATCACCTCCAAGCTTTTAATCTTCTACCCCCACAACTTCAGCTCTAGCCTTTTTGTTCTTTCTTCTGCCGTCTCACATCTTAACTTCAAGATGGAAAACTTAATTTTGTCATGATTGGGAACAGAATAAACTTAATTGACTCTAGATATGCACTAATAGTTTTTAAATTCAGTCCATCGTTGAACAACAAAGAACATAGAGGCTTCAACATTTTAAAAAGTACATTTGCTTTGTTTAATTTGCAGCTGCCTGAAAGCTATTAGAGTGCTACAGAAAAATGGACATATTCCTAGCGATCCGTCACTCTTCAAATCTTACGCAGAATATGGACACTTTGTTGACGTTCGCATTGCAGCTTTGGAAGCAGTTGTGGATTATACGCAAGGTTTGGTCTTGATGTGTAACTACATATGAATGTTAATATGGTGCCTTTTCTAGTGTATCCAAGGATGTTATGGGAAATTAGGGAGGAAGTTGACGGCCTCTAGCAGAAATACATGTATCATCTATAACTATGGGTGAGATGATGGATGATTGGAGAGTGGTTAATGTTGTGCCTTTGTTTAAGAAGGAATGTAAGGAGAAGCCTGGGAACTATAGATCTGTGAGTCTGACTTCGGTGGTGGGTAAGTGATTAGAGGTGATTCTAAAAGAAAGAGTTTGTATGCGTTTGGAGAAGCAAGGAATGATTAGGGTTAGTCAGCATGGTTTTGTGCGAGGGAAATCATGTCTGTCAAACTTGTTTGAGTTTTTTGTGGAAGTAACCAAGAAGATTGATGAAGGGAGAGCAGTAGACATTGTTTACTTGGACTTTAGTAAATCCAACAAGATTCTGCATGGTAGCCTAATTAGTAAAGTTAGATCACATGGGATTCAGGATATTCTTGCCAACTGGATACAAAATTGGCTAAATGGCAGGAAACACAGTGATGGTGGAGGGTTGTTTTTTGGATTAGAGGTCTGTGACCAGCAGTATTCCACAGGGATCAGTGTTGGTCCACTTTTCTTTGTCATTTATGTAAATGATTTGTTTGAGAATTACACCAACATTGGCATACTAGACAGTGAAGAAGGTCATCTTAGATTACAGAGAGATCTTGATCAATTGGGTCAATGGACTGAAGAGTGGCAAATGGAGTTTAAATTTGAATAAATGCGAAGTATTACAGGAATTAATATAATTAAAAGTAGGGCCTTGGGTAATGTTGTAGAACAGAGAGACCTAGGGGTTCAGGTACATAATTCTTTGAAGTTTGAGCCATATATAGATAGGCATTTAGCACACTTGTATTCATTGCTCAGACCTTTGAGTATAGGAGTTGGAATGGTTACGTTGAGGTTGTACAAAACGTTGGTGAGGCCTCTCCTGGAGTACTGTGTCCATTTCTGGTCACCCTGTTTTAGAAATGAATTTATTAAATTGGAGAGGGCCTAGAAGAGGTTTACCAGCTTGTTACCAGGAACAGAGGGTTTGAGTTATAAGAGGAGGCTAGATAGGCTGGGACTTCTTTCACTGGAGTGTAGGAGGTTGAGGTTCTTAGAAGTTTATAAAATCATGAGCGCTTTAGATAAGGTGAGTGGCAGGTGTCTTTTCACTAGGGTGAGGGATTTCAAAACTAGAGGGCATATTTTAAAAGTGAGAGGAGAATTTTTTTGTGTTTTGTTAGTGGTTCTTGTGTGGAATGAACTTCCAGAGAAAGTGGTGGATACAGGTACAGTTACAGCGTTTGAAAGACCTATAGATGATTACTTGAACAAGAAATGTTTGGAAAGATATGGGCCAAGTGTAGGCAGGTGGGACTAGTTTAGCTTGGGATTATGGTTGGCATGGATTGGTTGCACTGAAGGATCTGTTTCCATGCAGTATAACTGTCACTCTAACACACAATATTATCAACATTTAGCAATGGAAGCTTGTAGTGCTTTGATTTCAATTATCCAACATGATTTTATCAGCTAATTACGAGATAGAAATGTTCACTTGTAATTGTGACTTGCATATATCATTTTTTTTGTAATTGAACATTGTAACATAAGATTTTGTAGGGCCCTGATTCTTTTCCACTGAAATCATCTCGCTTAAGTCTTACTAAATACCACCATATGCCACCTTGTTAAATGCCTTTAGGAAATCCAAGAACAGGATGCTTTATGCATAGCATTGTGAAAAAGAACACTCCGGATGCTTTTCAGGAGAAAGCTGGATCTGGATTTCAGTTCTCACCCTGAACATTCAACCAGGGTTTCAATGAAAAGCCAAAGCTGGATAGCTGCTTCATTTCAGCAGGCTGTGGTTGACTGAAATCCAAACCATCTCCAAACATAACCCAATTCCTGACATCTGTAAATCCAACCAGGTAGTACGTGAGTCCAATCTTAGGCCATGTGACTTTCAAGAAATATCTTTTTTTAAGAAAAGGTTTCCTATTGTCCTTCAAATTGCCTGTTTTCAAAAGAAGGTCCAGTATCTAATTGCACCACTGTCTACAATCTTTCAATATGAATCCTCAAAAAATAATGTATCACCTGTTAGAACACTTCAATCTTTCACTCACAAACTCAAAGTCACCTGAAACTCTGCTGTTACGACAGAGAATGGCTGAACCCCTCTGATAATTAAACTAAAACACAAGCCCCAGTCTGTTATGACAGAAGTAGGGGTTCCCCTCTAATTATTACCCCCAAAACACCCAGAGAAGTTCTGAGGAAGGGTCACCAGACCCAAAACGTTAACTCAGATTTTTTTCTTCACAGGTGCTGCCAGACCTGCTGAGCTTTTCCAGCAACTTCTGTTTTTGTTCCTAAATTCTACTGGAACGCTGTTTAAATAAGGACAAGTCCCACTAATATATACTCAGTCAATAAGAAGCAATAAATTTTAACTTAATCTCTCCAAGTTCGCACAGACAGTTTTCTGGAGTATTCTGTCGTCTGTGCTCACTTCACAAGTACCTTTCTTCTGTTAATTCTGCTGGCAGGGATGTTTTCTCTCTAAAAGTCCTCATTGAAGAAATTAGAGCTAAAATACCGTGGTGCCTTTGAATAATTAGATGGGCTTTTTCGGAAAGCTGAATAGTACTAACTCTGGCAGGTGGCGGATGGCTCTCTTTTTCAGTTGGCAGTTGGCTCTCCCCGATTTTCCAAATGCCTTCGTCTTATATACCCGTAATGACATAATCAAATTCTTATAATGTGATTGCTTTCAGGTTGTCAACATCATCAGATTTAAGTTCAATTGGCTTTCTGTATCTAGGTGCTTTGTTTAAATTAATTGGCTGAATTCAAATTTGTTGTCACAACATCAAAACAAGTCTGCTGTTTTGCATGCCACCTGCAAGGCTTTTTGATGCACTTGTTTCACTTTTTTGATGCTCTCTGTACTGGCAACTTCAGCTGCTGCTCTCAGATGTACTTTTTAAAAAAAATTTCGAAGTGCAGACAAAGCACACATCTCTTAAAGATCCAGACATTTTAGCTTCCTGCCTTCCACTTCACAATTACTCTACCCAACCTTGTAACACTGCATAACTCACAATGTACATCGACTTGTGCTCTTTACTTAGATTGGAGCCAATGTAAGTAACAGTTAAATTTTAAAATTCTAATTCCATTTTCAGATTCTTCCATGATCCTGTTATCTCTCTTAACTTCTTAGAGCCTTACAACCTTTCAAGATATCAGTGCTGTTCCATTTCTTTATCTTATGCACCCCAATTTTAGTTATTCCAGTATTGCTGCTGACAATCTAAATTCAGAAACTCTGCCTGAACCCTTCCGCCTCCTCCGTAATGATGATGCTTTAAATGTATGACTTTGATAATGTTTCTGGGTATCTGCCCTCATTTTCCCATGTGGCATGATGTCAAAATTTATTTCATTAACATTTTTGTGAACTTTTTTTATTCATTCACGGGATGAGGGCGTCGCTGGCTCGGCAGCATTTATTGCCCATCCCTAATTGCCCAAAGGGCAGTTAAGAGTCAACCACATTGCTATGGACTCACATATAGGCCAGACCATGTAAGGATGGCAGTTTCCTTTCCCAAAGGACATTAGTGGACCAGATGGATTTTCCTGACAATCGACAATAGATTCATGGTCATCATTAGATTGTTAATTCCAGACATTTATTGAATTCAGATTCCACCATCTGCCATGGTGGGATTTGAACCCAGGTTCCCAGAACATTATCTGGGTCTCTGGATTAACAGTCCAGCGATAATACCACCAGGCCATCGCCTCCCCTACTGTGAACAACTGTGTAATATTTCACTACATTAATTATGCTGTGTATTATGAGTAATTTTGGGCTTCATAATCTGAGGGATGTGCTAGCTTTGCAGGGGATTTACCAGAAGTTCCTGGGGTCGAAGGATTTTTCATGAGGAGCAGTTGAAGACCTCTGGGTCTGCACTCAGCGGAGTTTAGAAGGATGAGGAGGATCTCAATGAAACTTATAGAATACCGAAAGGTCTCAATAACGTGAACCTGGAGAAGATTTTTCCACTCGTAGGAGAAATAAGGACCAGAGGGTACGGCCTCAGCATGAAGGCACAACTGTTTAGCAACAGGATGAGGAGGAATTTCTTCAGCTAGAGAGTAATGAATCTGTGGAACTTATTGCTGCAGAAGGTATTGGAGGCCAAATCATTAAGTGTATTTAAGTCAGAGGAAGGTTCTTGATTAGGAAGAAGCACGAAGATAGTCCAGTAGGGTTGAGAAATATATCAGCCATGATCGAATAGCAGAGCAGACTTGATGGGCCTAATGGCCTAATTCTGCTCCTATGTCTTGTAGTTTTATTGTTTGTTATTTGTTCACCTGTTTTCAGCCACCATTGTGTTTTGTAACCATATGATAATGTGATACCAGTCAAATGGTCCCATTATCTATGTCAAAATTAAATAGATAGAGCTAATTTGCACACACAATGTCTAATAAGTGTTTGCAATTGCTTCAGTTTGAAGGAGTATGTAGTTGAGTTTTGCATTAGAAGAGAAGCCCTTCAAGAAAATAGCTTGTCGAACATTTATATGAAGTAACAAAGGCAACAGTCAGGAGTCTGTCTTGACCATTGCATGATTTTGAATCCCACAAGTTGCCAATAACAAGTGCTACTAGAATCTATATTCAACACTCTTTAAAAGTTGATTTTATTAAAGTGTTTTAATCGTAACTTAAACATTTTTCTGTGGAATAGTATAAAGTTCAAAAAAGCAAAGATCAATAGAAAAGGTGACATGCTTGAACTACAAGCTGAGACATTGTGTTGAATTGTAATTTTATGAAAGTGTAGCTTTCTATTGATTGCTTTTTTTCATGCAGACTTTTTGTTAATCCAGTTACTGGTTGTTCTTTTGAGTCTTGGTAAATCATGGTAAATGGTTTACAGAAATATTTTACAGATGTCTGTTAAACAATACGCATTATATGTTTGAGAGATAGTAGGAACTGTAGATGCTGGAGAATCTGAGATAACAAGGTGTAGAGCTGGATGAACACAGCAGATCAAGCAGCATCATAGGAGCAGGAAGACTGACGTTTCAGGTCTAGGCCCGAAATGTAAGCCTTCCTGCTCCTATGATGCTGCTTGACCTGCTGTGCTCATCCAGCTCTGCACCTTGTTATCTCGCATTATATGTTTACTGTTTTCTGAGTTTGAATATTTTGACTTTGGTTTGTCCCACATTTGAGTTGTTAATTAATATTTTCCCCTCAGTGGACAGGAGTACTGAAGAATTGCAATGGTTGCTGGATCTTGTTCAGAATGATGCTGTGCCTTACATAAGGTGAGTCTTATTAAACCAGTCCTGTATAAATCTGCAGCCTTGTGGTCTAAACAAGGAAAAATATGTTTTCTTTAACATTTCAGTGTTCTTTTGGTCTTTTGCTTTATAACTGAATTATTCGTCAAAATTGTGAAATATTAACAATATTAGATAAACGTTATCCTCTAAGCTGTACCTATTTACTTAACAGTTCATTAATATTTCTCTTTAATTCACAATTTACATTTGTATGCAAGATAATCTTTTTGTCTTTCTTACAAAATATATTTACATGTGTAAGATTTATATTTCTTTGTTGGAGTGGGGCCAAAATGGGAGTCAATGCAGCAGGAATTTGGTTTCTGTGAAGACTCGGTGTGGGCTTGGGAAACTAAGTATGGGTGAGTTAGAGACCAAAGAAATGTATTGTTACAGGGTGTCCTGGCTTGATTGGTACTTTTTCATAGTCTACAGAAAAACAAAGCAGAAGAGACCACATCCTGACAAGAATGTGCAAGTGAATTGCCTAGAATGTGGCCGTGTCTACACTATGGAGTCCAAACACTTTACAGAACACCCCTGTTCAGCCCATAAGAGTGTCCTTGAGTTTCTGGACACCTAATGTTTCAGTTCCTTGCCCCATTTGTACTCTGAGCTCTCTACCTTCAGCTTGCTGATCTGTGCTACTGAAGCTCATTTTTAACTTGAGGAACAGGCGCCTTGTATTTATTTCGGTAATTCTGTAGTATTCTGGACTCACCATTGCGTTTAATAATTCAGCTAATTACTCTGCCTCTGTTTTGTTTGTTTTTCTTAAACTGTTTTTGGTTTTTCTCTCCTGTTCCACTGTTTGCTTTGATTTCATATGGCAGCTGCTTATGGTGCAGAAGGAGTCCTTCAGCCTATCGTGACTACGCAGTCGCTCTGACCATCTTGACTTTTTGTCAATCTCCTGCCTTTTCCCTGCCACCCTGCATATTGTTTCAATTGAAAGTATTGTCTAATGTCCTCTCGAATGCCTCGGTTGAACCTACCTCCACCACACATCTGACAGTGCATTCCAGTTGTTAATTACCAACTGTGTGACAGGTTTTTTTTTCTTACCTTGCGTTTGCTTCTTTTGTAGAGCACTTTACAACGTTTCCTCTTGTTCACAATCCTTTTTATGATGAATGATCCTGTACTTCACTTACTCTGAACATGTCTTCTATTTCTTTCCTTATCGTTCCCATGACTATCACTTTGACATCCCATTGACTCCATTTACCATCATCCCCGGTGTAGTTTAATCTCTTTGCCTTTTCATTTTATCAAAGGTTTTTCCTTATGTTCTTTGCCCCAAGCCCCTTCAATTTATCTTGCTTAAGCCCATTATGTCTCTCACCTTTTCCCAGTTTTGAAGAAAATTAATTGATCTGAAACATTAACTCTGTCCACACATTCTGCCAAGCTATTTTTTTCCAGCACTTTTGGTTTTAGTTGAAGGCATGGCAAAGTATTTTGAAATCAATTTCTCAATGTTTGGTTTATTACTAAATTCTTTGAATCACTTTAAAGAAGTTTCTAAATTTTCCTGATTATTTTACCAAGCTGTGATTCTGTTTGCTGAGCAGAGCGTCAATGCTAGCTAGCACTATGGAGCTATTCTAACCTGTATAACTCAACAACTTTGACAGGTCCATCACTCAGCCTATTATATATATGTTGGTTTGTTGACAGGTCCATCCAATTACTTTAGCTCTCCTTTTCTTTGCTCACTGCCTAACAATTTTTTCTCAAGTATTAATCTAATTCACGTTGTAAAAAGAAAGAAGACATTTGCATTGATAAACCACTTTCATGATCTCCAGATAACTCAAAATTCTTGCAGCTAATGAAGTACTTTTGAAGTGTAGCCACTGTCATAATGTTGGAACATTAATCTGATTCCTGACTCTCCTTTCAGGCCATGCATTCTAAATTCATAACTAATTGTTCAGCAAATTTTTTACTCATGCTTCCTCTGGTTCTTTTGGCTGGTTACTTTTCCAATTGGCAAAATTTCTCCCTGTTTCTTCAACAGAAACGTTTCATGACTTTGAATACCTTTAGTGAAGAACCATTTGTATTCTAAGGGAGCAACCCCAGATCTCAGGGCTATCTATATAAATCAAGTCCTGATCCTCTAAATTATTCTGATAAATCTCTTTGCATCCTTTCTGAGGTCTTGTTACCACATTTCAGGAGGGATGTCCAGAACTGTGCACATTACTCCATCTGAGAGCTCACCAATGTTTTGGGATAACTTCTGGCTTTTGTGCATTCTGCCTTTTAAGGCAAGGCTTCATATGCTTTTTAATAAACTTCTCTACTTGTCTTGCCATGTTCAAAGGCCTGTGTATATATGCCTTAGGTCTCTCTGTTCTTGCTTACTTTTAAAATTATATAGTTTATATTGCCTTACTCTTCCAACCAGATTTTATTCCTTCATATTTATGTTAAATTTCACATGCCATATATGTGCTTTCTTGAAGTCATCTTGTAGCTAACTGACGTGGTCACCACATTATACAAAGGAATTGATTGCAATGGAGAGGATGCAGAGGAGATTTACCAAGATCCTTCTTGAGCTTGGAGGGTCTGAGCTGAGAGAAACAGATTGGCTAGTCTGAAACTGTTTTTCTCGGAACAGGGAATGCCGGGAGGAGACCTGGCAGAGCTTTTTAAGATTATGAAGGGCATAGAGAGGATGGGTAGGAATGCACTTTTTCATTAACAGAGGGGTCAGTAACCAGGGGACGTAGATTTTAGGTAAGACCTGGAAGGCTAACAGGACAGTTAAGAATTTTTTCATTCAGTTACAGGAGTCTGGAACTCACTACCTGAAAATGTGGTCAAGTCACAAACTGTTGTAACAATATTTAGATATGCTCTTCTGTTGTCATGACCTCCAACTTTTGGCCCAGTGTCTTGGAAATAGAGTTTAGTGTAGTCAGAGATAACACAGTGTGGAGCTGGAGGAACATAGCAGATCAGGCAGCATCAGAGGAGCTGGAAAGTTGACGTTTCGGGTTGGGACCTTAGTCAGATCTTTGTTGACTGCCGCAGACACAGTGGGCTGATGGCTGCATGTCTGTGTTGTAAATATATGGGTCACATTTCTAATTTTCATGTCATCTTTTATCTTCAAAATTTGTGTCCTGTACACCTGAGTACTCCATATATACCTCATTAATAGAGTCATGGAAACATAGAGAACTAAAGTACGGAGAAAAGTTCTTGGGGCTCATTGTGTCCGCACTGGTCAAAAATAACGACCGGCTATTCTAGTCCCATTTTTTGGCTCATAGCTTTGTATGCGTTGGCATCGCAGCTGCACATCTAAATACTTAAATGTTATGAGGGTTTTTGCCTGTACCACCCTTACAGGCAGTGAGTTCCAGATTCCGCTACTCTCTCACCCTTTCCTCACATCTCCCTTTAAACATTTTTGCCTTTTACCTTAAAATACATATTAAAATGAGCAGAGCTGCCAAAACCACTGCACATTTCACTTCAACCTGAAAAACAGTTGTTTATTGCATTAGTGAATCTGCTTTTTTTAACCCAGTTGGCTTTAGAGATGGGAACAGGGGAGTTTAGATATTTTTCCTGTACTGTTTCCGTTGTTTTTTCAGTTATGATCCCTCCCTGCTGTTTTCGAAGTAAAATTGTCTGCAGTTTCTGCTTTTTATTATGTTTCTTTAAAGGACTGTTCTTTAACGTTTGAAAATGTTATTTTGGTGGAGTTGTATTTCCTCGATCTTGCTTTTGAAACACTGTTATCCGCTCGTGGGATTTTTGTCCTGACTACAGCTTGTGACTCTTCCTGATCATAATGATTTATTTTGCTGATCTCTTTCACTACTGAAGTGCTTCATACTTTTGATTGGTTACTCCATCTCACGCACACATACAGTATGTAAAAATGCATATAAATGTAAGTTTGGAGGCTGTGGCAAGATGAGTAATCCAAAGTCCCTAATGTTCTGTTGACATGGGTTTGAATCCCACTGTGACAGTTGGTGCAACTTGAATTCAATTTAAAAGGAATTAGAATTAGCAGTGAACCTGGTGGTGACTATGTATCTGTTGTTGCTTTGTCACAAAAATTCACCTGATTCACTAAGTCCTTTTAAGAAAAGAAATTTGCTAACTTTACTTGGTCTGGCTGGCATGCGAGACCCTACCTACTGCATTGTGGTTGACTCTTAACTGCCCTTTGTAATGGTATAGCAAGCAACAGTGTTCAAGGAAAATAAGGGATGGACAATAAGTGTTGGCCCAGCCAGAGATGACCTCATCCCATGAATGAATAATTTTAAAAAATGCTTGAGCAGGAAGAAATGACGGCCATGGATGGGGAAAATGTAGCAGAAGAGGGAAGGCAGAATGATTCACATTGAATCCATTGTATTGGAGGTAGTGAATTGACATGAATAAGGAATTGGCTGATGGGCAGGAAACGGCAAGTGGGGATAAGAATGGCAACTTGTAATCAGTGGTGTTCCACAGAGAGGAGTGCTGGGACCACAACTGGGACCAGAATATATATTAGTGACTTGAGGATGGAAGCAAATGTAGTCTAGCTGAATTTGCAGATGACAGAAAAATAGATAAAGAGAAAATTTGCAAGAGGGATGCAAACATTCTAGAGAGCAATATTGATACGTTAAATAAATGGGCAGAATATTGGCAAATGGCGTATAATGTGGGAAAATGTAAAGTTCATTTGGAAAGGAGAACAAAAAAACAGCGCTACTTAAATGGAGAAAAATTGCAGAAAGCTGCATCACAAAGGGTCTTAGGGGTAACTGTGCACCAAAATACAGGAAGCTAGCACATAGGTGCAGAAGGCTCCTTATTTTCATGGGAGTTGGAGTATAAGAGTCATGAAGCCTTATTGCAACTGTCCAAGGTGCTGTTGAGACCACATCTGGAGTACTGTGAGCAATTTTCTTCCCTGTTGTTTAAGGAAAGATATCCTTTTATTGGAGCCGATTCCAAGAGGGTTCACTTGAATGATCCCTAGTATGGAGGGATTGTCTTATGAACAAAGGCTAAACAGGTTGGGACTCTACTCGGTGAAGGTTAGAAGAATGAGAGATTATCTCATATGCATTTCTTAAGGGACTTGACAGGATATATGCTGATAGGATGTTTTCCCCCTCAGGGAGAGTCTTGTACCAGAGGATACAGTCTCAGAATAAAGTGACGCAAATTTAAGACTGAGATAAGGAGGCATTTCTTCTCTGAGGTTTGAGTGTCTTTGGAACTCCTTGCCACAAAGAATTGTGGTGGCAGAGACTTTGTATATATTTAAGGCTGAGATTCTTTATATCATTAGAGGAATCAAGAGTTATGGGGAAAACGCAGAAATGGACACAAGGAACATCGATTCAGCCATGATCCTATTGAATGGCAGTCCAGGCTCGAGGAGATGAACATCTTATTCCTTTTCCTATTTCTTGTGGCCTTATGATCTCTATAGGCAAAGGCAGACAAAATGGGAAAGAATAGAGAAAAAGTCAGATATGCATGGATGCAGCATTTTTTAAAACCTGCATTTTGTAATAAAAATAATAGCTTTGGATTTGTTTTAACGTTAGGTGCTCACGATGAGCTTCACTCAAAAAAATGTACTGTTCTGTTTTGCCGTTTTCTTTCTGATGCCCAAGAGGAATTAAAAGCAAGCTTTCTTTGGAAAATATGATGTTTTGATACAAGTGTGATAGATTTTAAGCATTTTAATGAAGTCATTTGCCAAGAGAAGAGCCAAGCTTTTTGCTTCCAATGAAAGCATCTTTTGGACTTTGCTCAAAGATATGTTTGGCTTTTTCGTTTGAAAAATTAAGAGACTTTTGTTTATTTGGCTTGTCCCCATCATTTTCTGAACTGTATTTCTTAACCTAGTTGATTCATATAAAGCATTCAGCATTAGTAAGTCAGGCCAGATATGCTTTTATGCCTACAGAAGCTAAGTTGAATAATTAGTAAAGTCTGTTTTGGATTTTTTTTCTAATAAAAGGTCTAGTGTAGTGTTGTGTTATGTTCCAAAGTTAAAGGCTTTCATTCGAGTTCCATGATAAAAACAGAAAGCCAAGATAAACGAGAAGGATTCCCAGTTAATTCTCTGGAACTGCTAGTTTTCAGTTATTAAAAGGGTTCAAGAACATAGAGATCAAAGGTTTATCTACAATGAATGATTTGAAACTGTGAAATTAACTTCTCAAGCAAAAGGAACTTTTTTAAAAGAAATGTATAACAAACCAAAAGTGGACTTAAAGAAAATTTTGTTTGTTTATTCACTCATGGGATGGATGTGTCGCTGGCTGGCCAGTATTTATTGCTTGTCCCTTGATGCCCTTTTGAAGGTGATAGTGTGCTGTCTTCTTGATCCGCTGCAGCCCATGAGCTGTAGGTAGACCCACAATGCCCCTAGGAAGGGAATTCCAAGATTTTGACCCAGTGATAGTGAAGGAACAGTAATATATTTCCAGGTCAGGAGAGAGAGTGGCTTGCAGATGGTGGTATTCCCATGTATATGCTGTCCTTGTCCTTCTTAGATGTAAGTGGACTTCAGTTTGGAAGGAGCAGTGTACAGATGTTTAGTGAATTTCTGCAGTGCATCTTGTAGATAGTAGCAGCAGTGTGTATCAAGCATTGGTGGTGGAGAGAGTGAATGCTTGTAACAGTTTTAATATGGACATACAATGTGGAGTGTTGGTCTTGGTTAATAGCAAGTAGTGCACCAAGAAAGTGGTGGTACTGCTACAATCAAAGATAGTGGACCTCTCAACTAAATGCCCAGGTTTAACTGACTTTAATAATAATCTGATTGTTTTCTGTTATATACAACATTTTTCACTAATATGCTTGCAGAATAGGCTCATTAAGATTTGTTCCCATTCATACAATTCTGTTGTTTTATACATGACAGGCATAAGGTTTTGAGTATGCTCAATAAAAACCCACCTTTCACCAAGAATACAGATTCTCCACTGTGCAGTGAGGCCCTGGTGGACCAGCTCTGGAAACTAATGAACTCAGGTAAATTGAAAATCTCTAAAGTTAGGCTCTCTGTCATGGTTTCTATCATCTGATTATCTTCTTTGTGATATTTTTAACCGAATTATATAACATACTAGTTAAAATATAAACAAAACAGATGATTTGTATACTTCAAAGCATTTTTTGTTTTTAATCCCATTGGGAATGCTTCATACATACAATGTTAATTTGTGATCTGTTATGCTTGTTCAATACTATTCTGCTTATTCTATGCTAAATTGAAGTCGACTGTGTGCATTAGTAAACTGTATTTGAAAATCATGCATTGTTAAACTCTGGCTGAAGTTTTCACTGTGGTTTCTGTTTTTTTTTATATAGGTTAAGTAGTTTGAGGATCTATCTGCTAATTTACACACAGGTGTACTTTGATAATTGCTGTTTCTAAGCCTCAAAAATCCAACTAAAACAATTAGTCGTACATAATTTAATCACACTTTTTCAGTTTGGTGTTCTTTGTGGCTTTTTGCACCATTTTAAGGCTCAGCACAGTGTGTCAGTGGAAAATTAAAGACAGTGACAGGTTGTTCTTAAATCATTTCTTCACAGTGTGGCAACTTATTTTTGTTGGTCTTCAAATTTCTGATTATTTTACGAGAATTATATTGTTAGTAGTGCTTTTCTCGTGCAGACTTATTTTCAGACAAATTATTCCTAAAGCTGCCATAAATGCGCTTATTTCATGCTGTGGCAGTGAGATGGTTGTATTTTTTACTCTTAACTATGATATCCGATGTGCTCAATAAAAATGTCAGTCATTAGGACACCAGAAGTTCTGACTTTATTTTTTGGTATATTATGTTATGAAAGTCTGCTCCAGATGTTTTTTTCTTTTAGTGTAGAGACTTTCAAATTGAAGGACATAGTTGCTTTGAAGTCTGTTCAACCTTAGAATGAAATATTTGATGTAGTTAATAGTTTCAGATCCGTACAAAATTATAATCAGAGATGTAACAAAGAATGGGTTTTAATTTTTGTAATGTCAAAGATGGCTTAACTTAAAGTAGTAAACTTTATTATCACTTTTTAGGAACAGATTGAATAAAAAAGGGTTTGTATAAATGTTTTGGAAAACAGGCATGATAGGCTGCACCTTTTGTAAAAAGATGTTAATTGTTTATAAGAATCATTCTGTATTATAGTTGCTATATAAATGTTTAATATTCACCCAGAGAAGCTACTGTGTGTAGCCATATACTTGGGTGGAAAATTGACCCAAATTTTCAGTAGTTCGGTTGTATAAAAACCTTTGATTATAAATGACTGTCCATTTGTAGTTGCAATAATTACAGCAATATGGTTTTATATATGCCTGTGAGATTTCATTGTAATACAGAAAATATCTCGATCCAAGACAGTTGGTGATTCTGTTTATACTTGAAATGGACTTCAGGTTTATCAGACTAATTCATCAATGTTTATGATGGCCCTTACAACCAATCTGATTATAAGCTAAAGTAATTGCTTCCGTCTTTGAGTCACACGTGACTGTTCCCACCTGTTAAAATTGTTTTAACTCAGTCTTTCTTAGCCACGGCAGAAGGCGATTGAAAGAAAACCATAAACTGAAAAATAACAATACGTACAATCTTCCACAATTTTAAAAATTATTTTGTTCTTCTGCCAGACCCGGCACAACAGTTAGGATAGGTAGAAGAAAAATCTTGGAGTATTTTGTTAGACTGGTGGCATTCAGAATTGAACCAAATGTTCAAGATCTTCCATTTTGAAAAGATCTTTAGTTAGACCTCAGCAATAACACATCTTGTGGTGTACTCCTGTTGATTTTCTTTTTGCTTATTTCCTTTGAATGTTTCCCTTTTTTTTTTTGCTGTTTGTCCTTCCGTTATGTTATAATTGAAATTCACATCTGAGAATTCAGGGTTCATAGATGTGTACCAAATTTGCTCAGTATGAAAGTTAAGCCTGTGTTGCAATAAGTTGTCATTATTCTGAAATATTTGAAATACTTGCATTAGAAATTTGTGTGGTGCCATGATCCATGGGACGGAAATGGGCAAATAACAGTAGTTTTGTTCGTGCAAAATATTTTGAATGTTCAGATTAAAAAAAAATAATAAAATGTTGCATCATAGAAGTGGTAAAAGGACAATATACCTTTATTCCACTATTTTGGCATAACTTTTATACAAGTAAGCTCAGTAATTGATGCTAAATTAATAAATTAAATTTGAAGCTCCATGTGAGAAATAGTTCCAGAATGCATCAGTAATAATCCAAACCTATTGAGTGGTTATGCATAGGAGGGAAAGACTGCATTTAATGGGTGCTAGACGTACATGCCCACTGAAAATAATTATGTGACAAAATATGCAAAAGTTTGAGAAAATGTGGAGAATAGTCAGTGGGTCAGGCAGGACCTGTGGAGAGAAATTGAGTTAATGTTTCAGGTTGAAATTGAACCTTCATCATAACTGAGGAAAAGTAGAAATTGAATAGTTTTGAGCAAATAGGGATGCCTGTAATAGGATCGAGGGCAGGAGTAATTAAATGACAAAAGGGTTTATTGTAATGAGTAAACAAATAGTGCAACCTACATGAGGTTTACAAGGCTGGATAGCAATTGTCCATATGCAAAGTGAACAAATAATGAAACAAGAAACGATGAACCAGCTGAAAAAAATAAACAAAATGGAGAAAAATGTTACGATCTAGAATTGTTAAATACAGCACTGAATCCAGAAAGCTAGAGAGTCTCCAGTTAGAAGGTGAGGTGCTATTCCTTGAGCTTTTGTTGAGGTTCCTTTGGAGCTTTGCAGCAGGCTGAGGTCAGAATGGGAGCAAGGTGGAAAATTGAACTGATGATGGACATGACACTAGTCATGCTTGTCGGTGGAACTGAGGTGTTGTGCAAAGCAGTCATAGGAGACCCCATAATAAGGAAACACGATATCATACTCTGAAAGAAGTACAAGTAAATTGCTGTTTTACTTGGAAGGAGTGCTTAGGGCCTTGGATGATGAGAGAGGAGTTAAGAAGTCTGCTTAAACTACTTTGCTTGCATGCAAATGTGCAGAAGGAACATTAGAGGGAGGGAAGCAGGGAGTGGTGTTGGGGCTGACTGAGGAGTACATCAAAGAACAGTACAGGGAGCTGCTTTCAAATGCTGATTGGAGGGAAAGGGAAGGTGTGTAAGGTCACAGAAATGGTGGGCAATCGTCCATTCAATGTGGATACTGATAGGTTATAAGCTGGTGTTTGCTGTTTTGGAGAAATAGATGACAGACATATTTATGCACTTCATAAGGAGACATTCATAAGGAGCCAATGATGTGGCCCTGGTGCAGTAAGTGCTGCAACCACAGAAAAATCATAGACTGTCTGTTCCTGCATCCAACTGATTTGACTTTCTCCAGTAATGCATCATCTAGTTTGTGACGTCCAAGAGCACCCAAATTCTCAGTTGATTGGCCATTTTTTATGATCGAAACTGCTTTGGGTTATCAAGATCTCTATCAGTAATTGAAAGTTGAAGACCTTGAAGAAAACTTGGACAAATATGAAGAATGGCCTCAGTGTTTAGTAGTATTTCTTGGATGTGAAGTTCCAAGCTTCTTCTGCAACTCGGCTTTTCTTTTGATATTTCTCCTCACTTTCTGCTAGGGAATTATACCAACTGACAGCAGACTTGCTGTGCCATGCTTGGAACCTTCTGCCTCTGGAGGAAGAAAAGCAATTTAGAGGAACCATGGAGAAATGTTCCTTTCCTCTGTTGAAAACCTAAATGATATTGCTGGGGCCTGTGCAAAGTGATGTTCATGATTACTTCTAGGCTTAAAATCAAAGCAACCACTTAGCATCAACTTAAGCGCTGAAAACAGCAACAGCAGATCCTGTCCAGCTCCCTTGATAGACTTTTCATGATTAACTTTTGGTCACTAGCAGGATAGCTCCAGTAGTGGTGTCAGTACCGTGGTATGCATTTTGGTAGGAATGAAATGCTGGGAATTGTTGAGATTTGTTTTATGCAGTCACTGTATCTGGATACAGAATAAATCATTTAGGATTGAGATGAGGAGAAATCCCTTCACTTGAAGGGTGGTAACCTATGGAGTTTTGCGCCACAGAAGGTAGTGTGGGCAAGTCATGAACATATTTGTGAAAGTAGTAGATTTCTGGACAACACGGCCTTGCTGAGTAGGAGAAGTATGGCTTTGAGACAGAGATCAGCCATGATCATATTGAATCACGAGCAAATGTGATCAGCCGAATGGCCTACCCTTTCATCTGTTTCAAGTTTCAACAAATATGGATAAGCAAAGCTATTGCTGATGACCAGCTTCTTGAGTGTTTTTGGAACTGCACTTGTCCAGGCAAGTGTGGGTTGACTGGCAGATAGTCTGTAGACTTTTGTGAGTTCGGTGGTGTGGAAGTTTCCTAACCTTTGAAGTACTCCTTTAGCTTTCTATATGGGTTGCCCTGTTCAGCCTGTGGTCAATGGTAACTCCCGGGACGTTGATAGTGGGAACTGGGGGTTTCAGCAGTGATGATGATGGTTTGATTCTCTTTTATTGCAGGCAGTCTTTGCCTGTTACTTGCTACTTGTTGGCCAAAACCTGGATATTGTCCAGGTCTTGCTGTGTTTGGACATAGACAGTTCAGTACCCGAGAAGTTGTGCAGGCTACCGAGCATTGCGCAATCTTTAGCGCGCACAGTCACCAGCAGGAGCTCAACAGCAGCCACTACTGACTGAGCTGCATGAGTTCTGATATCCACTAGGCGTGCTGTGGCTGGTGAGAAAACCAACATGAGGGAAGAACATCCTTGAGCACATTATCACAAATCTACCTGTCACATGGTAGGAGTGACAACCAGGCAGAATTTGTGAAGCCAAAGATCCTTCATATTGAGCACACACTCCAATGTATGCTGCCGCATTATTTCTGTGCTGAATTAGATAGACTTGGAACTGGTCTAGCAGCTCAAAATTGGGCACTCCTGAGGTCTTGGAGGGGCTACCAACATTGTATTTAATTACAATCCATAACTTTGTGGCCTGGATATCCCCCAATCTACCATTACCATTAAACCAGGAAATCAATTCTACTTCAATGAAGAGTGCAAAAAGGCATGCTAAGAACATGGACAGGCATAGCTAAATATGGGTATTACGACTCTGTACTTTGCAGGCCCTTGATATCTTCAGTGCATCGTCCAAATTTTGTTCAATGTGACAGACCCAGCAGAAGTGGTGGCACAATAGCGTGCACTTGGAAGGGAGTAGCTGTAGCATTCCTCAGCATTGACTCAGAACTCCTTGAAGTCTTGTGGCATTGGGTCAAACATGGGTATGGAAACCTGCTGATTACTACATGCCGCTCCCTCCTCGGCTGATGAATCCACTCTCATCCATGTTGAGCACAACAAGTCAATCTGATGAAGCATACATGTCAAACAGTAGAAATGTCATATAATAGAGCCAAGCAATTTCACCAGCAGCAGGTCCAGTCTAAGGTTCATAGTTATGCCGCATCCAGTCATGAATGGTGGTGAACAATTGGGCATCTAACTAGAGGAAGAGATTCCACCAATATCCCAAACTGCAAATGCAGGGGAGCCCAGCAAATCAGTGCAGAAAACAAGGCTAATGCATATTCATCCATCTTCAGCCAGGATTGTCAAGTTGATCCATCTCTGCCACCCCCGAGGACCTCGCAGTCACAAACCTGTGTCTTCAGACAGCTTGATTCACTCCATATCATATTAAAAATAACCGAAGGCATTGGATATTGCAGAAACCATCAACTGTAGCAACATTTTGGCATAAATACTGAAAACGTGCTCTAGAGTTGGCTGAGCTTCGAACTAAGCTGTTCCAGTGCAGCTACAACACTGACATTTACCCTGCAATGTAGAAAATTCGTGTGCCTGCCTACCTGCCTGCAAAAAAGCAGGATAAATCTAACTTGGCCAATTACGGACCTAATGGTTTACTCTCAGCAGCAAAGTGATGAAAGGTCTTGTCCTATGGTGCTATCAAGTGGCGTTACACAACAGTAACCTGTTTACTGATACCCAGTTTGGGTTTTACCAGGCCAACCCACCTTCTGATCTCCTTAGAGCCTTGTTCTAGGCTTGGACAAAAGAGCTGAACTCCAGAAGTAATGTGAAGACAACTGCCCTTGACATCAAAGCATTGCTTAACCAACTATGGCATTAAGGAGCCCTTTTACAGTTGAAGTTAGTGAGAATCCCAAGGAAATCAGTTCTGGAGTTCCTCAGGGCAGTGTGTTCAGCCCAACTATCTTATCAATTACCTTTGCTTGAACGTAAAGTTAGAAGTGGGGATATTCATTGATAATTTCAGTGTTGACTACCTTTTTGCAAATTTTCAGATACTGAAACAATCCGTCTTGCCTGCAGCAAGATTTGAATAATGTTCAGGCTTAGATTGATAAGCGGTGAGTAGTATTTGCACCACATAAATGCCAGGCAATGACAGTCTCCAACCATCTTCCTGTGGCATTGCCATCATTGAATTCCTATGCCATCGAAATCCTTGGAGTTACTAATGACTAGACTAGAACTTGGCCACGTATAGAAATACTGTGGCAGGAACAGGTATGAGACATGGCCTAGACTATCCAAAACCTGCCCACTGTCTACAACTTGCAATTCAGAAGTGTGACCGAATACTCTTCTCATTTTGTTGACTACAACTCAAACAACGCCCAAGCAGCGTGCCATTCATGACTAAGTAGCCCACTTAATTTGTAATTCTCCAACCACCTTGTACATTTACTTCCTGCACAACTGTGCAGTATGCGTATATCTTTAATTGAGCTGCGATGACTCATCAACAGCACTTTACAAACTAAAAACCTCTACAACCTAGACAGACAGGGAAGTAGAAACCTTGAATGCAATCATCCGCAAGTTTAGCTCGAATCTCACACCATGTTGACTTGAAAATTGCTTTTCCTACACTGGGTTAAAATCTTGGAACTCCAATCCAAAAAATCAAAGCCCTCCAACTTCTTGAGGCAAGTGGGGAAACGGGCAATAAATGCTGACTTTACCAGTGAACCTTGCATTTCAAAAACAAAGACAAGAAAGGCTCTTTGGGCCATTGACTTAACAGGTAGACCAAATGTTGTATTTGTGGGACATAGCTGAAGATATAATGGGGATTGGCTAATGCAAGGAAACTCTGTTTCATAAAAGTGGAGAGGTAATACTGTTATAACTATGCATATGAGTTACAAAGAACTGTTTTGGAGCATATTTCAAATAATGTATCTTGGAGTTAAGCTAATGACATAATGGTCTAGTTTAAAGCTTGTGACCATCTCAATTTCCTTGAAGTGTTTCTGCCTTGTAACACAATCCAGACTTTCGGTTATCCTATACATAGGGCTATGGGGTCTCATTCTGCTCAGAATAAGTGGGCCAGCTGGGATTTATCAGGGGCCTCTTGATCTGTGCTGTGATTATTACTGCACAAAGTTTTCCAGCATTACTAATGCACTGTTTCACAACACTTGGCTAATGAATAGAGCCTTTCAGAGAAACTTCATTATTTTGTAGTATGTTCTTGCAATGAAATTGATTTTTGTTTTGCTTTGTTAATTTATTGTTGAAGATTTAATGAGTCTGTAAAGGTTATTGGGAGACTGCTGGCAATTTACTCTTTCCCTGCATGCTGTATAGATATTGATTACACTAGAGCATGTCCTCAGCTTCAATGTCTGTATATACCCAGTTTTGATAAATTCTAAAGCTGAGAATTTGCTGTTTGTCATTGATTAAAGTTGTTTAGGAAATATTAATGCATACAAGAGACTTTGATTCTTTAATTTATTGCAGCTGAAATTCAGTTCCATGTTTAAAATTGAAGTCAAAACAATCCAACTAAAAATATATTTTGCTAAATTGTAATGCATGATTTCACATATTGGGAGTTGTTGAAATATAATTTTTATTATGATAGGAAATTGAACTTCTTTGCCATTTCAATTAATTTTCCTAGGTGTTGCTGTGAAATTATGGGACAAGAAGTTGCATTAGGTAGTGGCTTTAGAGTTCTGGAATCATGTGCATTTGTGGCATAAAACATACTAAAGGCCATTTTGCAGGTTTTTGCGTGGATACACTGAATGCCTTTTGGAATTATACAGAGCAGAAAGGTAATGCTAGTCAACTCGTGAAGCTGACTTTGATATGCTGTAATTTTGCAGCCAGGTTCCCCTTCAAGGTTGCACAGCTGAAGATGTTTAAGTATCAGGAAGAAATCCCCACGAGCACTGCATAAAAGAATCAGCAGCTACTTATAACTGAATTGCTAGTTGAATTCTGGCTGTTGCTATTTTGTTGTGCTTTCTGTAGTTGTTTCAAAAGTCTAAAGAAAGTGCTTTGGCAGATGCTGCGCAGTGAGCTGTTCTTAGATGGATTTATCAATCTTCTTGAAATACATCATGCCTGGGAGAATGGACAGAGTCTGAAACTTTTAGGATTTGGAGGAGGGGTAGAGAAGGGCTTTCTGCTCAGGGTCTCCAGGGAGGAATTTTCACACTTGAATATTAGTGAGGAACATTATATGAGATGTCTGCTTCACTAAGGAAATCATCCTTGAAATCTGACAAAAACTAAAGGCTGATGGCTATGTGAGTAACTGTACTGTTGAGCAATGCATCACTCTCCTCCTAGGTTGTTGCTTGATGTAATAGTAATATCCTGCTGTTTGCTGTCTGTGGACACACTTAGGAAGTACTTAGGTTGTCTATTCAAAGAAAGTGAGTCATATTGGACTTGAAACATTAACTCTGTTTCTTTCTCCAAAGATGCTGTCAAACCTTACTTAGGAGAGCTAGAAGTGGGTATGAGAAAACCTTGGCAGGTAGGATCAAAGAAAACCCCAAGGCTTTCTATGCTTATGTGAGGAACAAGAGGATGTCCAGAGTGAGGGTAGGGCCAATCAGGGATAGTGGAGGGAACTTGTGTGCGTAGTCAGAGGAGGTTGGGAGGTCCTTAATGAATACTTTGCTTCAGTATTCACCAGTGAGAGGGAACTTGTCGTTTGTGAGGACAGCATGAAACAGGCAGATATGCTCCAACAGGTTGATGTTAGGAAGGAGGATTTGCTAGAAATTTTGAAAAACATAAGGATAGATAAGTCCCCTGGGCCTGATGGGATATACCCAAGGTTACTACAGTAAGCAAGGGAAGATATTGCTGCCTGTTTGGCAATGATCTTTGCGTCCTCACTGTCTGCTGGAGTAGTACCAGATGATTGGAGGATTGCAAATGTCATTCCCTTGTTCAAGAAAGGGAATAGGGATAATCCTGGGAATTACAGACCGATCAGTCTTTCTTCTGTGGTGGGCAAATT
>NC_063335.1:10772963-10783614 GCF_021869965.1 Rhincodon typus
TTTTTAGGAATTTATTGAAGAATGTCACCCAGTCTGCATTTCACTAATTTCTGCTTCAAAATGAGTTATTGATTCTTTCTTATGATTTTCAAGAGCCTTTTAAAAAGACAATTCATTAAGCAGACAGCACGAAAATGATTGGACACCATTGGTTTAGATTTCTTAGGCATTCTAATAATAATGATGGTCTCGAATGTCATTTAGAATGTATCTTTTGATATATATGTGATCACAAATCTCTGTTATCACTTCTAATTCTGTTTATCCAAAGGCTTTTAAATGTTCTCTTCTTATTTCGTCTAAGCCTGAATATTTTCCTGTACAATATATTCTTTACCTTCAATATCATAATGTTTGGTCCATCATTTGCCTCTTTATCTTGAGGGATCCTGGCAACAGTAGAACCATTATCAGCACCTGCTCTCTGAAAGAAATGGGTGTGGTGGTTATGATCTATAGTTATTGAACTCAGCATCGAGTTCATAAAATTGTAAAGTGAAAATCTACCAATGTCAGTGCTCATAGTCAGAGTCAAAGTGCCTACTAACAATCGTTGCTTGAGTTCACACATTTATTATTTTTATGTTAGGGTTGCAGTAGCAGTATAAATTCTAAAACAAAAGCACACAACACACAGAGTAAAAGTTCAATCAATTCATATGGCACTTTAGAATAAGATTTGATCGCTACTGTACAACAGTTAACCCTTGATAAGAGGAAGCTATTTATGTTTCAAAATTTCACGTCTCCCCTCGTTTTTCTTCTTCCCCTTAAGGGGGCTTATTGATTCAAGATGACTCAACATAATTATGCATCAACATTACTGTACACAAATTCCTCATGCCCTTGATTGTGCAGTGACCATATGGAAGGTGATTAGTCTTTCAATGAATATTTGTGGTATGTGTTTTACAGCTGACTCCATCAAACTGTATCATCCATTAACTATCCCCACAAAAGGAAGCATAGGGATGGCTTATGTAGTACAGTATATATTCACAACACATTACCATACTAGCTCCTCTTTGCCATCCCATCCAACTCCATTCATAAGATTTTTTTTCCTCACTGCAACCATAATCTAAACTGGCATTTCAGCATAGCACTGGGGCAACTGAAACAGACATTAACACAGGCACAAATCTGTTATTGGCTGGATACACAAACCAAAAAGAAGATTTCTCCTAACAGCAACGTGTCAATGCCAAGATTTATTCTTTAACTAAAAGCAGTTGGCTGGGCAATAATCTCATTGCTGATTTTGGACATTGTTTTGAATACTTTGGCTGCCCTACTTATCGCATGAAAACAATAGCTAGGGTCCAAGAAGTCTTTCACTTAAAAATAAATCCTTTATCATGTCTTAAAGTTGGGATGGCACCAAATACATGCAAGTTCTTTACAATGTAGGTGAGACATGGTGTCTGTGGTTAGCACTGCTGCCTTACAGTACTAGGGACCTGGATTCAATTCCACCCTTGCTGGCTGTCTGCGTGGAGTTTGCATGCTCTCCCCATGTCTGTGCGGGTTTCCTCCGGATGCTCCAGTTTCCTCCCACAGTCCAAAGATGTGCAGGTTAGCTGGATTGGCCATGCTAAATTGCCCGTAGTGTTCAGGGATGTGCAGGTTAGGTGGATTAGCCACAGGAAATGTGGTGTTATGGGATATAGTGAAGTCTAGGTCTGTGTGGAATGCTCTTTGGAGGGTCTGTGTAGACTTGATGGGCTGAATGGCCTCCTTCTGTACAGTAGGGGTTCTATGTACCATGACCTTTTTCTTTTAGAGATGGAGTAACACAAGAAGTGCATCACGGGCACTAGACAGAACAAGGTTTGTAGTTCCTTCATGACTGGGATTCAAAATACAATTTTTTGATTTGCCGGTTATGCCAAATTGGGTATAGCCAATAGTGAGGAAGACTATGGAAGCAGAGGTGGGCAGATTCTTGGTAAGCACAAGGTGATAGCTTATCGGATGTAGGCAGGAACGTGGAGTTGGGGTCACAGTCACATCAGCCACGATCTTGTTAAATGGTGGAACAGGCTCGAAGTGTCAAAGGCCTATTCTTGCTCCTAATTCATATGACAATTACGAGACAGTTCAGAAAACTTGTAAAATGGGCAAATGAAGTGTGAGACTTTACATGTTAAGAGAAACAAAGTGATCACATATTACTTGGAAAATAAGAACACGGGTGGACATGGGGAGCGGATGGATCAGGAAAACAAATTTTCAAATCACTGAAAGCAGCAAAGTTTAATCGCCCATTTATGAAAGGAGAAACCAAAGGCTAAGGTTTATTTCTAAAGGGGCACAATTGAAGAATAGGAAAAGCATGTTAAACATGTATCTAACCATGAATGGAATACTATGTACAGTTTTTGTCGCTGTGATTTAAAAACAAATTGGAGGCACTGGAGATGTTATAAAAATAGGTTTACAAACATTATATCAGAACTACGAGATTACACCCATTAGGAGAGGATGAATAAGCTAGCTCTCTTTTCTCTTGTGGGATAAAAGGCAGACGAGTCTTCAAAATTATGAATGATTTTGATAGAAGTAGATGTAGACATTCTGAGAAATTAAATAGGAAATTGAGAAAACACGACTTCTCAATTTAGCATTGTAAGAATGTGGCATTTACCGCCACAGGAAATAACTTAGGTGAATTGCATTTAAGCAACAGCTGGACGAGCAGATGAGGGAGAAGGAAATACAGGTAGATGACAAAGTTTGGGAAGTGACTCGAGTGGCATATAAATGCTAGGATGGATTGGTTCAGCTGACCAGCCCGCATCTGTGCTGTAAATTCTATAGAACTCTACATAATCTTCACTACTGTAAAAAAACAATTCAAGCTTCTCAAGTCACGCCGTAAAACTGAAGTCCCTCACATCCAGTGTCACTCTACAAAATCCATTCTGCAATCTCTCTCTAGCACCTTGACATCCTTCCTAAAGTCAAACATAATTCTCCATCTGAGCCCAAAGCAAAGGTTTAACATGAACTTCCTTTTTTTGCCTCTATTTATAAAGTCAAGGATGCTGAATGCCTTTTTAAACAGCCTTCACGACTTGCTCTGCCAACTTCAAATGTTTTTTTTTTCCACGCACTCCCAAGTTGGGTTTGTTCAATGCACCAGTTTTAAAATTGCTACTTTCAGTTCATAAAGTCTCTCCTCATTCTTCCTATCAACAGGATCACTGCACGTTTAATTGTGATAAATTTCATCTCGCATACATCTGCCTATCTCAGTTGATGTCCATATCCTCCTAAAGGCTATTGTTATCTTCTCATTAATTCCTACATTTAAAGTTGTGTCATCTGCAAAATTTGATACTATACCCTGTGATGCCCAAGTCCAGGTCATTAATGTACATCAAAAGGAGCATAAATACTGATCTCCACGTATTTCCCTCAGTCTGAAAACAACAATTTACAACCTTTCTGCTCAGTTTCATTTCTGTGCAACATCTTTAATCCCATGGGCTCCAAATCTGCTTATAAGTCTGTTATGTGACATTTTGTGAAACGCCTTTGAAAGTCCACATTCACAATGTCAACCACAGTACCCTCATTAAGTTGACTGATTGTTTTTGATAAATAATAAAAGACTATTCAGTTTAATAGAAAGCTTATTGCACAGAAAGAGGTCATTTGGCTCATTGGGACCACGCTGCCTCTTTGCAGGAGGAATGCACTCAGTGCCACCACCCTGTACCACCCTTTATAATTCCCCAAATCTTGTTTGAAAGCCACAATTGAATCTGCCCCCACCAATCATTCAATTATTGCATTCCAGATCCTAAGCAACCACTGCACAAAGAAAACATATTTCTTATCTCGTCATTGCTTCTCTTGCCAATTACCTCAAATGTGTGTCCTCATGAAAAATTTTCTCCCTATCTCCCCTGTCCAGTTTCCGTATGATTACGAACATATCTATCAAATCTCCTTTTCTGAAGAAGGGTCTAGGCCCGAAACATCAGCTTTCCTGCTTCTCTGATGCTGCTTGGCCTGCTGTGTTTATCCAGCTCTACACCTTGTCATCTCAGATTCTCCAGCATCGGCAGTTCCTACTATCTCTGAAATCTCCTTTCCACCTTCTCTTTGAGAACAGTCCCAGCTTTTCCAGGGCGAGTATTTTAGTGGCTCACAAACTGTGAATTGCACTTGCCAATGCGGGTATGGAAGTAGCAGCAACTGGGGTCATGAGCTCCCGCTCCTCCATGGAAAGCATTTGTGCACCGACTGCGCACAAGCAAAACAGGCAAGAGAACTCAGCCACTGCCTGACTACAGAATTAAACCGGGAGATCGTCTGCCTAACCTTGGAAAGACTGGCAGAGATTTCAAACTTGACCATGTTTCTGCTCGTTGTATCAGACCCTTAGCCCGGACTTGTGACTTTGCCTCACAGAAGCCTGTAACAAAACCAAAAGCAGGGGGGCAACAGCAAGTAGTTGCAGAAGCGGGTGGAGGGGAAACCGGCTCTTCACCCAGTCTTCTGCCTCTCAGGAATGTGCCGTGGGAAGCCCTACATGAGGACATAAAATAACATTTTTAGAAAGGACTTTAAAAACTCAGATCTATAATAAACACTTTAATAACTCTATACTGAAATGATATTATGCTGTTTTGTTTATGTTGACTTCTGGGTTATATTAATTTTCAAGTGTTAAAGTGGGCTCATATTTGAAAATAGTTAATTCAGTATTTCCTATACTAACTTATTGAATCTGTAAGTACCTGTGTTTACATTCATTTGGCCTTTACTCCCCTCTTGTAAATGTGTCTACTCTGTACCCAAACTGTACTTACTTTGAAGGTCTCCCAGTTTCCAATTACTGTTTAGCATATCAATATTTAATTCTAATCCACCTTAGCCAGATCTTTTTCCGACTCACTGGAGTTATCTAGAGCAGCTCATTTGGGAAATTAGATTCTGATTAATGTATTTGCTACTATGCGCTTTAATGTTAAACATTTAAGTTCACAATACTATCTGTGATTTACCTTATTTTATATATAAGGAACACTTGAAAGCAACACAGGAATACACATTCCACTTTCTCCACTGCAGTCTTAATACAACACATACTTCAAACAAACAAAGAGTTGATTCCTGTTTCTGGAAAGTAATCTTTGCAGGAAGGTTATTAGTGCGATTGTTCCACATTTTCACAGTTTTCATTGTTTTTCCTACCAACTATGGCAAAGATACTTCATTTTTTTAAGAAGAAATTATGGATACAATCCCAGAGACCTTCAATGACAAATTCCATCTAATTTCCAGTGGAATTATCAACAGAAGACACTTAGGGGACACTGCAATGGTGCAACACTTTAATGCAGCAAGAGGAAAATTTTTCTTCCCTAAGGGAAGGTACAAATACTTATTTTTTAAACCACACCCTAAACACTCAAATAGGAACTAGAAGAAAAGGGCTTATTCTTGCTCCCAACAGTCTCAGAGTAGTTCTGCCCCTCGCTGGTTGCTTTGTGGATTGTGAGTCTTTGTATCTAATTTTTTACTACCATATCCTACAAATTGAGATAGAAAGTGAGGGTGAGAGAGATTGAGACTTATGTTCATAAGCTCCAGTTTAAGAGCTACAAATATTACAGACAAATATGCTCTGAATGACTGCACCAAATCATGGAGTTCAAATACTCGGATTTTGTACCATGGGATTGGATTGTTTGGAATTAAAGGTTAACAGTAAACATATGCAAAAGACTTGTAATCTTAAAGCATATTTTAAACATTTCTCTAAAAGTAATCTCAACTTTTCTAGCAGAAGTACAAATTCAAAATTTGCATTTACAAAGCTTAGCAATATAGCAACTGGCAAGGATAGCAGACTGTGTGGGGAGTGTAACAAATGTTGGGGAAAAAGAATAGATCATGACAGATACAATTTATTACAGGTAATTAGGAAGTGAAGCACATTGTGAAGAACAACATGAAAAGCAGTATCATTGAAAAGGTGCTGTGGAGCTGCAGGAACACAGCAGGTGGGGCAGGAAATTTGACATTTCGGGTCGGGACCCTTCTTCAGAAGGGTCATTTCTGAAGAGGTGTCCCAACTCGAAACATCTACTTTCCTGTTCCTCTGATGCTCCCTGGCCTGCTGTGCTCCTCCAGCTCCACACTGTGTTGTCTCTGACTCCAGCATTGCAGTTCTTACTATCATTGAAAAGGCATTACTTTGAGAAGGGTACAAGAGCAGAAGGACCAAGGGATGCATGTACAAATCTTTGAAGGTGGTAAGGCAAATTGACAAGCTGGTTAAAAAAGCACAAGACATACTTACCTTTATAACTAGGAGCTTTGAATGCAAAAACACAAGGAACTCATACTAAAACTTAATAAATCACTGGTTATGCCTCAGCTGGATTATTGAAAACAACTTTGAGCAGTACAATTTAGAAAGGATATCAAGGTCTTGGAGAGGCTAAAAGAAAGTTACCATAATAATAACAGAGAGGCAAGATTCCAGTTGTCTGGAGAGATTGGAGAAACTGGACTGTTTTCCATTGAGAAGAGAAAAACTAAAAGACTCAATGGAACTACTGCAAATTCTGAAAGTGCTTAATAGAGAAAGTTGGAAGAGGTTAACAAATGGTTTGATAACTAAAAGCACATAGAATTTAAAAAAAATTACAACTGGAAGGCAAATGGGTAGACGTTATTTTCCACTAAGCAGGATTGTTATGATCTGTAGCATACTCTTTCAAAATAGTGGAGGAAGCAGATACCAAATAAACTTCAAAGGCAAATGCACATTAATGTGAAGAGGGCTAATATGCAGAATTGTGGGGAGAAGTCTGCAGAACTAACTTGGACAGCTCAGCCTGGACATGACTGACCAAACAGCCTTCTTCTGTAAAGTAAAGCTCTATGATTCTTTATAACTAAAAGAATGGTTATTTGCAGAACGGAAAAGATCTCAGTTACTAAACTGAGTCAGTGACCGAAGTTTGTTACCAATTAAATACTTGTTTGAATTAAATAAATAAATACATCAAGCACTGCAATCGACAAAATTAGTGACACAATCTTGTCTATAATCTGAATTGCAAATTACTCTGGGATTAATGTCAGATAGAATTTGGAACATCACCACAAAGTCAGAGCAGAAGTAGGCCTTTCATCTCTCCAAGCTTGCTCTGCCATTCCGTACAGAATCGTGGATAATCTGATTGTTTTCTAAATTCCACAGTCCCATGCAGACCTGATAAACCTGAACACATTATCAAACAAGAACATATCTAACTTGGCCTTACAAATATGCAATGATATGCCTCCTGAGGCAGAGCTCCAAAGTCACACAACTCGTTAAGTAAAAAGAAATCCTCTCATCTCTGTCCTAAAAGGGAAAACTCTAATCTTGAAACAAAGAATTGCGGATGCTGGAGATCTGAAACAAAAACAGAAAACGCTGGAGAAACTCAGCAGGTCTGGCAGTATCTGTGGAGAGAGAAACAGCGTTAATGTTTTGAGTCCAGATCTGCCAGACCATGTCCTGAAATGTGGACTCCGCTTTCAATCCACAGATGCTATCAGACCTGCTGAGTTTCTCCAACACTTTGTGTTTGCTTTAAAACAATATATCTTGGTTCTGGCCTTCCCACAACAGCAAACATCTTTTCCATGTCCACCTTGTCAAGAGCACTCAGGAACTGAAACACCAAATAAATCACTCCTCGCTCTTCTAAAGTCTACTGCAAACAAACCCAGTCTATCTAAACTTCCTGATAAGCAGCCAGCTCACTTGAGGAGTCGCAGGGCTCTCCCCTCCCCCTACCGCATCCCAAAACCAGTCCAGCTCATCCCCGCCTCCCTAACCTGTTCTTCCTCCCACCTATCCCCTCCTCCCACCTCAAGCCGCACCCCCATCTCCTACCGACTAACCTCATCCCGCCCCCTTGACCTGTCCGTCCTCCCTGGACTGACCTATCCCCTCCCTAATTCCCCACCTACACTCACCTTTACTGGCCCCATCCCTGCCTCTTCAACCTGTTTGTTTCCTCTCCACCTATCCTCTCCTCTATCCGCCTCCCACTCTCTCCCTATTTATTTCAGAACCCCCTTCCCCTCCCCCTTTTCTGATGAAGGGTCTAGGCCCGAAACGTCAGCCTTTCTGCTCCTATGATGCTGCTTGGCCTGCTGTGTTCATCCAGCTCGGCACCTTGTTAGCTCACTTGAGGTATCATTGCAGTAAATCTCCTCTGCACCTTGCCCAATACATTTTCATCCTCCCTCAATTAAGAAAATCAAAACTGAACACAGTATTGGAGATAGTAGGAACTGCAGATGCTGGTGAATCCGAGACAACAAGGTGCAGGGCTGGATGAACACAGCAGGCCAAGCAGCATCATAGGAGCAGAGAGGCTTTGCAGGGCTGGATGAACACAGCAGGCCAAGCAGCATCATAGGAGCAGATTTTTGCAGGGCTGGATTTGCTGCTTGGCCTGCTGTGTTCATCCAGCCCTGCACCTTGTTGTCACAGTATTGGAGATGTGATCTTATCAATGCCTCGTATAGCTGAAGCATAACATCTTTAAGGTTCAATTTATCTCAGAATAAAGGATAATTAATCTCTTGCCTTACTTACTAAAGTTTTGTGACTCGTGCACTGGAACACATATTCCACTGCACCTCAGAACAATGTTCACTCTCATTCTCCATTTAAATTTTTTTTTATTCCTCCTGTCAAATTGAATAAATTTGCATTTTCTCACATTATACTCCGAAGCCAGAGTTTGGCCCTACATTCAACCAATCTATATTGATCTCCATCTTCCAGCAACATCTTCACAACATACTTTCCTACCTACCTCTGTATCGTCAGCAAATTTAGCCACAGTGCTTTCACTCCCTCCATCAAAGTTTGCTGTGGCACGGTGGCTCAGGGGTTAGCACTGCTGCCTCACAGTACCAAGGACCCAGGTTCGATTCCACCCTTGGGCAACAGCCCGAGTGCAGTTTGCATATTCTCCCCATGTCTGCGTGGGTCTCCTCCAGGTGCTCTGATTTCCATCCACAGTCCAGCGATGTGGGGGTTAGGTGGATTGGCCATGTTAAATTGCCCAGAATGTCCAGGGATGTGCAGGCTAGGTGGATTAGCCTTGGGAAATGCAGGGATAGGGCAGGGGTGTAGGTCTGGTTGGCATGCTCTTTGGGCCAAACTTGATGAGCCAAATGGCCTGCTTCCGCACTATAGAGATTTGACAAAAGTAATTGATTTAAATTGTAAAATGTTGACAGCCTTGCACAAACCCTTGCAGGACTCAACTTGTCACATCCTGCCAATATGAAGGAAAAACATTTACATATACTCTGCCTGGCAGGCAGGCAGGCAATCTTCTATCCATGATAATATGTTATTCCTGTGTCTGGAACCAGTGGAGTTTAAGTTATGGTGTGGATAAGGTAAGAATGCAAATGGAATCATGTAGCATTGGCAATGGTCCAAATTGTAGCTCTTGTATTTTAAGGTCTGCTTCCGATATCTTGAAAACACCACTGGATCCTTGAAGATGCAATTTGATAACAACTAATGTTGGATAAAGACAGTTGATCAAACTACTTTGAGTTGTGTTATAAAACAATAGCAATCATATACCTCTTCTATGCAATAAGACATCCCAAACTACTGAACAAGTGGCCCTTTGGACAGAAATCCAGCAACATACAGCCATGCCAAGATTTGAACGTGGAATCTGGGTAGTCCTAATGAGCTAAGTGCAGCATATCTTAATACAGTCATTCAGGCAACTATTGAGGACATAGAAACATTAATTATGATTTTTGCTTAATCTAACGCAAATAGAAATAATTTCAAGATGGGTTACATTGTTAAAAAATGCTTAATTGTGTGTTCAATATTTAGGGTGTATCTTTAAAAAGTAATGACTAAAATGCTTCTCACTATACCTTCAAATATCACAGGTCAGCAAAATTTTAAGACCAAGGAAAAATACACAGGATCAGTCACACCCAAATTACAAATAATGGCAAGTTAAAACAGATGATTTCTCATTTAAAATCCTACGGCTCAGTGGATTATTCAAACTCCCCTTGTGTTGGTCAAGCTTCTATTTGTTTCTTTCTTATGTGCTTATCTAACTTCCTTTCAAATGCATTCCTGTTATTTGCCTCAACTACAGGTCTTCTGGTAGCACATTATTTAGGGAATTAAGGTGTTTTTCCTGAATTCTCTATTTGATTTAGTAATGATTTTCTCTGTAATTATGACACAGTTTTGAATTTTTTTTTAAGAGTAGAATGACTTTCTCAAGTCTATTCTATTAAACACTTTCATTAAAGAGATTAGGCCTCCCTTTGGAGTTCTCAAAGTGTGAGCCACAACTGTCAGTTTTCCTCATAGTTCCATCCTCTTAGAATCTTAAGGACAATATCAGAACTATTTTTGTGTCTTCTCCAATTCCTCCAAAACTTTTTCATAATATGGAGACTAGAAATGTGCACAGTATCCCAAATATGTCCTAATCAATGATAGTAGGAACTGCCAATGCTGGAGTCTGAGATAACAAGGTGTCGAGCTGGAGGAACACAGCAGGCCAGGCAGCATCAGAGGAGCAAGAAAACTGATGTTTCGGGTCTGGACCCTTTTTTTTTT
>NC_063335.1:10784114-10809114 GCF_021869965.1 Rhincodon typus
ATTGGATAGGATTCTGAGAGATAGTATTTATGATTATTTGTAAAAGCACAGTTTGATTAGAAATAGTCAGCATGGCTTTGTGAGGAACAGGTCATGCCTCACAAGCCTTATTGAATTCATTGAGGATGTGACAAAACACATTGACGAAGGCAGAGCAGTGGACGTGGTGTATATGGAAGTTAGCAAGGCATTCGATAAGGTTCCACACGGTAGGCTCATTCAGAAAGTTAGGCATGGGATTCCAGGAAATTTGGCTGTCTGGATACAAAACTTGCTGTCCAATAGAAGACAGAGAGTGGTAGTAGATGGAAAGTATTCAGCTTGGAGCTTAATGACCAGTGGTGTTCCGCAGGGATCTGTTCTGGGATCTCTGCTGTTTGTGATCTTTATAAATGATTTGGATGAGGAAGTGGAAGGATGGGTTAGTAAGTTTGCCGATGACACGATGGTTGGTGGAGTTGTGGACAGCGTGGAGGGCTGTTGTAGGTTGCACCGGGACATTGACAGGATGCAGAACTGGGCAGAGAAGTGGCAGATGGAATTCAACCCAGAAAAGTGTGAAGTGATTCATTTTGGAAGGCCGAATTTGAATGCAGAATACAGGGTTCATGGCAGGATTCTTGGCAGTGTGGAGGAACGGAGAGATCTTGGGGTCCATGTCCATAGACCCCTCAAAGTTGCTACCCAAGTTGATAGGGTTGTAAAGAAGGCGTATGGTGTGTTGGCTTTCATTGGGAGGGGGAATTGAGTTTAAGAGCCATGAGGTCATGCTGCAGCTCTATAAAACTCTGGTTAGACCACACTTGGAATATTGTGTTCAGCTCTGGTCACCTCATTACAGGAAAGATGTGGAAGCTTTCGAGAGGGTGCAGATGAGATTTACCAGGATGCTGCCTGGACTGGAAGGCAGGTCTTATGAGGAAAGGAGGAGGGAGCTAGTGCTTTTATCATTGGAGCGAAGAAGGATGAGAGGTGATTTAATGGAGGTTTACAAAATGATGAGGCATAGATAGAGTGGATAGTCAGAGACTTTTTCCCAGGGCGGAAATGACTATTACAAGGGGGCATAATTTTAAGGTGATTGGAGGAAGGTCTAGGGGAGATGTCATAGGTAGGTTCTTTACACAGAGAGTGGTGGGCGTGTGGAATGTGCTGCCGGCAGTGGTACAGGAGTCAGGTACTTTAGATAAGCAACTCTTGGATAGGCACATGGTGGATAGTAAAATGTAGGCAATGCAGGGTAGATTGATCTTAGTAGGATAATAGGTCGGCACAACACTGGGCTGAAGGGCCTGTGCTGTGCTGTACTGTTCTGTGTTCTATGTATGTTTTATGTTAAACCTGCTGAGTTTCTTGGCACTTTGTTTTTTTTTGTTCACTTTTATCAGAGAGAGGCAAACAGAGCCAACTTGAAGGTTTCTTCAAATTGAAGGCACCTATTTCTTCAGAGCGCAATTGGTTGTATGCACATTGCCTTGCTTGTCTGTGGCCATAAGCAGCATATTGTGCATTTCAGTTTCTAGTAGCTGACATACAATAATACATAGCTATCTGCTGTGGCCATTGTGTTTTAGTCACCATGGCAAGCCAACAGATGTGTACTGGATGATGAGGGCCATCAACGACACCAACTCCATGGAGTACACATCCAGAGTCTTCAACTACCCCTCATATGACAAGCCCTTGTAAACTTTCTTTGGACCTCCTCCAAGACCAGCAATTCCTTCCTTAGATATGGGGCCCAAAACTGCTCTCAATATTTCAAATGCTATCTGACCATAACGGTAATGGACAGATATTGGGGAGATAGAATGAGAGTTACTCACTGCAGAATTCCTAACTTCCGACCTGTCATGGTATTTATATAGCTTGTCCAATTTCGTTTCTGGACAATGGTAACCCCCAGGGTGTTAATGACAGGATATTCAACAATAGTAATGCAGCTGAACATCAAAGTGTGATGTTCAGTGGTATTACCATATCTTTGAAATGACCATTGCCAGACACTTGTGTGTTGTGGATGTTGCTTGCCACTTTATTAAAATTCACCTTATTTAATATTAATAACTGAACTCTAACACAATTTATTGAATTGTCACAATGTTTTTACAATTGCTTAATAAGAATTTCAAATAAGTAGAGAATTAAAATAGGATATAGAATTATTGACAAGCTTGATGCAGATAATTTTCAATATAAAAATACCCAATATTAAAAATGAAAGTCTGCCTTCAGCAAATAAACTATTTTTGTGCATTTTTATTTAGCTAATGGGGTGACAACCATGTAACTAGATTCAAAATGTGGGAGACAAGTACGGCTCCCACCACTCTGCTTTGCAGTGTTGCGCAACAACCTAGCTGTGAACAACATCTCAGCAGCAGGTGGGAAATTTTTTATCTACGCAGTAGGCTCCAGTCTCAATGCACAGAATCATCGTGCTGCCATTACTTGAGGTTTCTAGGTCTTTTACATGTCAGTTGAAATAAGTGTGTCTGTTTTGAAAATCAGTACTGTAATTAATGGAAAACGTCAATAATTCTTAATTCGCTTAAAGGAACTTCCCATGACTGGCGACTTCGCTGTGATGCCGTGGATGTGTACTATACCTTGTTTGGCCTCAGCAGACCATCTTGCCTTCCTTTACCAGAGCTCGGTCTTGTGCTCAACTTGAAGGAAAAGAAGACTGTTCTAAATCCTATTATTATACCTGAAACGGGAACAAGTGGACAAGAGACTGTAGGCAGTGCAAGCATACATGGATTAATGTCTGGCTTCCAGACAAATGTAAGCGAATAATAGTATTTTCAAGCAATTAATTTTGATGCTGATTCAACTCTTTTTCAAGTTTATTTGCTACAAACAACATTGGCTCATCTAATATTATCTTCAGTTCAAAATTCTCATCTTTGTTCCAACTCCTCCCCAGTTGTCTAGACACCAAGGTCTGAGTTTTCCTTCATCTCTGTCTTTTTAAAAGGGTTGTGAAAGATTCCCTCTTCAACCATATATTTGGTCAGTTGTTCCTTCTGAGGTGCGTTATTAGGTTATGTTTAATAATGCTGCTCTGAAGCAACTTTGACTGCAGTATATAAGCTAATTATGCACTTATTGGACATAATTTAAAAACAATCAAAAATCTATTCTTTTTGCAATGAGTCTCCTTTACTAACACCTCTATTCCAGGATCAGAGCAGGCATAATTTAAGTGCAGTGTTTTCAACCGTTTAATTCTCATTCATCTCCTTCCCTCCAGAAAATTAAGTCATTATAAATACTGTTTCCATCAAAATTAAGGAAGCTCCTACAGATGCTGAAAATCTTAATTAGGCAAGTTTGATCTTTAAGTAGGTTTGGTTGCAGGCTAAACTACTTGTACGAGTTAGCATCTTTTCAACATGAGTGCTGAAAAATTTGAGGTAATGCTCATTCACAAAAAAAAGGTCTGTTCTATGAGGTCATCAGGATGTAGCTTCATTTAAAAAAAAAGTTAATGTTGATGCTACAAAACAAAATGCTGTGGAAGTTCGTATTCTCTGACAGAACCACTTTTAATCCAAGTCTCTTGCCTTCTGATTAGCCATGTTGGAAATTATTCCTTTCATTTTCAGGTTTCTAAGGAAAGTTAATCTGATGAAACATTAATTCTAAATATTGGCTTCATCAAGTGAGTGTTACATCTTTAGGTTTTGTATCTTTCTTTACCAAGTTATCTTCTATAATTTACCTTTAATTTTGTTTCCTTTCCTGTTGCCATCAGCTCTCTGTTGTATTTTACATTAGCAAAAATAAATTCACCATTCCTCAGTCCATTGTGAAAATGATAGATCTCTCTCAACTTGCCTTAAGCTTCAAAAATTTGCTCCATTTGTACATTGTCAGTTAAACTTGCCTTAAACTTAGGGCAAGTAATTGAGTGCAACTATCTTTTTAATAACTAGAAATATGTTCCTACATTTCCACTGAACTCTTTGATCTAGAATGGGAACGCACCGAATTTCTTTTTAACGACACCTATGGGACCAGGAGTGATACTGGTTGATCAAGAGGTCCATATAATCAATGTAAAAACACACAAAGTAATAGAAATGTAATAGAGTGTATACACATCACTGTTATACTTTATTTACAGCGTAGATCACTTAATGCAACTTTGCCTGAAGTAAAACTTAGCAGCACTTCTCACTCGCACCCTCAGATGACTACTTGGACATCGGCGAGATCTGACATCATTTTTGGTAGTTTATTGAGAGTGCCGGTTCATCAGTTGCCAATTAAAACACTGTTAGCAGTATTTAAAACTATGGAATAATTCCTGAGGGTAGAGAATCATTGAAATTTTATGTTTAAAAAACAAGTACACATTCAATTTCTCAATTCCTTCCTTAATCCAGTCTTTCCTTTCCTTTGTTTATTTTACTTTCCATTTGCTAATTTTATTCTGATTTGCCCTGTTTCTTTTCAGTCCTTGAATGTCATTGGTTAAGGAGATAATCTGTTAATCCCAAATATTTTGTTGTGTGTCAAGAAGTTTTAGTGCAAATTATTGTCAATGTATGTGATGTTGGAAGTCTAATTGCATTGGTCATAATGTGCTTTGGGGCACCCTGAAATTGTGAAAGATGTTCTTCCCTTCTTGCAGTGTAGCAGCAGGATTATAAACCTATAATGAGTTTCATCTGAGAGAGCAACCTTAGTTTAGTAGTAGCCCTGCAACTCCAAATTAGTCTTACTCAAGGTATTTTTCAGAACCTAGATTGATAGCTCTGTTTAGTACTGGTTAAGTGTTGCATTGTCTCATGTGTCATCTTTCAGATTAGATATCTGGCCTTCCTGCCCATTAAATTTAATGTAGAAGGCCCCATCACAATGTTTATCCATCAATCACCACGACTTAACAACAGTATAGCTAGTCACTTCTCTCTCTCTCTCCTTTGTGGAATCCTGCTATGTACCGATTGGCTGATGTATGTCCTCTCACCTTAGAAATGAATGAATTTCAAAAGTGCTACTTTGAGAAGCAGTTAAGAAGATTCTGTACAAAACAAAAAAAACCTTAAAGAACTATGGATACTGGAAATCAGAAACAAAAACAGAAATTGCTGGGAAATCTCAGCAGGTCTGGCAGCATCTGTGGAGACAAAGCAGAGTTAACATTTTGGAGTCCAATGACCTCCATCTGAAGGGTTCTGAAAGATGGTCAGAAACGTTAACTCTGTCCTGTCTGTACCCATGCTGCCAGACCCAGTTTTTCCAGAAGTTTCTGTTTTTGTTTGAGAAGTTTCTGTGGCCTTGTAAGGAACTACATAAATGCTTTTTTCTCTTTCCCAGGAAGAGGAGCATCTTACCAAAGACTCTGCTTCCACTGGGTCTGGAGTTCCGCCGATCATAAAGAGAAAAGCTGAGACACCACTTGGTTCCCCATTGGAACCCGGGCAGGTTCTGGAGAAGGATGAAGATAATAAGGTTAAGCTTAAAATCAAAGTAAGGATGTTCTCTTCAATCATTACAAATACAATTTATAGAAAATGGAGAACTCTTCGTATTAATTTAAGAAAACTAAATTGTTGGAAATGCTGAGCAGGTAAAGCAGCATCTACGGTGGGAGTAATAGACTCTATTTCAGATGAATCAGCTTCCATCAGAACTAGAAGATGATCAGCTTTTGATCAGCACAGCATAGGAATTTGGGGATGTCAATGATGCGCTGAAAGGCAGAAGCAATTAAGTGATAAGTTTGTGATACTGCAAGCCAGAAAGAGGCAACAATCATACAAGTTTGAAAACAAATAATGCGCTCACAGGAGATGCACATAGTTGCAACAGAGTGGAGAAAAGGGCATGATGCAGGGAAAATGTCATGAGGAGAATGTGCCTGTGGATCAGGAGTGCAATGGAAGAAATGTACATAGACCCAGGATGTGCACATCACTTTACCAGCTGTGCACCAATAATGTGTCCCAAATACCAGCTCTCACCACTTACCCCTCCAGTGGCTCAGGTGCAGCTCTTCTCTATCCTAGAGAATAAAAAGTAGTGTTAGTTCTAAGTTTTAAACGGCATATTGAGGTAGGAAAACTGTAAAATGAATAAAAACAAAACGAGACCTCGAACTTGTATTGAGCTTTGTTGAAACTGTCTGGGAGATGAAGGACAAATGTCAGAGTGGAATGAAATATTAAAATAGCAATAAGTAATTCAGGATCGTGCTTGTGCTCGAATTGCATTGCTGAATACCTTACTTGGCATTGGCCTTCCTAAAATCAAAACTTGCATAGAGTGTACAAAGCTGGAAAAAGTGCAGTTGCTGTATCGCTGACAGGAATATTTCGAGCCTGGATGATGGGAAGGTAACTGGCATTTGTTGTGTTTGGAGGTGTCAGGAGGAATTATCATTTTGTTGAGGGTGCAGCATGTCATGGAAGGAATAGTCAGTGAATAATGTTAACTTGAGTCTACTTTGCAGCTATTTTCTTCACTCTACCTTTGTATCAGCAGAAAATCTGAATGCTGTTTACTGAATACTTATCCAAAATGATTTTGATATAAAATATAAATAGTTGAGGCCCAACCATTGATCCTTTCTAACCTGCTGAAGTGAAAATATCTTTTTTTATTCCATTATTGTTTTCTGTTCCATTAGCAGTTGTCAATACATATTCTTAATATATACCTTCACATCCAAGATCTTAACCTTATGCAATAATTTCCTATGTGGTACGTTTTTAAATGCCTTTCGGAAGCCGAAATATAATACACCTTGCTGGGTTCTCTTGTCTATCCCTGATAGCTATACCCTAATAGTTTTGTAAAGCATTATTTCCCTTCCATGACACCATATTTCTTAGTTATGTGATTTTTCCAAGTGCTGTATCCCTATTAGCAGGATTCTAGAACTTTCACTTGTATAGATGTTAAGCTATCTAGCTAATAGAAAGGTCAGCTCGGAGAAGGAAAGAATTGGGTGGAAGTTGTCGTTTGTGTACTTTATCTTTAGGAGACTTCCTCTTTAAGACCTCCAGCTACTGTTTAAAAGACTGCAACTCCACCTACCAGTCAGTTTGTATGCAGGTAGCACTTGCATTGAAAGCAGTTCCTGTGCTGTAATATTTATTTTAACAACCTGTGTGTTCCTATTCAATAAACTATGCCTTCCAGCTTTGATGAGTGATTCTTAGAGCAGTATCATCAATATGATGTGACTGGCAGGTGTTTAAAGCTTTGAAACAGTCAAAATGTAAAGAATCCACAAAATACTTAAAGAAACAGTGAAAGAAAATCTGCAGAGAAACAGGAAAAGAAAATGCTGTAGAGCAGTGAGTATAACTTTTAATGAAATATGCCTTTAAGGAAACAGAAATTGGATAGCCCCAGAAAAATTGAACTGTTTGGAACTGTGTACAAGAAGCAGAATTGCATTGTTGCTGCAAGAAAGCTGTTTCTGAAGTTAAAACAAACCAGTCAGACTGGGGAAACAATGTTGAGGACTGAAAAACTCTAATCGAAGCTGGAATTTAAATTTAAATAAAAATCAGAGAATCCCATTACTGCCATTTTGAAAGTAGGAAAATACTGCCATTTTCTAAGAGAAATCGAGAAGACTGAGTAGACTCAAATACTTGCTGTAAGAAATGTTCTAAGAGATTTATTGGAACTGAAGATGTTTGAACCTTCAAAAAAATTTTCAAATATAGTAGTTCTTCCTTTCCCCTCTTCGTTCCCCCACCCTCACCCCAACCTGAGAATTTAAAAAAAAAATTATGTATACAATGTTTTAATAGCCAATTAAGGAAGATCAAAGACATTTTGTCAGAACGTCTGGTAACTTGGGATACAGCAGACTTCTTTACAGTTTTAAATGTTCATGTGGATTTTAGGGAGCTATAGTCTCTGGATTTGGATGTGTCCAATACAGATAAGCAAATAATTCAGGTTTGCTTACCAGTGGGACTGAAGGTCCATGTGGATTTAATATGTCAGGCTTAACAGCTGAGGAGCCAAAAGTTACACAAAAACATATGGACTACATTTAAAAGACCAATTTGGACTCGGATTGAGTTTCTGTATTCGTAACTAGAATTTATGTAATTTGGAAACTTACAGAATCCATGGACCACTTCAAGAACAGATACAGAGGAAATATGCCGATTGGTTAGAATTGTTGAGCTAGTGTTCATGACTATGGAATCTTTCTAAAAAGATTTGCTACATAAATTGAAGCATTAAGGGCTTTAAACTTAATGGGGTGGGGGGATGGGTTAAGTTGTAGGGGAAATTAGAAAACCCAAGTTAAAGGAGAAGGTAAGAGTGCAGATTAGCAATATGGCAGATGGTTACCAGATAATATCAGTGAGGGACAGAACAGGTGAATGCACCAAGGAATAATAAGAGAGCAGGGTAATTTACTGGTAGAACAAATTTAAAAGCTTTGTATATAAGTGCGTGAAGCATTCGAAACAAAATTAATGGCGCACATAGAAACAAGAGGGTATGATTTGGTAGCAGTTACTGAGACATGGTTACTAGGAGTCCAGGTGTGGGAATTGAATATCTGAAGCTACTCAGCATTTTGGAAAGATAGACTGAAAGGAAAAGGAGGTGGTTCAGCTTTGCTGGTGAAGGAAGGGATCAGTGCTTTAATGAGAAATGACGTAAGCATAGTAGACTAAGATGTGGAATCGGTCTGTATAGAAATAAGAAATAGCAAAGGGAAGAAGTACTTGGTAGGAGTATCTATAGGTCCCCAAGCAGTAGTTCCGCAGTGGGGCACAGTATAAACCAGGAAATATTAGAGGATTGCAAGAAAGGCATGATGATAATCATTAGCGATATTAACATGCATGTAGATTGGAAGAATAAAATTGGCAAGAGTAGCCTGGAGGCAGAGTTCATTGATTGTATTAGAGATTATTTCTTGTAGCATTATGTTGTGGAACCAAATCCAGAGCAGCCTGCTCCCTGGTTGGTATTGTGTAATGAAGAGAGATTAATTGATGACATCATAGTTAAGGATCCTTGAGGGAGTTGTGACCATAGTATAGTAGAATTCAAAATTCAGTTTGGGAGTGAGAAAGTGGAGTCCCACAGTAGTGTTCTAGAATTAAAGGGAATTACATAGGCATGAGGTCAGATTTGGCCTGAGTAGATGGGGCAAGAAGGCTAAAAGGTAAGACAGTGGATGAGCTGTGGCAGTTGTTTAAGGAGCTACTCAATTTCTTGCACCTAAAATATGTCCCAGCGAGGAAGAAAGTTGGCAAGGGGGTAAAAACATCCATAGCTAAACAAGGAGGTCAAGGACAATATAGAGTCAAAAACTAAGGCTTACCATATTGCAAAGGCCAGTGGCAGTCTGGAAGATTGGGCAACTTTCAAACATAAACAAAGGGATACTAAAAAAAAATAAAAAGAGCCAAGATAAACAATGAAAGAAAACTAGCACAAATATCAAAAAACGGTAGCCAAAGCTTCAATAGCTATATAAAAGGGAAGAGAGTTGCTAAGGTGAATGTTGGTCCCTTGGAAGATGAAACCAGAGTTAATAATAGGGAACACTGAAATGGCAGAGATGTTAAATCAATACTTTGCCTCAGTTTTCACGATGAAGGACAATAGTACCATTCCTGTTGGAATGTGCAAGTCAGAGGCGATAGAACTTAGAACAATCAACATCGGTACTCGGCAAACTTTTAGGATTGAGGGCAGACAAGTCCCCTGGGCCAGATGGCCTGCATCCTAGGCTATTAAAGGAAGTGGCGGCAGAAATAGTAGAATCCAGAATTCCCTGGACACGGGAAAGGTTCCAGTGGATTGGAAAAATGCTAATGTAATGCCCCTATTCAAAAAGGGAGGGAAGTAATGTATGGGAAATTACAGACCAGTTAGTTTAACATCTGTTGTTGGGAAAGTGTTAGAATCAATTATCAAGGAACCATTTGGAAAGTCAAAACACTTTCTATCAGAGCCAGTATGGTTTTATGAAGGGCATATCATGTCTGACTAATTTGCTAGAGTTTTTTTAAGATGTAACCAGCAAAGTGGATAATGGGGATCCTGCAGATGTAATATATCTGGACTTCTGGAAGGCGTTTGATCAGGTGCCATGCAGAAGTTTAATTCACAAGGTTAGATCATATGAGATTAGGTGTAATTTATTAGCTGGATAGGTGACTAGCTGATGGAAGAAGACAGACAGACAGTCAGGATAAATGTTTTTTTTTCTGGATGGCAAGAAGTAACTCGTGGGGTGCCACAGGGTTCGGCCCTTGGACCCCAGCTATTTGCAATCTACATTAACGACTTGGATACAGGGATTGAAGACTCTATAGCCAAATTTGCAGATGACACAAAAATGGGTGAGACTGTAAATAGCAATGAGGAAATAACCTTACAATTGGATATAGATAGGTTTGGAGCGTGGGCCAAAATGTGGCAGGTGGAGTTTAATGTGGATAAGTGTGAGGTCATGCATTTTGGTTGGAAAAATGGGAAGGCGACCTACTATCTAAATGGGGAGAGACTTCAGGGCACTCTGATGCAGAGGGATGTGGGTGTCCTCGTTCATGAGTCACAGAAAACTAACATGCATGTACAGCAAATAATAAAGAAAGTGAATGGAATGTAGGCTTTTATAACTAAAGAAATAGGATATAAAGGTAAGGAAGTACTGTTGCAACTATACAAGGCATAGGCGAGACCACACCTGGAGTATTGTGCGCGGTTTTGGTTCCCTTATTTGAGGAAGGATGTGGTGGCCTTGGAGGTATTTCCGAGGACGTTTCCCTGATTGATCCCAGAGATGAGGGGTTTATTGTATGAAGAGAAATTGAACAGTTCAGACCTATACTCTCTGGAATTTAAGAGAATGAGGGAGATCAAATTAAGCTATTCAAGATGATAAAAGGTATCGATAAAATAGAAGTGGAGTGGATGCTCCCTCGTGGGGCATCCTAGGATGAGAGGTCATGGTCTTAGGATAAGGGGTAGCAAATCTAAAACAGAATTGAGAAACTCCTTCTCCCAATGGATCGTGATCTGTAGAATTCACTACCCCAAAGTGGGGTGGATGCTTGGACACTGAGTAAATTTGAAGAGGAGGTAGACAGATTTTTAACTGGTAATGGGTTGAAGGGTTATGGGGAGAAGACAGGAAAATGGGGGTGAGAAGCATGTCAGCCATGATCGAATGGCGGAGCAGACTCGGGCTGAATGGCCTAATCCTGCTCTTATTTCTTATGAACTTATAAGTCAGCATGGGCAAATACCAAGATACTACCCTGCAAATTCTAAAAAGCATGTACCCACAGTGGGAAGCCATGAAGAAATCTACAAATATGAAATTCTTGATCTATAATGGCTCATCAATTCCACCTGCAATGCCAGTAGTGCTAGGGCGCAAGAACAATCAATGTGCTTGGATTCCTCAAATGCTTTGGGACGTAGTCAGCACTGAACCAGCAATCGCAGGTAAGCCATCATGCTGTGACACTGCACTAGTTATAACGCGAAGAATTATTCAAACATCAGAGACACCAAGAAACCACAGCACGCTATTCAAGAAACACTTGCAGAATTGAATATCAAAGAAGAATGAAACACCTTACTTTCTTCTGAATGAGTGGACCTAAAATCTCAGCTATCTGCTGTGGAATGAAAAGTGAAACTTCGAGATCAAAACCTGAACAACTAGTTCAGAATAAATTAAAATTGAGAATAAGGTCTCGGAGACTAAGAAGTCTTTGAGGGATACCTACATTCAGTTCACAAATATGAGCAAATAGCTGAAAGAGCAAGAAAGAAAGCAGGATGAACCATAAATTGTGAATTGTCAATCCAATGCAAATATTATCACTCTGTGGTAAGATCACCAGCAACTTACATGTAATACAGATCAGGTTCAGCATGAGTAGCTGCAGAAGCATCTAGCTCGAATCCAAAACAATGCTGGAGGAAATGACAGATATGCAAAAACAGATGGCGATACATAATGCACCGAGTAAGGAGCTGTGGTCATTTCAGAAATAACTGGCAGCAATGCTGATTCTCCCATGAGAGAACTTGAGCAGCAACACAATAAACCAAGCAACCGCTGAAGCAGCAAGTAGAAGAGGTCGAGGTTTCCAGGAAGACGTTGAAAGAATAAAACAACTTGATTAAACAGGTGCAGCAGACAGTACTATGAATAACAGGGAAAAACCAATAATACCTCCAGATAAAGTCGTCATCACGAGATCTCAGCATTTCAGTAAACTGCCTTTATTATAATAACTTACAGATTGGCTTGTTATTATAAATATTTAAACTTTCTTTTGCAGAGGAGGGAGATTTTGTATGCCTACTTAGCCTTGAAGAGATTTCACCTTATAAGAACTCCAGTGCATATAGCTGCAACTCTGCCTCCAAGTTAGTGTGACTTGTTGGCAACACATACTAAAACCAGTTGCTCTGCTGAAATATTTGTTTTATAACTTAGTGTATTCACTGTTTTAAATAACCAAAACAAAGTAGCCCTGTGGAGTGATTACAACGAATTTGTAATGACTACATACTAGCTATTTAGTATGTTTTAAATCTTATCGTAGTAAAATTGCGGTGTGACATTTCTGCCTTATGAGAAAAGGTTATTGATGCTGAATTTTTATTTTGTTTTAGTTTTCTAATTCTCAAGAAGATGAAGAGATTGACATAGACTCTGTTCATGATAGTCAGGCTTTCATTTATCACCAGTTAAACATACTTGAAAGACCATCCACTCCAGGTAAGAAAAATCTCAAATTGATGCATTTACTGTGAGAAGAGGGCACCAAGTGGTACACAGAGTTGGAGTTATCTGACATATGCCAGTGCGTATTTATTGTGTTACAATTTCAGATGAAATCATCAAATCGCATTGTCATCTCTGACCAGACTGCCAGCTTTATGATTTACTTAGGGATCTGAAAACATTTGTTAAAAATAGTCAAAAGCTAGGATTGAAAGGATTTAGTAAAGGAATACAGCTAAAAGATTCCATTGTTTCGAACAAGCAGCAAGTTAAAACAGTGATGCAATGTATAATACATGTGCAACTTATTTCTAACACCCAGAATTAATATGTAAACTTGGATAATATACTTTGATCGAACAACCCACAGTGCATATTAGATATCACATGATCAACTCTGATCCCGTAGATTTCTCAAAATGCTTCCAGACGTTAATTACATGATCGGTCATCGAATTTCATTAAACTTCAAAGGATTGCAATTCTTTACTTTGGAAGACCTAGCCTTGAAACTCCCTCTCAAAAGACCCTCTATCATGGGCTCCTCAGCAACTGCTTCTCCTGTAGATCACCCTCCTGTCCTGGATCCACACTTCGTTAGACTCCAAAAACTGCATGCATAACATATTTACAGGCACGACTCCAGCTTTTTGCCAATGGCTAACTTCAGTAAGTTAGATTATTTTTGTGCTTTTGCTGAGCTCTAATCTTTCTATTTAAATCAAGCAAACACTTTTCAGCCCTTAATGACACCCAACTTTTTGTAAACCACCACAACTTAGTCTTAATCGTAGAGATATACAGCATGGAAACGGACCCTTTGGTCCAAATTGTCCATGCCGACCAGATATCCTATATAAATCTAGTCCCATTTGCAGTATTTGGCCTTTATCCCCCTAAAACCTTCCTGTTCATTTACCCATCCAGATGCCTTTAAATCTTGTAATCCTACCAGCCTCCTTCACTTCCTCTAGCAGCTCATTCTATATATACACCACCTTCAGCGTGAAAAAGTTGTTCCTTAGGTCCCTTTTATATCTTTCCTCTCTCATCTTAAACCTATTCCCTCTAGTTTTGATCTCACCCACCCTGCGGAAGAGTCCTTGCCTATTTACCCTATAAATGCCCCACATAATTTTATAAATCTCTATAAGGTCACCCCTTAACCTCCGAGGCAGCAGGGAAAATAGCCCCAGCCTATTCAGCCTCTCCTATAGCTCAAACCCTCCAACCCTGGCAACATCCTTGTAAATCTTTTCTGAACCCTTTCCAGATTCACAACATCCTTCCTATAGGAGGGAGACCAGAATTGCATGCAATACTCCAAAAATGGCCAAATCAATGTCCTGTACAGCTGCAATGTGGCCTCCCAACTCCTATAGTCAATCCATTGACCAATAAAGGCAAGCATACCAAATGCTTTCTCACTATCCTATCTACTTGCAACTCCACTTTTAGGACTTTACTATCTCCTGGAACAGTTTCTGTGTGATTTGTTTTTAACAGCACAAATATTCAACATTCTTGACTTCATTTGTGCAGTTAAATTGTTTGCAACACAACTAAAAAGCAACACTTTAAACTTGGATTCTATTTCCATTCCCCTTGACACACTTACTGACTCTCAGTCCCTTCACACGATCTTTGAACCCCTTTCCAGTGATCCCCGAACTCCCCTCAGAGCCAATTGAAAACCTCACAATAAACAATAGCTCCTCTATTACTGTGCAGAATTGAATGTCGTAAACGTAGTACACTTGGAATTACTTGTTCTAGAAGTCTTACCAATCCCCAAATTGCTGGAAAAATGGATATAACTGAAGGATTTCATTATAGTTGTCTCTACAGTTCACTCATTGTCAAGGTACAAACATATCAATGGTCAGGAACTGAAATCCATGAAAAGGTACAAGTTTTAAGCTTTCAAAAAAACAGCAAAATTAAAAAGTAAAGCTGAATCTGCCAATTAAATAGAGTCAGCATATATTAGAAAATAAATATATTTGTCTTGTTTCAATATCAACTGTCTTCAGAGCAAGATCCTCAACAACAGTGAAGTACCCTTGCCAATAATTAGTATTTGAATTGAATATTTGCTTTTAGTCATTTTAGTCCAAGAATGTACAGGTTAGGTGGATTGACCATGCTAAATTGCCCATAATATTCAGGAATGTGTAAGCTAGGTAGGTTAGCAATGGGAAATGCAGGGTTACAGGGATGGGTTGGGTCTGGGAGAGATGCTGTTTGGAGGTTTGATATGGACTTGGTGAGCTCTATGTCCTGCTTTTACGCTGTAGGGACCCTGTTATTTATAGTGATTATGCTATTGCCTATCAATGCCATTCAGCACGGCTCATTGTAGACCAGTTGCAAAGTTCAGTAGGCTACTGAAATTGCTGTTAAACAAGTCATAGGAAATTGTATGAAAACAGAAAAGTTGACATGCCCTTTGATTAAACTGCCTTTATTCAGTGCACCTCAATTCAACAACACCCATGTATGCATATGTTTGTGCAGACCTGTATGTCCATTCATGTTGTTAATGTTATGTTATCATTGTTATGTTATCAATTATATTGAAAGTCAGTACAAAATGTATATAGATACACAAATTTTCATATTTATAAAATAAAAACCAATGTGGTTTAAAAAAGTAATTATATGCCATTTTCATAGGAAAAGAAACAACAGCCATAGAAAATGCCATGATTTCCAATTCAGCTGCTCCACTTCCTTCACTTGGCAAAGAATCCAGTTCATCGAGACATGGGGAGCACCATCACCACCACCATCATGAACACAAGAAAAAGAAGAAAAAGCATAAACACAAACATAAACACAAGCACAAACATGATGGGAAAGACAAGGAAAAGGACATGTTTACTTTTACAAGCAGTCCAGCTAGTGGGCGGTCTTTAAACTCTCCATCAATTTCAGATTAAATTATATGGTGAACCATCTAAGCAGTTATCAAACATTTATATCAAATGTATATCAAACATTTTCAAAAGTAAAGGACTGAATGTGAAACAAGGAAGACTACTTCTGCCCCTTTCTTTTGTCAAACTTTTAGCTTTCTGAGGAAATAACCAAAACTGCTGTCAACAATGATCAAAGTACATGTCGAATGGAATCTAAGCCTCATTCCACTTGTTTGATGTGTTTAACTGGCTTAAACTAACATCTGCTGGTTTGTACAACTGACAATCATTGCTGCTTTCAAACTGTTGAAAATAAGCACCCTACCCCCGATCCCACCCTACCCCATCCTTCTAATTAATCTTTGTAACCATATTTTCCTAACGTGTCTACTAGTCTAGCGGGATCCTGCTTTACATTTCTCACTCTGATTTTGTGCTTGTTCAAATTTGTTGTTGGAAGTTGGGGGTGCAGTAGTTTTTCCAAGTAAAACCTTGTATATAACAAGCATAACTAAAAATGATCATGCTGTACAGAAAAGAGTTAGAGCCTGAAAATCCTGAGAATCTGTTGTACCAAAGCAACTGTTCCTTGGGTAAGGATATAGCTCAATCCCATATATAATGGTGAAAATCTTGAGCTTGTCCACAACCTCACTGAATATGTAAACTTGATGTAGAAAGTGGGTAGGAAGGGAAATAGGACAGAATTGGAAAGTGGTGGGGTAAAACGAGCGGAATCCAGGTGGACTAAGCTTGTATTTTCTAATCTCTTGCAAGCAATGCATCTCAGTTCCACAGTGGGGCCTATTGAACGAAGCTGCCACTGCTCACTGGCGTAGATGCACACTTAGTGATCCATCTTCCTCAATGATTTAGTTGCAAGTTGTTTTAAAAAAATTTAATGAGTTTACTGCCAACTTATTTTGCCTTTTAGTAGTTGCATATAGTTAGAAATCTCACTTGGGATACTGTATTAACTAATGATGGCAGCAATTCTTTTAGTTGCACCAAAGAACTTATGGTACAAGATATTTTAACAGACAATGGTTGTATTGCATTTACTCTGGTTTGATCAGAACTCAGGTGGGTCTGTGTAATAAAGATTGGTCTTTAGCTGTTATAGTGTCTGTTACAAGTAATTGTTTTCTTTTTTCTTATTGGCAAAATGTCTTTTCTGTCCCATTGTTCAAGCACTTCTTATTTTTCATTAAGTTTGCACTTTTCTTATTTACAATTGTTTGTTTCCAATATTTGTTTGAGTCATATTGTACAAACCTCCATTTAAAATTTCTCTTCAATCATACTCCTCAAAAATATCCCCAAACACAGTACAGCAAAAACCATATTAGAGCAAAAAAATTCTCTCTTGATACAGCTGTAACAACAGTTTCTCACCTACCAAACTGTACGGTCTGTCTGCCCTTTTAAACAATAGAAGCTCCAATTCCATGTTTTCCTGACTTTGTACAACAGAACCAAACATGATACATTGCAGCATTCCCTATCAAGACTTTAACCCTTTAACTTTACTATCAGGCTATCCTATAATTCCCAAACACCTGAGATTACAAACTCTAGTTTACACTGTTCATTCAGCTCATGTTCACTACAGCTGAATAGGTCGTGGAATTGGTGAGTTACAACAGTGATGATTTAAGTTTTTTAACTAACTATTTACTGCAGAAATATAAGGATACAAATTACTTGACAACAGGCTCTAAACTAGACTATACATGGCCAACCATGAAAGATCTAATAAATTAAAAGTATTTCTCACTTTTATACATCAGTGCTCATTAACCTGCTATTGTTTTAAATATAGCTAATAATACTTTTTCTCGGCTATATTAAATAATAATTATTGAAGGTCAAATAATTTCTACATCATAATATTTTGCATGGCCCTGCTAATTTGGGTATAGATTTGCTGAGTCGTGCATCTAAAATACGGTGAATAAGGTTTCTTTTTGTAAATTCAATAATGAGGGCATTTTCCATGTATACCTGGTAAAGGTAAAAGCTGCGACTTTTTACAGGCTTCTGTTTAGCAATACGTCTAACTTTGTAATCTTTTTCTTGTACAGGGAGATTTTGAAAGTGTTTATAAACTATGGATTCAGTGTATAATTTTAAGAAATTAGTGCATTTATTTAGTACATTACAAATTTTTTTGTGATGGATACTAACATACATGCAGTAAATGTAATTAATCAAATTAATTTTTTTAAAGCTCAGCTATGGTTTTCATACTTGTCTACAGTGCTAAGACACAGTTTGTGAATATTACATCAATTTTACTTTGAAAATGTATGTACTTTCCATTTATAATTCTGATGTAACGCTATGACAAAAATCAGCAAATATTATTTCTAAACTCGTTATTTTTAAAAAGTATATATTTGGTGCAGAGTTTTTTCAATGTATTTGTTTTAGTGTTGAGTTGGAAATAATAATAGAAAACTAATTTAAGAGTACAGGACATCAATGCAACAAGTATTTCTAATCTTATTAAAGTTTGCAAACAAAATATTCTGTAATAATTTGTCCCCCCAAGAATTAAAACCATGTTACTTTTATGCTGTATTTGTATACTCACCTCTTGAAAATTATTTGATTTAGAAAATATTGTTTAAAAGATCTTGTAAGCTTTACCAAGTTGTCTCCTCCATAAATTTGCCTTTGAGACTGAAATGCTAAATCTTCAAGTTTCAAAATTCAGCGCCTATTTAGTTACAATATAAGGATGCATTAGTCCAAAATTACTACATTCTGGGCTGGTACCAGATCTTAGAAAGGCAGCAAAAGTTGGACATCTTTTGAAAACAGTAGTACAAGACAAAAAAGAAGGCTGAAGATTTAGCATGGCTTCTTCCATCGTGATAAACAAGATGCTTAAAAGTCACAAATGCATACTTTAGATTATTCTGATTAAAATGGTTTTAGTTTTATCAGCCAAGTGTTCAGAGAGTAGGTCAGTCCAAACGTGATGTGAATTTCTTCAATTGTGTGTTTGGCAGTTTTTTAAAATAAAAAGATATGGTTATTTACACTTGTTTCATCTTGATTTTTCTTCTGGATTTGTTTTCAACCTTACTGGTTAAAATAGATTATTGTGGCATTTGTGTATTAATAGCCAGGCCCAATGCTTCTATTAATGAAAGAAATTCATCTGCACTAGTTTGCTAAGAAATCATATCTCTTAGTTGTTTACTTTCTTGAGAAAACAAATGTTTTCATAACTGGTGTAAAATCTAGCTTGTCATTCTCTTATTCTTTTATTAATTAGTAAATTTTTCGAGAGGAGAAATCTTGGTTGTAATGTGTCATTGTTCTGCAGTTTTCCAAAGTTGAGGAAAATCTTTGAGGATATATGATGAACTCAGTAAGTCAAAATAAAGTGGATCATTTTTTGCAATCCCTAATAATCTGTAGATATCTGAGTAATAACAAAACTGTCTAACATAGAGAGGAGGGCATATTTCCAGAGTATAAAATTGGAAGAATATATCTGTGTAAGAGAGAGCATTTTTTTAAACAAATATGACACAAAAAAAAACTGGATGTCGAAGGAACTGCAGAAACGCCTAAAAGGATACAAGAAAAGCAGACAGGATACTGACAGAAATAGTTTAACATAAGCATGAAGTAGTACACTTTGCATACAAGAAAGGTAGATGGCACAATAATTGAATTGGGAAATGAAATTAGATAGATTAAATAATTTATGGAACAGTCTACATAAAGTATTAGAACCTTGCTTGTAGATGCATAATGCAATTAGAAGACCCACCTCAGACTGAAATAGAAAAGCAAGTATGTAGGCAAATTTCACAAAATATTAGAGAGTGACAGTGGGGGATTTCAATTTCTCCAACATTTACTGAGGTAGTCATAGTGTGAAATGTTTAGAAGTAAAAAATCTTAAAATGTATTGAGGAGTTTTTTAAATCTCTATGTAATAGGCCCTACATGAGAGGGGAGCAGTCTTGGGCTTAATTTTAGATAATGAAGCTGGGCAAGTGGTTGAAGTATCAGAGTGAGCATTTTGTAAATGGCAATCATAACTCTATTAGATTCAGATTATGTTAAGAAATGAATGTCCTAAACTGTTTTTTTTTAAATGTGATCAAGTATGATTTGGTCAGATTGGACTGGGAGCAGATTCTTTTAGGTAAATTCATGTCAGAACATCGGGATACATTCAAGAAAGAAACAGTACAGGGCCAACATGTTCCAATCAAGATAAAGGGTGGGACCAACCAATCTAGAGAACCCTGGATGTCAATGGATTCCCAGAATTGGATAAAGAGAAAAAAGGGAGGCTTATGGCAGATACTGAGGGCTCGGAACAGCAGATGTCTTAGAATATAGAATGTGCAAGGGGGTACTTGGAATTGGGAGAACAAAGAGACTGCATGAAAGGATAATAGCAGTTAAAATAAAAATCCTAAATTATTTTACAAGTACGTTAAGGATGAAAGGATAACAAGGGAAAGAGTAGAGCCCATTAAGGATTGCAGAAGTAATTTGCACCTGGAGCTAAAGGACGCAAGTAGGGTTCTGATTTAGTACTATGTGTCAGTGTTCATTAGGGAGAATTTTGATATGGGTATAGAAATCAGGGAGAAGAACTGATATAATTAAAAATTTAGCATACTCAGGAGGTTCTAAGTGGTCTGACAGGTTTAAGTTTGATAAATCTCCAGGGTCAAATGAAGGGTATCCCAGGCTGTTGAGTGAAGCAGGAAGGAAGTAGCACAGGCAATAGTTTTCAATTCTCTGGCCATGAGAGGTGCTGGAAGATGGCCAATATAGTACTGTTATTAAAGAAGGGCGATAGAGATAAACCAGGAATTTACAGGTCAGTAAGTGGTGGGGTAACAATTCTGAGGGGCAAAGTTAATCTGCATTTGGAGAGGCAGGGATTAATCCAGGATAGTCTGCAGGGTTTTATTAAGGGGAGGTCATGTCTGACCAACGTGATTTGAATTTTTCAAAGAGGTGACAGCAATGGATTTGATATAATTTGCTCAGACTTCAGTAAGGCTTTTGATAAGGTTGCGCGTGGGAAACCAATAACAATGGGATCCAAGGAAATGTAACTAATTGGATCTAGAATTGGCTGATTGGTAGGAAGAAGAGGATGATGCTTGAAGGGTTTTATCTGTGACTGGAAGCATGTATCCAGTGGAGTTCTGCAGGGATCAGTGCTGGGGCCCTTCCTGTTTGTGTTATATATGAATGATTTAGACTTGAATGTAGGTGGGTGATCAGTAAGTTCGCAGATGATACAAAAATTGGTGGGGTGGTAAATACTGAGGAGGATAGCCCTAGATTGCAGGATGATATAAAGGGGCTGATCAGTGCTAATTGAAATTCAATCTAAATGGGTGTGAGGTGATGCGCTTGGGCAAGACAAACAAGGCAAGGGAGTGAAAGAGAAACCAGAACTATGGATGCTGGAAATCAGAAACAAATCAGATATTGCTGGGAAAACTCAACAGGTCTGACAGCATTTGTGGAGAGAAAGCAGTTAATGATTTGTGTCCAGTGACCGTTCTTCAGAACTGATTGTAGGTAGGAAAAGGTTATATATGCTGAAGATGTGGTAGAGGGAGGGAGAAGGAAGAAATTATAGGTGGAGATGAAGCCCAGAGAGTTGGGCAGACAGGAATAGGTAAAGGTCACCCTGGGAGAATGAACAGCTGACTATGTTTGTGATAGCAGCCCATGTGATGACAAAGCTTGGTGTTTGTGGATTGGGGTGAGGGCATGGTAGGTGGTTTTCAGGCTCGAAAATTATTGAACTCAATATTGAGTACAGAAGGTTACAGGATTCCCAAGTGGGCAATGTGGTATTATTCTAGTTTGCACGGAGCTTCGCTGGACACTGCAGCAAGCCTGAGACACAGATATTGACCAGAGAATACGGTGGTGCGTTGAAATGGTGGGCAACTGGAAGTCCAGGGTTGTTTTTGCAGACGAAACATAAGTGTTCTGCAAGGCAGTCACCCAGCCTGTGCTGCGTCTCCCCAGTATAGAAGAGACCACATTGTGAGCAGTGATTACAGTAGGCCTAAATTGAGTGAAATACAGGTAAATCACTGCTTCACCTGGAAGATACGTCTGATGTCATGGATAGTGAAGATGGAGGAGTTATACCTTCTGTGATTATGTGGGAAGGTGCAGTGGGGGTGATGGAAGATGTTGGGAGTGGAGGACACAAGGGTGTCCCAAAGGTTATGGTCCCTGTGGAAGGCTGACAAGAGAAGGGAGGGGAATATATATCTGGTGATGACATCCCACTGGAGGTGTGGAAATGGTGGCTAATAAACTTTGGATAGATGCTGGTGGGCTGATAGGTGAGGACAAGGGGTCCCTATAGCTGTTGTGGGGAGGAAGCAAGGGGGTGAGGGCTGAAGTGCGGGAGATGGGTCAGACCTGGCTTTGGGCTCTGTCAACTACTGCAATGGGGAATCCTCGGTTGAAGAAGAAGATGGGCATTTTGGAGGCTCCCTTGTTGAAGTTGATATCATCAGAATAGATGCAATGGAGACAGAGGGACTAGGAGAATGAAATAGACTCTTTACAGGAAGCAGGATGTGAGGATGTATAGTCAAGGTAACTGTGGGAGTCGGTGGGTTTGTAGTGGATACTGATGGCCAGCTTGTCCCCAAAAATGGAAACAGATGTCAGGGAAGAGAAGGGAGGAGTCAGAGATGATCAGGTAAAGATGAGAGCAGGGTGGAAATTGGAAGCAAAATTAATAAATTTTTCCAACTCCAAATGAGAGAGAGAAGCAGCACTGATGATGTCATCAATGTTCTGGAGAAAGAGTTGTGGATGGGGCCCAGAGTAGGACTGGTACAAAGGAATGTTCGGTGGACCCAGCAAAGAGATAGGCAAAACTGGGGCTTGTGAGATTACCCATGGCCATGCCTTTGACCTAAAGAAATTGGGAGGAGTTAGAGAAGTTGTTGTTCAGAGTGAGGATGAGCTCGGCCAGTACAGTAGTGGGCTGGTGGATGGGGGTGGTCCAGGCCTTTTTTCAGGAAGAAGCAGACAGCCATGAGACCATCCTGATGAGGAATGGATGTGTAAAGGAATTGTATGTCCATGGTAAAGAGAAGGCAGCTGGAGCTCACAAACTATTCTGAAACTGACATAAAGTGTCAGAGGAATTGAGGATGTAAGTGGGGAGGGACTGGACAAGGTGAAAAAATTGAGTTGAGACAGGAAGAGATGAGCTCCGTGGGGCAGGAGCAGGCAGAAACAATGGGTCTGTCTGGACTGTCCTGTTTTGTAGATTTTGGGAAGGAGGTAGAAGCGGGCTATGTGGTTTTGGGAGATTATGAGCTTGGAGGCAGTGGCAGGGTAGATCACAGGATGAAATGAGGTTAGTGACCATTGTGGACAGGATGGCCTGGTGTTCTGTGGTGGAATCATGGTCCGGGGGGACATGGGAGGTGATACCTGGGAGTTGACGTTTTATCCTCCACGATGCAGAGGTCAGTACACCACACAGCAATAGAACCACTCTTGTCAGCAGACTTGATTACAAAGTTAGGATTGGATCTGAGAGCACAGAGTGCAGTCATTTCAGAGGGGAATAGGTTGGAATGGATGAGTAGTGCAGAAAAATTGAGGCAATCGATGTCACAGTGACAGTTCTCAAAGAACATGTCGATTGCAAGTAAAAGGCCAGAGTGAGGGGTCCAGGTGGAGGGAGAGTGTTGGAGGTGGGCGAAGGGGTCTGTGGGATAGGGAGAGAACTCTTGTCCAAAGAAATGGGCACGGCAGCAAAGGCAACAGAAGAAGAGTTCAATGTCATGTGCCTGAAATTCATTAAGGTGAGAATGTGCGGATTCAAAGCACAGAGGATGAAACCTGAGTTGGAATTAATGCAGGGTGAGTCTGAGCTGGAAGCAGTCACTGAGGAATGTGTTGTGACTGTGCAAGTGAAGTTTGGCAAATACGTTGTCAAAGACCAGGAGCAACAACAAAAGTAATGATGGTGAACAAGAAAAAAGAACAGGAATGCTGTCAGAGAGTGCAGCAGAACTTCTTCAATGTGGGCACAGGTGGAAGAGATGTGACAGTGAGTTAAACACTAAACAAAGCACCAGTTGAGCCCTTTGCTTTTTTAGTTTCTTCCTTTGTGGGATGTTGGCATCGCTGGTAAAGTCAACATTTGTTGCTTGTCCCTAAAAGCCCTTGAGAACATGGTGGTGACCCCTGTGCAATTCCATTCGGCAAAGACAAAGTTGCCATTTGAAGCATTTTGAGACAATTTGAAACTTGTGTTTTAATCATTCAGGTAATTTACTGCTCAATCGCTAAGAATCTTTTTAAAACAAATATGTTAGTCAGAATAGCAAGTCTCATGATGCTAAAATAATTCACTTTAGAGACTGCCACAGCATTTTGACACTAGAATACAAGCAGTTGATATCAGGAGAGCACTTAGTCAATGTCCACAACAGGAAGACCAATTTATGGGCAATGATAGTGAAATCAAACAAAGTGTAAGATATTTAACTGCTAACAAGAAAAATCATACTATAAGTTGCAACACGGAAAATATGGAAAGAATTGTAACAGTGTGGCCAAAGTATTCCTCTTTGTATGATGGCCACCCAAACAAAATCTAAAAGCTTGAGTGGCAACTTAAAAAATGTGCAGGGTGGGAATTAGCAAAAAGTGCAAGTCCAGGTCGGGTCAAACGTTTTGAGAGGCTGGGTTATTTGCTAAAGCAGTTGATGAATTCCCTGCCTATTTGATGAAAATCACCAAACAAATTAACTGTTCGCTGGAAACAAGTCTTCAACATTGATGACACAGGGCTTTATTGGAAGTATATGCCTCAAAACACACACCTTTCCAAAGAGATGACTGCAGGCTTTAAATTTATCAAAGACCACAGCCCTGTTGCTTGGTAAATTGGAACACTATAGGAGATATCAAGGTTAAGTCCTTAAGAGACATTCCAGTCTAAGGCACCAAAGGTTTTATTGTGAGGAACATTGGTGTGCTATTTGGCACTCAAATAAGACATTTGAATGTCAGGCCTACTCTTTCACATCCCTATCATCCCTGCTTGTAAGGATATCTTACTTAAAGAGATTGCTGCTTCTAGATAATGCCCCTGTGCATTCTGTCAACCTAGATATTTTGTTGGAAAATATTAAAGTTGTTTTTCTGCCACCACATAAAACCCGTGGACACATTCAGGGCTTATCTCCCAGCTTATCAAGGAAATAAATGGTTATAATAAAACAATAATTGGTGAATATTGGCATGCCTACAACATCCTTAAGAG
>NC_063335.1:10809614-10820963 GCF_021869965.1 Rhincodon typus
CCGATACAGTCATCAATGTAACGGAGGAAGAGGTGGGGTTTAGGGCCGGTGTAGGTACGGAAGAGGGATTGTTCCACGTAACCTACAAAGAGGCAGGCGTAGCTTGGGCCCATGCGGGTACCCATGGCTACCCCCTTTGTCTGTAGGAAGTGGGAGGAATTGAAAGAGAAGTTGTTGAGTGTGAGGACGAGTTCGGCTAAGCGGATGAGGGTATCGGTGGAGGGGGACTGGTCGGGCCTGCGGGACAGGAAGAAGCGGAGGGCCTTAAGGCCATCTGCATGGGGAATGCAGGTGTAGAGGGACTGGACGTCCATGGTAAAGATGAGGTCTGGTATATTAACTCAGAAAACTTTACTTGAATCATGCATATCAAAACAGTGTAGCAATTTTACAAGCTCACTGCAACCTTCGCTTTCCAGTTCAGCTTAAGGCAAAGGATGGATACACCACCTCAGACTCTCTCCAACGCCTCTGGGTCTTCTGCTTCCAATTCGATAGCAGGATAGCTTCAAACTTAGTATGCACTCTGGTCAATGAAAGCTGCTGCTCAATAACTCTCAGAAGAAGTGTCCCGACCCGAAACGTCAGCTTTCCTGCTCCTCTGATGCTGCCCAGCCTGCTGTGTTCCTCCAGCTCCACACTGTGTTATACATGTCATTGATCATTTGTTCTTTCTTAGGGGCCAGTTGTTCGGTGTTTTTTATTTGTTTCTGTAGTTATGGATGTCTGGAATGAGCTTTTTTTTTATTTTCAACTTTTAAATTGTAGAGTGGGAAAGTTTGCTGTAGCTTCAAAACTAAATAAACCTAATACAGAAGATCACAAATTACTAATGTAAACTAAACATAAATTGCTGGAGAAACTCAGGAGGTCTGGCAACATTTGTGGAGACAAAGTAGAATTAACATTCTTCATGAAAACTCGAAGCGATGAAGGATTGAAAGAGCTGAGAGGATGTTAACTCTCCTTATTCACCCTTGAAGTTGGGACATTCTCACAACTTGGATTTGATAATGGAAATTAGATGAACAGGGGTCTCCCACCAATTGTCCTGTAATTCTAAAACATTTCTGTATTACCTTCATTCTATTTGTAATCTTGTGGTGCATTTCTTCGTCAAGTAACACTAAGCAGAGTCACATGATGTTAAAGTACTAAATCTACATTGGTTACAATTAAGCTGAATAATATAATAGATTAGTCAATTGATATACTTTAATTGTGCGAATATAACAAAATAAAAATGAAATGTCAACTTCCTTGCTGGTCCCATACAATGCGTCAATGAGGAGGTGTAGTATGAGACAGCTTCCCTGAGCAAACTGATCATTTGATTTGACTCCTAGTATCTGCTAAGTCTTTTTGTGAGTCACAGAAAACGTGTTCCCATTAATCTTAGTATCCTGAGATGAAGGATAGAAAGGAATTCTCTGGAATTCCTGCTGCTCACTATTCCCTAGCTTTGTAAATTTAAATTTTAAATGAAGGAAATTGACAAGGTGGATACTGAGAGGCTATTTTTTCGTATGGGAACGACTGGAACTCAGTGACCAGGTTTTAAAATAAGGGGCTCCCATCTAAAGCAGAGATGAGTAGAAATCTTTTTCTCTTAGAGGGTCTTTGGTCTGTGGAATTCTCTGCCCAACAGATCAGTGGTTGCTGAGTTATTGAATATTTTTTGGGCTAAGTTAGATTCTTGATTGGATGTCAAAGTGTAGGAGGATAGGCAGGGAAGAGCAATTGAGGCCACAATGGGATCAACCATAACCTCATCAGTTTGATGGGTCAAATGCATTCTCCTGCTCCTGATGTCTATATTCACGGAAAAGTGATGTGGTTCAGCATGTGCGAGAAAATTCAGATTTGGTTTGTAATGTTTTCCACAGGTGAGCAAATAACATCAATGACTTCCATTTATATAAAGTCTTTAATATGGTAAAATGTCCTAAATGGCTTTACAGGGCCATTATGTAAAAGGCAGCACTAATTCAAAGAATGAGATGAACAGATGGCAAAAAACTTAATCAAAGAACTAGGGGTCTATAGAGCATTTTAAATGAGGAGAGAGAAATGGAGACGTGGAACGTTTCAGAGATGGAATTCCAGAGTTTAGGATCCAGTCAGTTGAATAGAAGGTATGGCTGCCAATGTTCAAAGCAATGTGCAGATTCTTGTAGGGTTAACCTCATTGAGCAAGTCTGTCAAGACTGGGTTTGTAAATATGAGATGAATTGGACTGTGAACCAAGGGAGGTTAGTAAGCATAGAGTGGGTGGGTGAAGGAAACTTGGTACATGTTGGGCAAAATTTTTGGATGAGTTCAAGTTTATGGAATTGATAACTTGGCGAGGAACGTTATTCCACACAGGGAACTGGCACTTCCAACCAAGGTCAGCAAATCACATCAGTGAAGGAAATGAACACACACCAAAGAAATTCACCAAACATCCTCAGACAGCACCTTCCAGACTGACCATAACTTCCATCTAGAAGGACAAGGGCAGCAGATATTTGGGAACACCACCACCTTCAAGTTCCTCTCCAGGCCACTCACTTTCCTGACTTGGAAATACATTGCCGTTCCTTCACTGTCACTGGGTCAAAATCCTGGAATTCCCTCCCTAATGGCATCGTGGGTCAACCCACAGCAGGTGGAATGCAGCGGTTCAAGGAGGAAGCTCACTACCACCTTCTCAAGGGCAACTAGGGATGGGCAAGAAATGCTGGCCAGCCAGCGATGCCCACATCCCACAAACGAGTAAATAAAAACAGATATACAACCTCGAAAATCAATGATACCCACAATCTGTAATAATTGCGCAAAAGCAACAGCTATTGAATGTTCCTAACACTGTGGTGATTTCTCAACACATTTTTTTTCATAATATTAAGATACTGCCAATGCTTAAGTCCTGGAATATAAATAAAAACAATGGTGCTGGACATAGTGTTGGCCGTATCAGTGGGCAGAGACGAGAGTTAATCGGTACGTCGATTTGTATTAACACTGGCTGATATCTGGGCTGACATAAGGCTTGGCCACAGATATTTATTTTTCTGGTGGCACTGCACTCACACCTAGCCATCTGGATTTTTTTAAAGACGAAAAGTCCCGTTAACTAAGACAACAAAGCCAACAATTTCAGGGGGTGAGCGGTAACACGAAGCTCAGAAAGCTACCACCCCCCGGGAGCGGATGACGCAGCTCCCAGGCTATTGACAATTTCTGGCTGGGATCGAGCTGCTGGAGTGGACCTTGGTCGGAGAGAGGGAGAGGCGAAGGGGTGGCAGTCTGGCTTTTCACTGCAGCTCGAGAACTTCCATTTGAGAGAAAGCACGCCTAACCCAAAGCTTTCAAGCCCATTCCTTCTCGCCAGCAGAAGGTAAAGAAGCAGAGAGGCGGGGCTCGAAATGAATTGGCATTGAGGCGATAACATACTGACTGGTGTGTTTGTTTTCAGGCTGCTTTAGTCCGAGGGATGACAGCCAAGGGAATGAATGCAGATACGGGTGAGAATTGGCATTTGATGTGCCAAAGTGCACTCGTCAACCTTTGTGCCGAAAGGCACCCCCGTGTAAATACTGGACTTCGGAAAATATAAGGATGAGGATATTTGGCTGTGGGTTTAACGTTGCAGCGTGACGGGTTAGTTACTTTATGGAAGATTAGCCAACGTGCATCAGTTGCAGTAGGGCGCTGCGTTTCTGTTTATTTGTGTGGCTATCACTGTCCCTGGATACTGCCATGAAATTAGGAATGTCATTAACATTTCTGCAGACGCCTCTTCAGGGCAGGCATTAAAACCTTTAACACCAGATGGAACTACTACAGTGACCAATGGGCCGTGGTGGAGGAAAGTTCTTTCTGAGCTGATCAGTTGTTTCAAGGGAAGGGGTTGATCCTAGGAGGCGAAGGGTTAATTGACCTTTCAGGAGTGTTTTACGTGAAAATTGCGGCTCGGTGCAGTCGAGAAACGTGTGGCATGGTTTCCTTTGTTGGTGTCTGTGTAAACATTTGTTCGAGTTAAAAAACAAAATCGATATTCTGTAACAAAGCACCCCGCAATTCTCCGACAACGTTGTTAACTGTGCAGTGCGAGATTTGAAGAGTTTTGTTGTTGGAGTCATTCCTGGTGGACAAAGCTCTTTTGGTCTCTTCAAGCAAGGAAGCTCTTCTTAAACTGGAACACACAAACCAGTTTTTTTGTTTTCTTCTCTTCTCCACAAGGCGCTGCATTCCTTGAAAATTCCTCGAAATGGAAGAGATCGAGAACGCGGTGCAGAAGAAAACTGCTGATCTAGAGCACATGGCCGAGGTTTTAATCACGGGGGAGCAGCTACGGTAGGATTACAAGTTTGTGAACGATTTCCAGTGCTATTTCCATCCTGTCACATTGTATCTAGCTACAATTCACACTATTCACTGGCTCATATTTTTACTGTCGGTGTTTGGTCTTTCCGATTACTTCGGAGTACAGCCGGAATGTTTCCGTTATGGGGAGTGTACTTGGCCTTTGGAACGGGGATCATTTCTGAACTACAGAAATCAGACTAAGTTGATGCCTTCTCTCCTGTTTCTTTACTCGGAAATTCTAAGTAAAATAGTTTTGTGTGACCCCACTATCACAGGTCTTTTAACGTGCGGTGTCATATTATCATTTGCAGAAGTACCAAATGCATGATATTGTAATTTGTAACTTTTCTCACCTCTCCATTTTTTTTTGCCCGTTCCTAATTGTCCTTGAGAAGGTCGGGTGGTGACTAGCCTTTTTGAACCGCTGCAGTCTGTTTGACGTAGGTAGATCCACAATGCTGTTAGAGAGGGAGTTCCAGGGTTTTGACCCAGTGACAGTGAATGAAGGATGATTTATTTCCAATTCTGCATGGAGAATGGCTTGGAGTGGGAACTTGCAGGTTGTGGTGTTCCCATATATTTGCTGTCTAAGGAGCCTCAGTGGATTTCTGCAGTGCAGTTTGTAATTGGTAAACAGTACTGTCATTGTGTGTCAGTGGTGGCCAGAGTGAATGTTTTGTGAATATGGTGACAAACAAATGCACTTGGAGTATCTTGGATGGTGTCAGGTTTCTTGAGTGATGTTGGAGCTGCATTTATCCAGCCAAATGATGAGTATTCCCTCATACTCTTGACTTGTGCTTTGTGGTAGATTGGCTTTGGGGAGTCAGGAGGTCACTTAGACATTGCAAGAGTTTTGCAGTATTTATTTGGCTTGTCTAATTCAGTTTCTGGTAAATGATAACCCCCACGATTGTTGACAGTGCTGGATTCGGCAATGGTAATGCCATTGACTGTCAAAGGAAGATTGTTAGTTTCTTATTTGTTGGGTATTGTCATTACCTGGCATTTCTGTACACAGATGTTATTTGCCAGTAGTCAGCCCAGAAGTAGATATTGTTTCAGTATCTGATGAGTGATGAATGATGAAGAACATTGTACAATCACATCTTGAAGAAACTGAAATGAAAAGAAAGACATTTTAAATTTTTCCTATCCCCTCAAATTTTGGTACATTTCGATTCTATTTGGCATATTTAGAACATAGAACATAGAACATTACAGTGCAGTACAGGCCCTTCGGCCCTCAATGTTGCGCCAACCTGTGAAACCAATCTGAAGCCTATCTAACCTAAACTATTCCATTATCATCCATATGTTTATCCAATGACCAGTTAAATGCCGTTAAAATTGGCGAGTCTACTACTTTTGCAGGCAGGGCATTCCATGCCCTTACTACTCTCTGAGTAAAGAACCTGATAGAAGATAACCAGTTAGCAATCCTTTCAATACAGTGATCCCTTTTTAATTACTTCACTATTCACTGTAAGCAAAAGAAACAAACAAAAAGCTATTAAAACAGCATCTGATGCACCTAACTGAAACTCTACAATTTGCTGCTTTAAATATTTTTCAGCAGGTCATCGATAATGATTTCTATTAGATGTCATCTGATGGTTTGATCTTCATTTCTTTGAATTTGTGCCTTCCTTTTCTAAATTTACAGTTTCCTCCCTTCCTTCTATCCATATCCTTGGATGCATCTGATTCAGATTGATGGCCTATTCAGCCTTTTGAATTTCTCTTCTTTTAATCTTTAGTCTGTGCAGTGCTTAAATGACCCCTTCTTTCACTGTAACTAGGGCAGCATCAATTTCCTGAGTAAAGGCAAGTGCAGAGTACTCACTTACTACCTCAGCTATGCCCTCTGCTTTCATGTGTAGATTGCCCTAAGCTGTCTATTGGCCCAATTATTTCTGATACAAATATTGATATGCCAAAAACAGGATTTTACACTCCCTTCTGCGTTAGCTGTCAGTCTCTTGCCCTGTCTCTTTGCCTTTGTTTCTCTTATTTCCTTTCTGTGTTTCGCCTGGTTGCCACTTATATCTATTACAAGCAGCCTTTTATTTGCTTCATCTTACTCTTTATCTCTTTAATCATGCAGGGAGTTGATTTTGCTTGCTCTATGTTCCCCCTTGTGACACCATTTTATACTTAGACTAGAATCACCATTTCTTTAAAGGCAAACCATTGATCTATTATAATTTTACTCACCAGTCAATTTACCTGGACCTATTGAAATTGACATTCACCCAATTATGTATTTTTGCTTTGGATTGCTGCTTGTCTTTTTCAAATCTAACCCAAATGTAACCCAAATGTTATGATGCACTGGTTGTTATTTCCTAAATGCTCTCCTACTGATATTTGATCCACTTGACTCACCTCATTCCCAAGAACCAATCCAGCAATGTTTCCTTCCTCATTGGGCCAGCACCATACTGGTTGAGAAAATTCTCTTGAACATACCATAAAGACTCTTCATCCTCTCTGCCTTTTTATATTAATATTTTCCAGTCTATATTAGGACAATTAAAGTCCCACATTATCACTACTCTATAGTATTTCCATGTCTCTGCAATTTCTCTGCAAATTTGCCCCTTAGTATCTTCCCCAAAACTCGGTGGCATACAAATATAGCTAATTGTTTCTTAACTCTAGCAAAAGAGATTCTGACATTGACCCATCTGGGACATGCTGTTGCTCTGTCCAGCACGGTATTATTTTCCATAATCAATACAACTTCCTTACCTGGAAACCTAGTATCCAGGCATATTTGGAGCCTGGTGCAATCTTTTTTGGACCCGGTTTGTGTTATCACACCACTATAGTCCCTGGCTATGTGTACCTGCAGCTCCACAAATGTATTTGTTGGGTTCTGAGTGCTTGCATACAGACATGCACATTCAGCTTAATTTACATCTTGCTGCATTCCTTCATATTCTGACTCTACATTATACGTTACTGTTTCTGAATCTAATGCTGGTAGTCTGTCAGAATGATTTACTGATCTTTTTTACTTCTTCTTAACCTTTCAGAACTGAAGAAGAATCATATTGGGCTCAAAACATTAACTATTTTTTGCCAGATCTGCTGAGCTTTTCCAGCAATTCCTGCATTTTGTTTTTATTTCCGATTTCCAGAATCCATGGAATTTTGTTTTTGTAGCAAATTTGGCAGGTTGCTTTATACAAAATATTTTATGGCTGCTGTCATCCATTTCTTCTCTTACTGTAGGGCTAAACTAAATTACTCAGTTTTAATGTAATCCATTGTCGCACATCCTTGGATTGCTTTCAGAATGGTGATTAATACATGTGTAATATAAATTAAAATATTGGAAGCAAAAAGTAAAACAGATTTTGGACTTTTAAAGTTCTTTCCTTCGTTTCTTTACTTTGTGTGCAATGTATCTAGTGTTTTTGCTTCAACTGTCCCCGATGTTTAAATTAGTATCATTGTTGGCTCCAGTAGGCAATAGATGATATTTGTACAGTGGTCAATTCAGATTGTTTTATGAATTTGCATAGTTAACAATATCCTTGTGCACATCATTTACAACATCTTTGTTTCTCCTACTGCTATTGGCTATAAGTGTGCCTCTGTTTCAGGCATGGCAGACGACATTAGAGATAGTTTAAATGGCCAAAATCACTCTGTCTGGGGTGGAAATATTGTCAATATATTGTCTGGATATTGGTGTTTAAGTCATCAGTTTTAACTCTTAAAAAGGGTAAACTATAACAGATGCTGGACATACAGTAATAAATAAAAACAAAACAAAAACTGGAAATACTGAGCAAATGAGGCAGCACCTGTGGACAGAGAAATGTTTAATGCTTCAGAATGGTGGCCTTTCATCTGAACTGGAAATAGTTAGAGATATAGCCTTTGCACTTACTTAAAACGTGCTATGTAAAATCACAGTTGTCTACAGTCAATGACGCAGTATTTGATAATAAAAGTAAATAGGTGAACAATCAAAATATTTGTAATTCCTGTTAATTTATTTTCTTGTAAGCCATTGAGCTTGCATCTCTCTCGTACCTTACTGAAGTAGTGATCGTTCATATATAAGGTTGTACTATAGGGCTTATTTAGCTTTAATACTTATTTTTTTCCTGTTACTCCAGCACCTTGGGGAGAAAATTGTTTTCCTGACGGCGACAACCTCACAATAACCTTGACAAAGTGGTTTTTATATACATATCTTCATATAGCTACTGACTTAAGAGAAGCATTGAATATCCATGACTTTTCAGCATGGAATATAAAATGGACTGAACTTTGTTGCAAGAGTTCCTATTGACAGCACTATGCTGTGTATCTTTCAACTCTCAATGTGGTCAAGTCAATTTTTTATTATTTTTGAGATGTGTTAATAATTCAGGTACCATGTTTCAGATTTAAATATCACATTTTGAAAAGAGAGTGAGTCACTTCCCGTTATTCTCTGTCCTCTAATTGACCATGAGATTTTTGTAGGAACTGTTAGCTTCATTCTGACCTTTGAAATGTTTAGCAACTAGACATTGTGGTAAAGTTAAACTTAGCTTTATGCTACTGTAAATTATAGCATGCATTGCACAATACTGAGTCCTTATGTAAGAGTTCCCTCTGACTTTCAATAGTAATGTCCGGTTGTTCTTAAATTTTTGTAATGTTGCTTCCAAAATATTAACAAATGGGTGTAAATAACTTTCCTGCCAAGTGGTTGTTCAGTTTTGGCAAGTTGTATGCCAACTGCATTGCAGTTAAACCTAATTCTATTCTTGTCTCCCTTCAGTACTGATTAATGTACTTTCAAACAGGGTCACTGAATGACAATCAAGAATAGAAACACTGCCTCTCATCTATAGCTATTAGATTCACGAGAAATTTTAGTGGTGCAGTTGCCACCACTTAACCCATTTGAAATACAAATGCTTTATCATTTGCATCAGCCCGAAGTTGATGGTTCTTAACCATTTGCACTGACATCAAATACAAAGTTACAATTTGTAGTATTTTAAGCACTTCATGGCAGAAACAGCTGTGTTTGTTCACCAAATGCGTTTTATTCTACTTTGTGTTTCTGAAATTCAAATTCATCATCAGATGTTGAATTACTGTGTTTATTTCGATGCAGTTGTTTTACCATCTGTCTGCATTTAAATGTTTAGATTTTGCTACATAAACCAAACCTCCTTTTAGAATTGCATAGTGCACTATAATTAATTGTTTATAAATTGCTGATTTTTAAATTATAGATAAGTACACATAATGTGTATATGTCTTTTTAAAACATTTAGTAAATTGTGATAAAGTGATTTTGAAAATAACAACACATTGTCAGGATTAGGTTTTCAGTTCATGTTAGGAAGCCATACCAATAGATGTAAACTGATGGAAGGTAACCCCAATATTGGCCTGAAAGCCCTTAGTCCATGAAAATAGCACGGTCCTGAGCTGCGTTGCCTTTCAATTGCAGGATCTTGTCTGTCAAGTTGTTCTGGCCATTGTACAGCAGATTAATTGTATTTGCATAAATGAACCTCCTACATCTGGTATGGACTTTTGATGCATGGAAACATGAAACCAGTGTTTGTTCCGTCTATGAAGATCCCATACCAGAAGGGAGTTAACCTGGTTCAACCCCGTTGTCATGGTTTAACACTTTCCTCTTAATAAACACTACTGAAACTAGACATTCATCTCGTTTGATGGATTTTAGATTGGCTGCAGCAATTGTCTATATAACCAGAACACTTTCTCTTCAATTTCTATTCTTCAGTATTCATCAGGGATACTGACAAGATGGGCAAGAAATCAAATAAAGACACAAAGATATTTTAAATTAGAAAGGAGGAAGTAACTAATAAAGTAATCAAATTTTGAAAACATTAGAACTTCTTGTGCCACTGGAAGACGTAAGAGGCACTTTCATATGTATATAAAAATCTACTAGAAAAGGGAATAGTGCCAGAGGACTAGGAGTCAGCCAATCTCATTCCTGTTGGTAAAAAGGAAGATAAAACAAGTTCAGGGAATTACAGCATCACTAGGTATGAAAACTGATGCAATCTTTTCTCAAAAATGTCCTGTCAGAAATCTAGAAACAGTCATCATGGATTCCAAAACAAAGTCTTGAGGGAACAACGTTACTGAATTCTTTTGAAGAATTTACCAAATATAGGTAATGTCATGTAAAATATTTGGATTTACAAAAAGGCCTCTTTGGAGATACTCCTCTGTAGGTTTATTAAAAATATGTGGAGTAAAGGGTCAGATGGAAAAATGGGTTGCAAATGGCTACCAAAGAGAATATCAGCATGGGTCTACAAAAAGGGGGAAACAGTGTTCCATAGGGATTGACATTGGAACCGGTGTTCACTGTTTAGCTAAGCAGTTTGGACTCTGGAATCGAAAGTATAATTTCTAAATTTGTAGGCAACAGTAAGTTGGAAGATAAAGCTATACAAAGGAAGAGTTTGACAAAATATAGGAGGATATTAGTAAACCTGCAAAATGATGTGTGATTGCCAAATGAATTTCATTGTAGATGAGTGTGAGGTGTTGCATTTGGTCAGCAAGAACAAGGAGGCTGGATAATAAAAACCAAAAGAACTGAGGATGCTGTAATTCAGGAACAAAAACAAAATTGCTGGTAAAGCTCAGCAGGTCTGGCAGCATCTGTGAAGGAAAAAACAGTGTTAACGTTTCGGGTCTGGTGACCCTTCCTCAGAACTGAAGTTCCTCAGAGCCTTCATCTGTTCTGAGGAAGGGTCACCGGACCCGAAACATTAACTCTGCTTTTCCCTTCACAGATGCTGCCAGACCTGCTGAGCTTTTCCAGCAACTTTGTTTTTGTTACAGCTGGTTAATAATCTAAATTGGGTAGAGGAGCTAAGTGAAACAGAGATACATGTGTAAAAATCACAGAAAATAGCATCACTGGTTGATAAAGTCATAATTAAAAAGCAAGCATTGAGATTGATTTCTAGAGGGATAAAA
>NC_063335.1:10821463-10826815 GCF_021869965.1 Rhincodon typus
ACCCTCATCCGCTTAGCCGAACTCGTCCTCACACTCAACAACTTCTCTTTCAATTCCTCCCACTTCCTACAGACAAAGGGGGTAGCCATGGGTACCCGCATGGGCCCAAGCTATGCCTGCCTCTTTGTAGGTTACGTGGAACAATCCCTCTTCTGTACCTACACCGGCCCTAAACCCCACCTCTTCCTCCATTACATTGATGACTGTATCGGTGCCGCCTCGTGCTCCCACGAGGAGCTCGAACAGTTCATACACTTCACTAACACCTTCCACCCCAACCTTAAATTTACCTGGACCATCTCTAACACCTCTCTCCCCTTCCTGGACCTCTCTGTCTCCATATCGGGCAACCACCTCGAAACCGATATTCATTTCAAGCCCACCGACTCCCACAGCTACCTAGAATACTCCTCCTCCCACCCACCTTCCTGCAAAAATGCTATCCCCTATTCCCAATTCCTTCGCCTCCGCCGCATCTGCTCCCAGGATGAGGCATTCCACTCCCGTACATCTCAGTTGTCCTCGTTTTTCAAGGACCGTAACTTCCCCTCCTCGGTGGTCGAGAACGCCCTCAACCGTGTCTCCCACATCTCCCGCACCTCATCCCTCACACCCCGTCCACGCAATAAAAACCAAAAAAGAATCCCCCTCGTCCTCACGTACCACCCCACCAACCTCCGGATCCAACGCATCATCCTCCGACACTTCCGCCATCTGCAATCCGACCCCACCACCAAAGACATCTTTCCCTCCCCACCTTTATCTGCTTTCCGGAGGGACAACTCTCTCCGTGACTCCCTTGTCCGCTCCACACTCCCCTCCAGCTCCACCACACCCGGCACTTTTCCCTGCAACCGCAGGAAGTGCTACACCTGCCCCCATACCTCCTCCCTCACCCCCATCCCAGGCCCCAAGAAGACTTTCCACATCAAGCAGATGTTCACCTGCACATCTGCCAATGTGGTATACTGCATCCGCTGTACCCGGTGTGGCTTCCTCTACATCGGGGAAACCAAGCGGAGACTCAGGGACCGCTTTGCAGAACACCTACGCTCGGTTCGCAACAAACAACTGCACCTCCCAGTCGCGAACCATTTCAACTCCCCCTCCCATTCCTCAGATGACATGTCCATCCTGGGCCTCCTGCAGTGCCACAACGATGCCACCCGAAGGTTGCAGGAACAGCAACTCATATTCCGCTTGGGAACCCTGCAGCCCAATGGTATCAATGTGGATTTCACAAGTTTCAAAATCTCCCCTCCCCCTACCGCATCCCAAAACCAGTCCAGCTCGTCCCTGCCTCCCTAACCTGTTCTTCCTCCCACCTATCCCCTCCTCCCACCTCAAGCCGCACCTCCATCTCCTACCGACCAACCTCATCCCGCCCCCTTGACTTGTCCGTCCTCCCTGGACTGACCTATCCCCTTCCTAACTCCCTACCTACACTCACCTTTCTTGGCCCCATCCCCGCCTCTTCGACCTGTTTGTTTCCTCTCCACCTATCCTCTCCTCCATCCCTCTTCTATCCGCCTCCAACTCTCTCCCTATTTATTTCAAAACCCCCTTTTCTGATGAAGGGTCTAGGCCCGAAACGTCAGCCTCTCTGCTCCTATGATGCTGCTTGGCCTGCTGTGTTCATCCAGCCCTGCACCTTGTTGTCTCGGATTCTCCAGCATCTGCAGTTCCTACTATCTCTGCCCCGCAGAATTCCCCTCTGGACTCTCGCCAGAGGTGGCTGAGCCCTTGATCTCCACCCTGCCTGACTTCCTCCTTGGAAGTTCACGCTGAGGAACGTCCATTTGCTTCTGGCCAGAAGACCGTCAGCCTGACCAGATACAAATGCAGCCCAACTAAACCTCCAGGACTAACAGGCTCCACTGCTGAGTAGTTTCCCTCCACTCCAGCTACAGCACCAGGAGCTACACTGAGACACAGTGGCAGGGAGAGAAAGACGAAAACCTATTTAGTGGCATGGGTGTCATTGTACTGTATATGAATTTTCTTTTGTATAAGTTTCACTATTTTGAATGTATATTTGTTTCCTTGAGTATCTTTGTAGCCACAAATTAACTGGGCACCAGCATGGTGCCTAGAGTCATGACCACACAGGATATTCATGCATCGATGTCTGCAGTGACCGCTCTCTCCAGTATCTAGAAGCAAGGGAAACAAGCCATATAGAGGACAACTGGTGCTGCTGACACCTTTTGGCCTTAATCTGACAACATCCTGATTCTTTCCTTGTCAATTTGAGTCCAACTGTCCGTACTCTTCAGGCAGTGGCTTCCTGCCTTCACCTCTACATGTCACTGATGCCCCTTTCTGTGAATTCCATAGGCACGTCACCTGCTCAGCTCTGCACCCAACCCATCCATAGGAATCCACACCAGCCCAACATTCCTACCACAGCCCCTGCCCTACAAGGTGACCATGACAGGTGTAGCCATATACTGACCCTTCCTTGAAGCCAGGGTACTGACAATAGACAAGCCCTCTCCCACATAAACTCTTTCCCACCATATTATCATATTGTTCCTTACAAACACTTTGCTTCCCCCCACCCTATCATAACTGTTATCAACCCTCCCCTACAGTCTGCACCCGCAAATCCCAAAGAGTAGGTTGCTGAGTCTCTTTCCCACTGCAGCATTCCCCCACACCCCCTTCGATCTTCTGATAGACTCAACAGATTGACCACAGCCCACATCCTTGAGAGACTTAACTGGACAGTCCCAGACCAGAAGACCCTTGACTCGATGCTTATACATCTCCCAACATTGTTAGCTGTATCTAATTTGGATAGTCGCTTCGTAGATGCTGAATGTCAGTGACTCGTCATCTACTTCAAACCCTTGACTACTACTCCTCTCGCCAACCCTCCTGCAAGAATGCGATCCCTTACTCCCAATCCTCCACCTCTGCTGCATCTACTCGTAAGATGGAGCATTCCACTCCTGGACATCCCAGATGTCCTCCTACTTCAAGGACTGTAAGTTCCCCCTTCCATTGATTGAAAATGCCCTTAACTGCATCTCTTGTGTTTTCCACACTTCTACCCTCAAACCACCTCCCCCCAACAAAAATAAAGGCAGAGTCCCTCTTGTCCTCACATACCACATCACCAATGTCCGCATCCAGTGCATCATCCTTCGCGATTTCTGCCACCTACAATCCGACCCCACCACCAAAGAGATATTTCCCTCCCCACCCGCTATCTGTCTTTCCTAGGGACCGTTTAGTCCGCAACTCCCTTGTCCGCTCCACACTCCCCACCAGCCCCACTACACCCGGCACCTTTCCCTGCAACCACAGGAAGTGCTACACCTCCCCTCTCACCTCCATTCAAGGCACAAGACAAACTTTCCATATCCGACAGGGGTTCACCTGTACATTCTTCAACCTTGTCTACTGTATCCGTTGCTCCCGATGTGCGCTCTGTACGCTATAATCAACAACACCTTCTGGTCGCTAACCATTTTAACCAACCCTCCCATTCCCTGGGTGACATGTCTATCCTGGGCCTCCTCCAGTGCCACAATGATGCCACATGCAAACTGGAGGAACAACACCTCATATTCCATCTCGGGAGCCTACCGTCAGATGGCCTAAACGTAGAATTCACCAGTTTATAAATCTCCCCACCCCAGGCCTCATCCCATGTCCAAACCTCCCTCTCATCCCGGCCTCCTTGACCTGACCCTACCTGTCCATCTTTTTCCTCACCTATCTGCCCCACCCTTCCCACTGACCAATCTCCACTATCTCTACCTGCATCCACGCACCTTCATCCCACCTACCTTTTCCCAGCCCCACCACTCGTCTCTATTTATTTCCCAGCTCCCTTTCCCCTCCCCAGTCTTACTGAAAGGTCTAGGCCCAAAACGTTGACTCTTCTACTCCTCTGATTCTGCCTGATCTGCTGTGTTCCTCCAACTCCACACTGTATCAATCTTCCCTGTAAACTGCTTATATCCATCTCACGACCTACCTTTCCACTTATTTTTTTGACATCTGCAAATTTGGCTACAGTACATTCATTTCTTTCATTCAAACATGTATTGTAAACTGTTGTCTCCCCAGCACTGATCCCCATTTAGAAGGATGAGAGGTGACATTATTGGAACGTGCAAAATTTTTAGGAGGCTTGTTAGGGTAAATGCAGAGAGCTTGTTTCCCTTGAAGGACAGCCTAGGACCAGAGAGAATAATCTTAGAGTAGCAAGTCGTCCAGTTAGGACAGAAATGAGATGGAATTTCTTCTCTCAGCTGGTACTCAGCCCATGGAATTATTTACTGCACAGGATGTATATTCAAGGCTCAGGTGATTTTTAATGAGAAGTTATTGGGAAAAGGCAAGAAAATGATTTTGAAGATTACCAGATCAACCACAGCCTCATTGAATGGAAAGTGGATTTCATAAGCTGAATACCCTACTTCTGCTCCTACTTTTAATAGTCTAAGGAAATGATTGTTAAAAGAGTGTTGCAATATCATTAAACTTCAATGCACTAAAAGCCTGACTGGGTACTACCTGGATACCACAAACAACACCTGTTGCCGTTACAACAAATGTGGCTTTACCACTTAATCCTGAAAAATCTCAACATTGTTCGTTTATGATCCTACCAGATCCCGTTGAAATATGATTCGACCTTTGAAAACGTCATCAAGGCCTCCCTCTCTGTATCTTTCTCTATCAGGCACAATGGGTGTGTTATAAAATAACAAGGTGTAGAGCTGGATGAACACAGCAGGCCAAGCAGAGGCCCGAAACGTCAGCCTTCCTGCTCCTCTTATGCTGCTTGGCCTGCTGTGTTCATCCAGCTCTACACCTTGTCATCTCAGATTCTCCAGCGTCTGCAGTTCCTACTATCTCTGAAACAATGGGTGTGTTGATACTTTTCACAGAGGGATCGCTTTCCTTTCAGAAATTGAGTAGTTTTTTTTTGCTTCTTGCTACGCCCAATCATTGCACCTCAATACTGTCCTACCCGGGACTATAGTGTTAAAGCATAAGTTGGACGAATGGTGCAGCTAATTTCACTGTCGCCTACCAGTTATTATAAGCAATCTGCAGGTGGGCTACTTGAAGCACGATGAACAAGAGCTGCACTTGCTGTTTTGGATCGGTGCAGGGCGGCACTGAACTAGGCTGTGCCGTTCCGGGAGGGGCTATGCCGCGCGGTCTGGGATTGGACTGAGTCGGGCTCTGCTTTGCCTTCCGTGCGGGGCGGAGCGGGGCGGGGCTGGACGGGGCTGAGCCGGACTGTGCCGTGCGGGGCTGGACTGAGCCGAGCCGGGCTGTACCGTGCGGGACGGGACTGAGCCACCGAGCCGGGCTGTACCGTGCGGG
>NC_063335.1:10826825-10837547 GCF_021869965.1 Rhincodon typus
CCGTGCGGGACGGGACTGAGCCACCGAGCCGGGCTGTACCGTGCGGGGCGGGACGGGACTGAACTGAGCCGGGCTGTGCCGTGCGGGGCGGGACGGGACTGAACTGAGCCGGGCTGTGCCGTGCGGGGCGGGACTGAGCCGAGCCGGGCTGTGCCGTGTGGTGCGGGGCGGGACTGAGCCGGGCTGTGCCGTGCGGGACGGGGCGGGACTGAGCCGAGCTGGGCTGTGCCGTGCGGGGCGGGACTGAGCCGGGCTGTGCCGTGCGGGGCTCGCACTCCCGGATCATTTACACCTGTCTGGATTCGGTATCGCACGGCTCAGCCGCCAGTTCCCTGGCTCCCTGCGGGCGGTCGCACCCACCACCATGTCGGCTCCTGCTACAAATCCCAGCCTGAACTCTAACGCCATGTCTTTCCCAGCTCCTCGGATAACCCTACCTCTGGGGATCTCGGTTCTGCAGACCTACTCCGGAGCTTTCATCTGTTTAGAGATTGTGAGTTAGCACTTGTTCCCAGGTCTGCAACTTAGGGGCTGGTCACTGACGCCGAGACTGCCTGCTAACATTGGTCTTTCTGTTTTGCCTACAGTTGTTCGGAGGTTTGGTGTGGATTTTGGTCGCTTCGTCCGATGTGCCTGTGCCTCTGATGCAAGGCTGGGTGATGTTTGTGTCCGTCGCTATGTTCTTGTGTTCCACGCTGTACCTGTCCCTGTACCTGTGCGGCCTGGTTGACCGACTGGATACAGACTGGAATCTAGTTGTGAGTAAATGTCGCTGTCACTGAGTAATCGCAGTTTATCCCAATACCTAGTCAAAGTCTTCCGCCCTGGGCATCATCAGTGAAGGTGTAGCCCGGATCCGACTGGTAAAAAATTCCCTTTCTGGGGGGGAAAATGTAGCTATTCGGTAAAGTCTTAAAAACCCCGCAGTTTCGAAGGGAAGCTACCTGTTGTTTTTCATCTTTTTTTGTTTTCCCCTACAAGGTAGAGCAGTCTGTCGGTGTACAGTGGTATTGCAGGCAGCTGGAGCATCTCCAGACTGATTTTGCTCGGATTTGTAACTGCCAGTTTCAGAATCTGAACTAAAAATAACAATGGGAATCTGTAACGACGCAGATTATCGATTTGGTAGACTTTTTTGCTTCGGGTCTAATCCTTCCTTGTTAGAGGAGATGCTGCAGCACACAAATGGACGCCATGAAACAGGCTTTTTGTCTCCACATGAAGCTGCCTTCTCTGATTGCAGGAGAGAAATCTGATCCTTCCTGTTGCTCTCTCTGTTACTGAGGACAATTTTATGCCTCAGTAGTTACCCCAGCTGGAATAGCTGAAAGCCTGAGACTGATTTTTATACATCAGGTCATTCTTGGGAATTATATCTGGATGTATCTGAGATATTCTAATGATGCCATGCCATTATTTACCACCACCTTAACTTCTCTGCCTAAAAGCCAGAAGGACGCTCAGCACCATAACCTGCACTGTTGGTAGGTGGAAGAGACGTTCACGATTAGTATCAATGCTAGTTGGAATGGCGATAGAACCCTGCACTGGTGATATAAATCTGACACACATTAGTCAGCCAGCCAGTTGTTAGCATGCAGATACAGCATTTGTGCACTTCCAAAAAAAAACTCAAAGAACTGTGGTCTTACTCAAAGTCTCCTGGCATGAGACTTCTACTTGCTATAAACTTGCACTCATCTAAAACACTATTGCTCATTCTAACCCACAGCAACTTTCATTGCGCTGCAGGGATATGTTAGCGCAGTGGCCATCTTGTTGGAGGAGCAAAATACTGCAGTTGCTGGAATCTGTACTGAGAACAACAAATGCTAGAGATCACAGCAGGTCAAACAGCATCCGTGGAGAGAGCAAGCTAATGTTTCAAGTCTAGGTTACTCTTAGTCAGCTCTGAGTCATCTAGACTCAACAATAGCTTGTTCTCTCCCCATGGATGTCATCTGACCTGCTGTGATCTATAGCATTTGTTTGTTTCCAGGCCATTTTATTGGACTAGCGGTCTAAAGGTCTGGATTAATGACCTGGAGTGAGTTCAAATTTCATTATAGCGGCTGTGGAGATATAAATTCAGTTAATTAAGTAAATCTAAGTAACTAATTAAGTAACTGCTACTTTTCACTGAATTGCTATGGCGATATACACTTTTATGTGCATATCATAGACAAGAACTTTGAATTCTGATGGTAAAGACTTCAATTTCCTTTTACACTAGCTGCTCAGGAATCTGGCCCAGTCTTAGTGTCTGCATTACTGAGAGTGGAAAAGATTTACAAGTTGATATTCAATCTGTTTGACTGTATTATGAAAATCCCTTCCTTGGCTATTGAGTTCCACAGTGAAACTTGAACCCAGAGCCACTGTTCCTGATGCGTCTAACTGTATAAAAGGACATCCCTTGTGTTTATATGTTTTTAATGTACTTAAACAAGCTAGGTGCTTTGCATAAGTGTCAAGCTAAAACAATAACCTTAGGTGGTATTCAAACATTTGATGTTTTATGTAAATTCTTGAAGAGGCCATGTGGGTTGGACATATGTTGCCAGTGCAGATGTGAAAGGTTAATATCGTAGTAGGAGGTAAGCAAGGTTCTTGAAGGGTTGTAAAACTAGGGGTTACAGAAGTAGGGAAGGTAAAGACCAATAACCAGTACAGATGGTCAGAGATGACATTTCTATTTTGTGTAATGTAGGTGTTCCTGTGAGATTATCATTTATTGCCCATCCCAAATTATCTTTGAGAATATTGTTATGGCTTGCCAGACCATTTCTGCAGATATTTAAGTGTCTGGTGGCACAATTGTTTAGAGGCACATTTTTACCAAGACAGTTATGGAAGGCAAACTTCCTTCTCTAAACATCATTAGTGAGTAAGATGTGTTTTATGACATACTGGTACTTGAGGTCACTATTTCTGAGATTTCATTTAAGTAAATCTGGAATAAAAATGGATTTTTATTCCCTACCCTCCCCCATTCCCCTGGCTGCTGCAATGAGATTTGAACTCACTCCAATCGTTAATCCAGGCCTTTGAATTGCTAGTTCAATATAGTCAGTGTGGACTCAGTGGGCCAAATGGCTTGCTTCCACACTGTAGGAATTCCATGATTTTATGATAGCCACTGCACTACCATATCCCGAGAGCTGAGTGAGTTGCTGTGGGTTAGGATATGAGCAGTAGAGTTTTAGATGAGTTCAAGCTTATGGCAAGTTGAAGTTTCAGGCCAGGAAACTTTTGGTAAGACTGTAGTATTCTCTGATGGCATTTTTGAAGTGCACAAGTCCTGCATGATAACATTTTGCAATCCTTGTACAAAGTGCACCCAGGTGTTTCTGAATATTAACATTTGTAAGTTCCTTTTTTTTTTCCTTTGAAAGAAAAATCTTATGACCAAAGTGGATAACCTCTCACTTCTTGAGAGGTTCATCTTCATCTGCCAACTTGTTGTCCATTCAAACGTGTATATCTCTTTGCAGCCCTTCTGTCCTCCTGAATTCCCAACTAACTTCATTATCATCAGAAAACTTGGACAAAAAGATAACAATGTATCTGTCATTAAAGTTATAAATAGATGATTCAGTTACTTAGCTGTGCTAGACAGCTAACATGAACCACATAAATGTGACAGCCAACAATCCCTATTCCCTGCCTCTATCCATTTATCTTTGTACTAGCTTTTCTACGCCTGTACTAGCAGGCGTGTACTAGCTGAAATTCGGCGAGCAACAGGTTGCTGATTTTTGTGGAGTTGTGACCAGTTGTGGATGCCAAAGTCCATGAGCCTGAAGACAGATCTCTGGTTCCTAGGTAGATGAGCAGCTTGTGGGTGTGAACAATACAGTGAACAGACTGTTTCATGGGCAGATGGGTATGTCTTTCTCAAGGAGGATACTTAAAAGTTTGAAGAAAGCCCATTTGTTTTTCCCTCACCAGTTGCTGTAAGCTGTGGCTTTTAACCAGTAGCTAAAGACTTTGCAGTTAGTGTACCTTATGTAAAAAGAACCAGTAGATGAGAGATTAAAGAACAGACAATCAAAAGGATCATCTTGGTGAATTCTGTGTACTTGGGTAATTACCCTATATCCCCAGTTATTTTTCCCCTCTCCACGTATAACATCAATTTTTTTCCTATCTGTATGAGTATTGGATTTTGAATTTCATCAAGCAGTTATGTAAGCAGTGTGTAGCTGTTCACCTGTGAATGGAAATTTATTTATTTCTAATAGTTCCTGTTAAGTACAGAGACTTGGTCCATGTTAACCCAGGTCTATCCAACAGGTAAATTGGGTACATTGCATTCTTTGATAAAATGTTTAACTTCTATGACAACTCCAAGAATAGCAGGGCTTCGTTTCCAGTGCACTATGTCATATTATTAATAGAGTTCAAATTTTGCTATCTGCCATGGTCGGATTTGAGCCCTGTACCTATAGCATTAAATTGGGCTTCTGGATGACTTGTATAGCAACATTACCACTGCCACTGCTTCCTCTTTTATTTATCCTACAGGTTTTATCCTCAAAAAAACTGAAATGTGTTTGTCAAGCAGGACTTCCCTTTCAAAGAAATGCGCATCAATTTAAAAATAAATCGGTGTATCTTTTGGAGTGCATTGCAAAGAATACCCACACTATAGATTTGAATGCTTTCCCAATCACTGAAGCCATATTGACTTGTCACTGATCATTTTCACTGTCCTTCCTGGATTAGCAGTAATACATTCAATAACTTTCGATGTGCTGAGATTCTTCTAGAATCTAGGGAATTTTGTAAAATTGTTGCCGGTATATTCAGTATCTCTGCAGCTGTCTTTTAGAACACTAGGATGTTGTGTCCTGAAAATATGTCAAATTTTAGCCCCTTCAATTTCTCTAGTAATCTTTTTCTTCCCATCTCTTACCTTTTTATTTTATTATTCTTAGCCCTAGACCATTAAGTTACACTCTTTCCACGATATAGCTTCTGTCAATACTGTGGAGACAGAAAAAAAGTGCTTTCTCAATAGTTCTGCCATTTCCTTATTCACAATGTTTTCTCTTTCTAAACTACTGATGCTTACTTTAGCTATTCTCTTTCTTTTAATGTAGTGTTTTTCCATTCCTTACTAGTTGTATTTCATTTTTTTACCTCTTTTTAATCAGTCTTTGGTTTTTAAACAATTTCAATCCTCAAGCCTCAAGTTTGAGAATGTTAGGATGGAAAAAGGCACCCCATTCACACATTTAATTTGATTTTAGAGCCAGTTCATTGTTGAGTCAAGGTTATGAACCTAACTGGGGAGATTCAAATGTGGAATAACTGAAGTGGTGAACAAGGGAATGTCTCTAAATGTTACTCATGAAGTTTCAAAGTAGAGATAGTGAATATTGTAATTAGTAACAACTGAGATGCTACAGATATCTCTACTTGAAGGCAATGTGGAGGACAGTAGGAAAAAAAAGTTCAATCTAATTGGATAATAGGTATCAGAGTGGTTGCAGACCAGCTATGATGTGATTATGATGTACCATGATGGGAGATCCCCTGGTAGGAATTAGGGTTAGGGTTTGTGATGGAGTTGGAGTTCGGGTTCGGCTTGGGGTTATGGATAGAGTTTCGGTTAGGGTTAGGTTTGGGGTTCAGGTTAGTCAGGGTTAGCGTTAGGGATAGGGTTAGCGTTAGGGATAGGGTTAGCGTTAGGGATAGAAACAAACAGAGGAGGGGGGAGGATTGATAGATGGTATCAATGGGCAAAGCTGAGGCAAATTGTTTTCAATATAGGCAATTGTGAAATTGTCTATTTTCAGAATTTGGTACATCAGGGTACTTTCTATATACCTTAAAAAATAGGCTTTGAACTATGCACAGCTAAGGTAACGCATTTATAAAGTTATGGACATAGTCAACGAATTGGGGTGAGAATGTTCAGGGGAGATAATCGGGAAGCCTTTCTGCAGAGTTGGGGCCTCAGATCAACTATGATCTCATTGAGTCATGGAACAGGCTCAAGGGGCTGAATGGCCTATTCCAGTAGCTTTGTAGAAAGTCATTATTTTTTAAGAAAAGCTAATTGAAGCTGGTTTTCATATCTGAAAGACATGGACACAAGACAGTAAAATTCCTGTTATAGTCATACAAAGTTCTGATTAGAGCATACTTAGACTATTGCAGCCAGTTCTAGTCTCTACATTTTAATGAGATATTTTCCTTTGAAGAAATTGCAAGTATGCATTTACTAGAATGATACATGGATCCCAAATGTTGCCTTATCAGGAGAGATTACACAAACTAGGATTGCATTCTCTGGGGTCTAGAAGGTTAAGGGGTGATGTGATGGAAGATTCCTAATATATTAGGAACGATAGATATGGTAAATAGAAGCAGAATTCCCAAACAGTAGAAACAAACCCGAGGGGAAACAGTACAAAAGTGAGTTTAGTCTTTAAGGAGTGAAGCTGGAGAACGCTTCTGCAATTAGGATGGTAGAAGTTGGGAGTTATCTTCTGCTAATTACATTTAGTTAACTATTAGTTTTAAATCTGGAACTGAAATTCCTAGTTACCAAACGTATCAAGGAATGTTAGGCAAAACCAGATGTGTAGGATTTAGTCACAATCAGCCACAATCTTATTGAATGATGGAATAGGTTGAGATTTTTTAAAAAAATCTACAGGAAGCAAGGTGATATTTCATTTCCCAAATTTTCAGGGTCATAATGCAGGTATCTACATAGTCATTGACCAAAACCTTGTTAGCAAGTGAACAAACCTGCTGGAAGGAGAAGTGTGAAGGACAGTGGTTAGTTGCTTTTAAAGCAGAATCCATTGGTAAGTGGGTGAAAATGAAATGAGAAACACATTCAGAAGATGAGCCCCAAGCAGGTACACTGTGGAATGACCTCAGGAAGATAGTGGGGTATTTGTGTTTTTTTTGTAAAGAAGTAGCAATATCCGTCTTGACTATTTAATGATACTAAGGCCGTTGAGAATCTAGTATATTCAAGAGGGCTTCAATCCTATTAGAAAATAAAGGAATAGTGAAAGATTGGGCCAGGAATTTGGTTAAGCAAATACCAAGGTGATGTGATAGTAGTCTTGACTGGGTAACAAGACACAAGCTGAACCTGAGAAGGTACAGGTGAATTTAAAAAAAAAAGTTAGAGCTTGAACTATTGATATTGTTAATTACTTGGAAGTCAATCCAAAAAGAAGTACGGAATTAAGAGCAATTAATAAACTGTGACTGGGCAAAGCAGAGCCAAAAGCATTTCAATAGAAATATGTATAAAGGCATCAAATTTGCTCATAAGGCTTGTGTGTATAGCAGAGCCAAAGTGCCACACCTATGTAACCTGAATTTCCACACCCAATCGCATGTGGAAAGATTAGAATAGAAATTTCCGTATTATAAACTGATTTACAACTAAACTTACAAACTTAAAATTTATGGCCAAAGTTTCACAATCTATTAAACCATGGAGCTTAATTTGTTCCCAGATCCCCTGTGTAACAGTGCAAGTGCAGAGGGGACTTCAGGTCAAGCTCACTTCCTGTATCTCAAAAAGGGTTTATTCTTGCTGACCGTTGTTAGGCTATTCTACACTGAGGAGGAAAGGAGACCACTTCACAGATGAAATTCAATCTTGTCAGCCACTGATGATTCCACGTTCACGTTATAGTAGAAGTCAGTAGGTGTTGATCAAGATTGTTGTTTTCCTCTTCTCTAGATGGCAGCAAACAGACTACTTGTAGTAACTCAGTTGTAGCTCTGGTTAAGATGAGCTAATTTAGTACCAACTTCAATTCAATGCAACTCCTGCCTCTGTGACTCAGCTCTTTGTTTGTCTTAATTTTACTTTTACACAAGGTATGGACCAACTGCTGGAAAATATGATTAGTTAAGTGGTTGTTTTTGACCAGCACAGACTCAATGGGCCGAAGGGCCTTTTTTTCTGTACTGTAGGCTTCTGATTCATTGACTCTACCTTTATTCAGGGACCCTGGAAAAATGAGATATTACTAAGTGCAGAGATTTGGACTCTCTCTTCCCCTCTTCCCCACCCCTTCCAAGCCTGCTGCACCATTGAATAAGATTGCAACTAATGTTATATCAATTCTGCTTTTCCTATGTTCTTTGTTTCTCAGTGTCCAAAATTGTATTCATCTCATTCTTGAATATGCTCAATGATCTTTTTCTGATCCCTGGGGGAACAAAAGCCAAAGATTTACAGCATTATGAGTGATAAGTCTTTTATCATTTCAGTCCTAAATGGCTAATTCTGACCCCTAGTTCTAGACTCAAAGAAAAAGCTAATACTCAGTGTAGGAACCAGATCATCCCCAATGGACTACAATCCACATTCAAGCCTTCCCAATTTGGCCCCAACCGTGATAATATCTACACTCATGGTGTTGAGATCCTTCAGAAGCGTTTCTCCCTGCGACTCCTGAAACACACACTTGCAGCAATGCGCCGGCATCTCCAGACACTAGAATCAAGCCTACCCCAGCTCAGAGCCTCCCTCTCCCAGACCTGCAAAGGACCTCTCCTGTTTTTTATTCTTCGTAGGATCCACAACCTGAACTCCCAATTCTACTCAGCTTTATTGGACACTAAAAACCGTAAGTACAGTAAACTTACTGGTGCCTACCACCCAAAACGGGCTTCCTCCACCCCCCAAATCCCCAGCCGTACCCAGGACCTTCCCCACAATGGGTCCGCCGCCATTGGCCATGAGGCCACTATCGGAGAACCCACAGATGACGTCACATCCGCCACCGCCGGGTTCCCCACTTCCGGGACAGCAAGCACCATCGCTGCCGTTGCCACCGACACTGAAGTCGCGACCACCCTCACCGCTACTGCCGCCACCTACCCCGCTCCTCCTACCTCCGACGCCGGTCCGCCCATCACCGACGCGGACGCAACTCCACCCACCGCCGGCGCAGCTCCGCCCACAGCCGACGCCGACGTAGCTCCGCCCACCACCTCCACAGCCAGCAGCTCCAGAGGAGACAGCAGCACCCAGCCCTGCCGAGTCTTCACCATCCCCCCAGACCTACCCCTTACTGAGGACGAACGGTCAGTCCTCAGTAAAGGGCTCAACTTTGTCCCCCTCCACCCACAGATCAACGAATACCGCTCACGCTTGGACATAGAGCAGTTTGTCCGCCGCCTCCGCCTCCACGCTTACTTCTTTAACCGTGAACCTAACCCTCCCTCTACTGACCCCTTCTCCCGCTTCCAACACACCCCCTCCTCCTGGACACCACCCCAAGGCCTCCTACCCTCCCTCGACCTCTTCATCTCCAACTGCCGTCGAGACATCAATCGCCTCAACCTCTCCACCCCTCTCACCCACTCCAAACTCTCCCCCACAGAACGTGCAGCCCTCCGCTCCCTCCGCTCCAATCCCAACTTCACCATAAAACCCGCGGACAAGGGAGGCGCAGTTGTAGTATGGCGCACTGACCTCTACATCGCCGAGGCCGGACGCCAACTCTCCGACACCTCCTCCTACTGCCCCCTTGATCATGACCCCACCCCTGAGCACCAAACCATCATCTCGCAAACCATCCACAACCTCATCACCTCAGGTGACCTCCCACCCACGGCCTCCAACCTCATCGTTCCCCAACCTCGCACTGCCCGCTTCTATCTCCTTCCCAAAATCCACAAACCTGAATGCCCTGGTCGACCCATTGTCTCCGCCTGCTCCTGCCCCACCGAACTGATCTCCAACTATCTAGACTCCATTTTCTCCCCCTTGGTCCAGGAACTCCCTACCTATGTCCGTGACACCACCCACGCCCTCCACCTCCTCCACAACTTCCAATTCCCCGGTCCCCAACACCTCATCTTTACCATGGACGTCCAGTCCCTCTACACCTGCATTCCCCATGCAGATGGCCTTAAGGCCCTCCGCTTCTTCCTGTCCCGCAGGCCCGACCAGTCCCCCTCCACTGACACCCTCATCCGCTTAGCCGAACTCGTCCTCACACTCAACAACTTCTCTTTCAATTCCTCCCACTTCCTACAGACAAAGGGGGTAGCCATGGGTACCCGCATGGGCCCAAGCTATGCCTGCCTCTTTGTAGGTTACGTGGAACAATCCCTCTTCTGTACCTACACCGGCCCTAAACCCCACCTCTTCCTCCATTACATTGATGACTGTATCGGTGCCGCCTCGTGCTCCCACGAGGAGCTCGAACAGTTCATACACTTCACTAACACCTTCCACCCCAACCTTAAATTTACCTGGACCATCTCTAACACCTCTCTCCCCTTCCTGGACCTCTCTGTCTCCATATCGGGCAACCACCTCGAAACCGATATTCATTTCAAGCCCACCGACTCCCACAGCTACCTAGAATACTCCTCCTCCCACCCACCTTCCTGCAAAAATGCTATCCCCTATTCCCAATTCCTTCGCCTCCGCCGCATCTGCTCCCAGGATGAGGCATTCCACTCCCGTACATCTCAGTTGTCCTCGTTTTTCAAGGACCGTAACTTCCCCTCCTCGGTGGTCGAGAACGCCCTCAACCGTGTCTCCCACATCTCCCGCACCTCATCCCTCACACCCCGTCCACGCAATAAAAACCAAAAAAGAATCCCCCTCGTCCTCACGTACCACCCCACCAACCTCCGGATCCAACGCATCATCCTCCGACACTTCCGCCATCTGCAATCCGACCCCACCACCAAAGACATCTTTCCCTCCCCACC